>NC_133598.1:3202384-3502384 GCF_964106895.1 Numenius arquata | reverse complement strand
TTCTGCACCTGGGCCGAAACAATCCTCAGTATAAATACAGACTGGGGGATGAGGTATTAGAAAGCAGCCCTGAGGAAAGGGACTTGGGGGTGCTGATGGACGAGAAGCTGGACATGAGCAGGCAATGTGCTCTCGCAGCCCAGAAGGCCAATCACATCCTGGGCTGCATCAAAAGAAGTGTTGCCAGCAGATCCAGAGAGGTGATTCTGCCACTTTACTCTGGTGAGACCTCACCTGGAGTACTGTGTGCAGGTCTGGAGCCCTCAGTATAGAAAGGACATGGACCTGATGGAGCGGGTCCAGAGGAGGGCCACCAAAATGATCAGGGGGTTGGAGCACCTCTGCTGTGAGGACAGGCTGAGGGAGCTGGGGCTGTTCAGCCTGGAGAAGAGGAGGCTCCGGGGAGACCTCATAGTGGCCTTCCAGTACCTGAGGGGGGCTACAGGAAGGCTGGGGAGGGTCTGTTTACAAAGGCCTGCAGCGACAGGACGAGGGGCAATGGTTTTAAGTTGGAGAAGGGGAGATTTAGATTGGATATTAGGAAAAAGTTCTTTACCATGAGGGTGGTGGAACACTGGAACAGGTTGCCCAGGGAGGTGGTTGAGGCCCCTTCCCTTGAGATACTCAAGGTGAAGCTCGACGAGGCCCTGGGCAACCTGGTCTAGTTGGGGGTGTCCCTGCTGACTGCGGGGAGGTCGGACTAGATGACCTTTGGAGGTCCCTTCCAGCCTGGACCAATCTATGAATCTATGAATCTATGAATATCAGAAACCAATACTGACATAAGTCACTGATCTTGGTCCCTGTCCTAGGAGCTGACTGAGCGATTCAGCAGGACTTGAAATCCTGCTGAAAGGAGAAACTGGAGAGCAGCATGGAACTGCAAAGAGGATTTGAAAATACCTAGATGTACCTTTAGGTTGATGCAAAGTGATGGTGGGCAAAAAAGTTAGGTGTTTCACCAGAGGCTTCCATACAGCCCCCAATCCTGGTGGATGCCCACAGTGGGAAACAAGCCGGGTGGGAAACAAAGCGTGTTGCAGAAGGTAAGGAAATGAAAAACTCATTTTCTCAGTCCCCGCTCTAGTGAAAGCAACCTTTCATGGTGAGCTCGGGTCCCGGTGAATGCTGGAGGTGGGCAGTAGGTAGGGAAGTTCTGTTGATTGCTTTGCATTAAGCTGGAGTGTAGAAGGCTCCAGAGAACAAGCCTTTAGGAAGAATCTTGCTTTCATTCCCAGCCAACAAATTCCATTTCTAATTTCTCTGATGATAAGAGGCTTCCAGCACTTGCGCTGTATTGTCAGAATAGAAAGACTCATACCCTGAGCCAGGGAAGCGTCACACTCTTCAGTTCCTCCCTTCTCCTTCCGAAGGTGACAATAACCTTTCGGCAGCAGAACTTCTGCCTCAGACATCATTTTCAATTTAGCTTTCATGTGGGGAAGAACAAGTGGGAAGTGACGTTCCAGGCGAGCAGGAGGGCTTGTGTGCTGCCTCCTCGCACGACCCGCCGCGTGAGCTGGAGACAGATGCCGTCTCTGCACACAGCCTGGTGACTCAGGGGTTAAACCAAAGGGAGATTATTTCTATATGTGCACAAAGAAAACACTTACCATTTTTTTCCCAGATTTCCTTTTTTTTCTGCTTTACTTTTTCTTTTTTTTTTTTTAACCTTGAAACTAGCAGAAGTGAATTGCATTGGTTCCAGTTTGCAATGAGAGAGCAATTTCAATTGATTTAAAGGAAGGAACAGTTTGGGTAATGATCACAGAAAGAGGCTGAAATTAGTCAATAAATAAAGTGCAACGTCCCATCCTGCCTTCACTCTCATTAGATCAGATGCACTTTGAGACTCAGTTTCAGGCGGTATCACGGGTGGCCTGGAGTGCAGTATCCTCATGGTCTGGGGCGTTTGACCAGCGTGGGTCTGGCAGAGGATGTCCTCCAATAACAGGGGTGCCTGTAGAGAGACTGCTCAGGGCTTCATTCTAGGAAAATTATTCTGCTCACAATGTGAAATATCCTGGAATAATATTAACTCCCCTTCGCTATTGACGCTGGCAACTCTGCAAACAGAAGTTATGTCTAATTCATTATTTGTATTCCTATTGTAGAGATGGAAATAGTGCGTGGAACAGAGGAGTGAGCTGAGCTGCTTAAGGTGGTGGCAGTTATGGGTTAGAAACCGGGACCCCCTGAATTCCCCGGGCGACCCTCCCAGTGCCATAGCATGTCCTCTGCCCTGCCCCGATGGAGAGAAGGCACCGTGGGCGTGGGGAAGGGTGTCTGAGAAACGGGCTGTCACATTCGTGAATCACCTCAGGACATATCCACCTTCAGGCACAGTTAAAGCTATAGGAAATCAATATTTAATACAGTTCATTTAAAATTCACAGACACTGATGTGTTAGGAACGGAATAGATTAACATTCACTATATACCAAAATCACTGTTCTCAAGATCTTTAACTTCACATCCTCTGGAAATGGCAATTTATTATGTCAAATATGTGAGGGAGAAAGAGGTGGGAGCTGGAGTTTTAAAGATTTTTAAATTTTTTATTTAATTTATTTAAGCGATATGGACCTTTTCCTCCACGTAACACATCGTGCCATAAGGTTTCCAGGTGGATCTGTGCCACGTCGGGGTGCTTAGAGAGACAGGAGCTTGTTCACCTGAGATGGTGATGCTGGATGCTCTGATGTGAAAGCCTTGTGGCTGGACCAGCACAGGGTACCAGAGCTATACGGCACCAGGATTTACCTACCAGCTTGCTGTGATAATGTATGTAAAGCGGGAGCTGGCTTGTGTTTGGCCAGCTCCATGAGTGGGCAAAGGGACCTGGGACACACAGGGCTCTCCTGTGCCAACCACCCTTCACGGTCAGTGGAGAGATGCAAACGCTTCCAGGGCATGTTTAGTTCCTCCTTAAGGAAACCTCTAAACTCACTGAGATGAATCCTGCCTGTTTCTTCCTCCTGGGCATGAAAGGAGTTGAGAGTGACAACCGAGGACATCTGCTCTGTAAATACCGAATGTGAAGTCACTGGAGCCCCACCAGCTCCTCGCACAAAGGTTGGACTTCCAACCTCCCAGAGATGGAGGGGTCAGCTCTGCTGGGTGTCCACGTGGACCTGGAGTGTGGCTGGACACCGGGACCAAAGACGGGTTGTAGGAAACTGAACCACATTTTGCAAGGGGAAGAATGAGATGTGACTTTCTTTTTAGAGGGAGATGATATTTTTAGATTAACTTCTTTTCCCCGGGAGGCTCATATTTAGGTTGAGCAAAGCATTTTAAATAATGCCGTCAACTAAAAAGTTAGTAATGGATCATCTGGTTAAAAAAGTCCCCAAAATGAAATAAAAGAAGATTGAAGAAGTTACAATGTTTTCTGTTGACATTTGCAAAACAGAAAGCTTCAATTATTCTATTTCTGTTCATAATAGACTCTAAATTTGTAAAAAAAAAGAAGAAAAGCATTGAAAAGCTGAAATCTAAATGAAATATTTCATTTTGGACCATGTATAATTGAATGCTCCTCTTTTGTGTTTGCATGCTGTTGGTTTTTTTTCTTTTCTGTACTGGGTATCTCAGAAACTTCTGAAAATAGTTTCCATTGTAAGTTGTTGTCCCCCCGCCCACGACCAACAATTTTATGTCTGATTTTTTTTGTGGAAAAAAAACAACTCACCCCGAAACAAAACAGGTGTTTAATCTAACTTTGTTAAAAAAATCTTGACCCAGTAAGTTCTTCAGAATGTGTTGCATCTGCGAACAAAACACCCCCTTCCAAGAATAGCTCTTCTCACTGAAGAAGCCATCAACAGAACAATGAGGGGTTGTGCAGATTACAAAATCACACAGTCACAGAATGATACGGGGTTGGAAGGGACCTCTGGAGATCATCCAGTCCAACCCCCTGCCAGAGCAGGGTCACCCAGAGCAGGTCCCACAGGAACATGTCCAGGTGGGGTCTGAATGTCTCCAGAGAAGACTTCATCACCTCTCTGGGCAGCCTGTTCCAGGGCTCTGCTACTCTCACAGGAAGGAGGTTCCTCCTCATGTTTAGATGGAACTTCTTATGTTCCAGTTTGTCCCCATTAGCTCTTGTCCTGTCCCTGGGCACCACTGAAAAAAGACTGGCCCCAAATTCTAAGATTTGTGAACACAGATTGAGTTCCTTCTTTGGAGCATCCTTTCTTCCCTGCCCTCCTAATCCCCCTGGAAGTCCTGTACCTCCTGTGAGCTGGCAGCAGATCCAAGCCATTGTGACTTAGCAGTGGAATTGGATCAAGGTTCCTCTGCTCGCTCTGGAAGCCTCACTATAGCAGTCGGGGGCGCAGCCTGGGGGCGAGCAGGAGGCAAACTATAGCCCTGGGAAGTGGTGGAGTCGCCATCCCTGGAGGTATTTAAAAGCCGGGCAGACGTGGTGCTGAGGAACATGGGTTAGTGGTGGTTTGGGCAGGGTTGGGTTGATGGTTGGACTCGATGATCTGAAAGGTCCCTTCCAACCCAGATAATTCTCTGATTCTATGATTAGGTAGAAGGTGGAGGGACCTGCGCATTCTCGTGGCAGTGATTGCTGCAAAGAGCCACAGCCTCTGTGGAAGAGGCTCAGCGTTAAGAGGTGTGGGGTTGTAGCCCCAGGGGACTGGTTTCAATCTGCTTTGCTGATGGGAATTGCTGTCTGCTCTCTTGGGGTCGGTTCTCTTCCGTTCAGGACTCTTTGGCTGGGGATGAACGTGGTTCATGCAGTACGGCGGGATGCTGGTCCAGCTGCAGTGCTCCTAGACAGAAATTACAGCAGTATTAAGCAAAAGGAAGGCTGAGCTAGAGTTTTGTTTACCATTATGTTCACAGCTAATTTTATCCCATTTAGTTTTGTGCAGAGCACTGTCGTCTCTCCTGAGAAGACTTGGCCCCGTTTCTACTATCTCTTACATGAATTACTGGAACTATTTGGACATTTTTGTTCAAACACAGTAACGTTAAAGTCGTTTTCAACCCTACCAGTGGTCAAATATCAGCCACCGTTTAGCTCAGCCAAGGCGTGTATCTTTGCTTGCCAAATGTGTTACTCGCAAATCTGTTCTTTCTCATTCTTCCACCTGGGATGTTGCTGGGGATGGAAGGAAACTTTTCTAACTCGTGTCTCACTGGTTATTATCGGACTTGGCAACGCAGGCAAGTCCATCTCAAGAATGCATAAATAGTTCGGCAGTACGTGAAGTACAAGTGGTCCAATGTAGTGGCTTCTAAGAAACATGCTGGTTCCCCTCCTTGAGGACTGCAAGGGCTGGAATGACCTGAGAAATCTGGGCACTGACTAAACCGGGCTCCCACACGCTGGAGAACAGACCCCTATTTTGGGTGTAGAGTCCTACATGAATAGCACCATTTAGAGGCTGGTCTGAAGAAGACAATTTTTGCCCAAAAAAACCTCTGAAAGGTCACTTTTGTAAACTATTTACCTTAAAGTTCTTGTTTGGAACAGACATAATTTTATAGAAGGTACAAGGAGGACTTCTTATCAGAGTTAGGTTGATGGTTGGACTAGATGATCTTAAAGGTCCCTTCCAACCCAGACAATTCTATGATTCTATGATTCTATGACTTCTGGCCAGCTCTGGGGCTCTGTGGGGAAGGTGGCAAGACATTCATTCTCCTTCTCCAGTCCTGCTCAGTGCTGCTGGTATCCTGGGTTGGGGGAGGCTGAAGATGTCTCCTAAGTAGTGGTTCCTAAACCATAGTCCTCCCATGAGTAGGCTGAGAAACTGTTGTAAGTGGTTTGCAGAACCATGTTGATTTTTTCCCGACCAAAGTTGGATGCCCAGCAGTCCTCAAGACCATGCTGAGGGCCAACATGGCTTGAAATATTTCAAGGCGCCCTTCCAGAGAAATCTTGAGGAGGCCTTTCCTAATTTAGGTTTTGTTGGTCTGTGGAAATAAATATACCGCAAGCTTACTAACGCATGGTTTCTTAAAAAGTTTATGAACTCTCCAGTGGTGTTTCCTGTACGTCAGGATTCAGAACCAAGATAAAACTGCAAAGCGTGTGTGTGTACATGTCTGTAAAACCAGGTGGGTCCGGCAGGCGTAGTAGCGCTGTTATTATTGCCGTCCTACCTTTGCCCCCATAATTTCTTCACACCGTTTTCATTGTGAGAAGAGAAAAACTGGCAGCAAACCCACGCTCCCACCTGAAGAAGCTGCTCTTTCTATCTGGCAGTTCTGCAAGGTGATAAGCCTGTTGATTTTCTTGGGTTTCCCTGATGTCTGTCCAGTACCCAGGTGTGCAGCTGCCTCTTGCACGTGTAAATCACACACATACTGCAGGGCACGGGCATTTGGGGACAAAGAGAGAATCAGGGAGCAGGGTCCCAGAGCTGGTGGATAAAAGGTGCATTTCTTTGCTTGTCCCAATGCCAGAGCAGCCGTACCGGTGACATTGGATTTTATCTTTCTTCATAGAATCACTGAATGGTTTGGGAGGGACCATAAAGCCCCCCCAGTGCCCTGGGCAGGGACACCTCCCACCGGACCAGGTTGCTCCAAGCCCCCTCCAACCTGGCCTTGAACCCCTCCAGGGATGGGGCAGCCACAGCTTCTCTGGGCAACCTGGGCCAGGCTCTCACCACCCTCACAGCAAAGAATTTCCTCCTGAGATCTCAGCTCAATCTCCCCTCTTTCAGTGTCAAACCCTTCCCCCTCCTCCTGTGGCTCCCCTCCCTGATCCAGAGTCCCTCCCCAGCTTTCCTGGAGCCCCTTGAGGGACTGGAAGGGGCTCTAAGGTCTCCCCGGAGCCTTCTCTTCTCCAGGCTGAACCCCCCCAACTCTCTCAGCCTGTCCTCACAGCAGAGGGGCTCCAGCCCTCCCAGCATTTCCATGGCCTCCTCTGGCCCCGCTCCAACAGGTCCATGTCCTTCTGCTGTTGGTGGCCCCAGAGCTGGAGGCAGCACTGGGGGGGGTCTCCCCAGAGCGGAGCAGAGGGGCAGAATCCCCCCCCTCGATCTGCTGGCCATGTTTCTTTTGATGCAGCCCAGGCAGTTCACCCCCAGGTGGGTTGAGAATAACGTTCAAAAAAAGTTGATTTAGGGCCTCCGGGTGCAGGGTTTTGCCCTTGAGTTAATTTGTAACCAATTAACTCAAGACGGTTAATAACACATTTGTAAAGGTTAGTTTGAGCCCGCTCCTCCCCCGAACTTTTGTTCCAGGCGAGGACCATTCCGTGTCTCTGCAGGGCAGAGTGCACCCATTTATATTCTGCTATTAATGTGCAGGGAGTGACCAGGTTTGCGAGTTAATTGGCAATCAATTAACTGCAGGTTAGAAAAAGACTTAAGCAGAAAAAAAAAAAAAAAAAAAAGCCATTTCTGTACGGTGTGGCCTTTGACGGGCTGGCTTTGGCATTTCGGAGAGCCTGTTTTGTTAGAGACAGAGTAATGTGGGTGACGGAGACTCGGTGCTGCAAATACCGCGTGGTCCTGATGAGCCCAGCACCCTCCAGCACTGAATCAGAGCCTGGTGCTGCTTTACCAGTGCCCCCCGGTGCCACGGCTGCTTTTTAATATTAAGCTCGTATCACACAGTGACAAACTCGGTGAACAGACAGAAACTGTGAATTTTTCTACCAGCTGGAAACTCGAGTTTAGTGAATTAACCCCGTGGTGTCAGAAGCACAGGAGAGCAGAGGGAGCCCGTGACGTTAGACTTGGGAGAGGGAGCCAAGGAGCCGATTTCAGCTCTTCTGGTCTGGAGAGAATCCAAGAGGCAGGTTCCATCGTCTCCATCCTATGGTCAGCCTCAGTGCTCTGCTCCGCCTCCAGGGCACTGAGACTCAGCCCAAATCCGCTCCCTTTGATCAGAACTAGCTTGAAGTTTCTTCTCAGCGGGGAGAACTTCAGTCAACCTCAAAGAGAGAGCCGCCAGGGTAACCCGTAACGGTCTCTCACTCGGCACAGCGGCCTCGGAGCAGCCCCCCAGCCTCCGTACCCAAGGCAGAGCACCTCGGCTCTGCCTCCATGAACCCCGAAAAGCTTTGGATGGCAACAGGCATGTCGGCACCAGTCTTCACCTCTGTGGTTCCCTCCCTTTGGTTACCTCCCAGCCTTCACTTCCAGTTCCCCCCAGGACTGAGTGCCCACCCCACCAGCACCAACTCCTCGCTCCAGAAGGTCGAGATCAGGCCCAGAACCACTTTGGGACCAAACTGGGGCAGGGGCATAATGGTCCTGTAGAGGTTGTGTCCCCCGTGGCACCCAGGGCACCAGCAGTTAGCCCACCCCTGCAGAAAGGGATGCCTGCTAAGGACCACGTGTCGTCTCCAGCATTCAGCCATTAAATTCAACACTGTTTTTGTGCAGAAAACTCTTCATGTGTCTCTAAACTTCTATTTCCAAGCCACTAACTGAATTGATATACAACAATTATCTTTAACCTTAATCTCTTTGCTGCTCTGTCTATAATTTGCTTTCTATTACACTCACTTTGGTTCCTGCTGGATGGATTGAGATATGGGTTGAAGGATGATGGAGCCGGACTCTTTTCAGTGGTTCCCAGTGATAGGACAAGGGGCAACAGGCACAAGCTGGAACATGGGAAGTTCCATTCAAATCTGAGGAGAAACTTCTTTCCGGTGAGGGTGCCAGAGCCCGGGAACAGGCTGCCCAGGGAGGGTGTGGAGTCCCCTTCTCTGGAGACCTTCAAGCCCCACCTGGATGCAGTCCTGAGTGATGTGCTCTGGGCAACCCTGCTTCAGCAGGGGAGTTGGACTAGAGGATCTCTAGAGGTCCCTTCCAACTCTGACAATTCCGTGATGTAAACTGGAAGTCTGTGGGTAATGGAACCACCAACACATCTCAGGCTGTGGTTTTGCTCTGTGAAGAACTCAACTCAATCCCAGTTGAGGCATTTCCCCCCATCACTCAGCCATCACACCCGATCCGCGCTCACTCACCCCCCCGGGCCATGGCACTGGCCCAGGTTGCCCAGAGAAGCTGTGGCTGCCCCATCCCTGGAGGGGTTCAAGGCCAGGTTGGAGGGGGCTTGGAGCAACCTGGTCTGGTGGGAGGTGTCCCTGCCCAGGGCAGGGAGGTTGGAACTTGATGATCTTTAAGGTCCCTTCCAACTATAACCGTTCTGTGATTTTATGATTCTATGTTGCACACAGCCATCACAGACCAGCTGGAGAAAGAATTCTCATTTTTATGTTCATTTTTTGGTTATGTCAGTTTGGCTGCTGATGCAGCTCACAGACCAGCCCATGATGTCTCTACTGTGGGGTGGAGATGGACAGCGGGCAAGGCAGGACTTCTACCTGCTAAGCATTGGGTGCCATCAAAGTGTCACCTCCAGGTCTCACTATTATTTAGCTGCAAAGTGACACAAACTGAGACCAAGAGATAAAGACCCACATCCTTTCCAGCATCTGGCTTCTCTCTAAAGACTCTCAGCAAGAAGAAGCAAGAGTGAGTCCAGCTGTTTCCAGCTGAGGAAGATAAGATCGACTCCATAAATACACTGTGGGGCAGGCCCCAGGGTGGCAGAGGAGCTCCTATAGTTACAGGAAAATTTGCACAAAAACCCCAAATCGACTAGAAAATGGGAAGGGAGGCGGTGGAACAGCTACCCGACCAAGGCAGCAGAGATTAAGAAATATATATAATTTAAAAATGAATTTTGGTAGACTCATAAAATGGTGTTAATGGTTCTCAGGGTGCAGTCGGCTGGAATGTCCTTTCCAGTCCTCCATCAATCATATTTTGTACTACTCCCCTGAGACAGATGGTCCCTAGAACAGGTGGTTCAGTTATTATTTTTTATTGTGCTAGAATAATGTCATAGACTTGAAAACTCCAGGCTCTGAGCCAAGGAGAAGTCACAGAGGTCTGGACACATCCCACCTAACTTAATGCCTGTAACTGAAGCACCTAAATGAGAAACCTGGTGAGAATAAGGAGCAACAAATCACTGCACAAGCAGGGACAGAGGGTGGCTCTCTCTGGCTGGGCTGAAATCCAGGAAGGACATGGACCTGTTGTAGCGGGGCCAGAGGAGGCCATGGAGATGCTGGGAGGGCTGGAGCCCCTCTGCTGGGAGGACAGGCTGAGAGAGTTGGGGGGGTTCAGCCTGGAGAAGAGAAGGCTCCGGGGAGACCTTGAAGCCCCTTCCAGTCCCTCAAGGGGCTCCAGGAAAGCTGGGGAGGGACTCTGGATCAGGGAGGGGAGCCATAGGAGGAGGGGGAAGGGTTTGACACTGGAAGAGGGGAGATGGAGATGAGATCTGGGGAAGAACTTCTTTGCTGTGAGGGTGGTGAGAGCTTGTCCCAGGTTGCCCAGAGAAGCTGTGGCTGCCCCATCCCTGGAGGGGTTCAAGGCCAGGTTGGAGGGGGCTTGGAGCAACCTGGTGTGGTGGGAGATGTCCCTGCCCAGGGCAGGGGGTGGCACTGGGTGGGCTTTATGGTCGCTCCCAACTCAAACAGTTCCATGTTCTATGCTGTGATTCTAAATCACTCTGGAAGAACTTCACCCTTTGTACTGTCTATGGCCAGAGCTCAGACACCAAATCCAAACAGGGCTCCTAATTTAAACACTTCAGTTAAGGGTCTGATCCTCTGTGGGATGCATTTAGATCAAAATTTCCTTCATCCTTAGCTGGAGCCTCTGTGTGGTGGTTTCTTTGTGCCCTGTTTTCCTCCAGCACGCGTGGTTACAGTTGAGCTTCAAAGCAGCTGTGATGTAGACCACATTTCATTTACTCCAGCTCTCGGGCTGCCGGCTGGTGTTTAAAGCTGTTCCCACTTGCCATGTTAATGTCTTCAGAAGTTTTTCAAAGGTGAATGCTCTCAATCTGTTGCTGCAGCCTAATTTATGTATGTTTTGCATAGCAGAAATATTTTGCTTTGGATGTTTTAACCCACCCCCTTATTACCGGAACTAATTGTGAGTTGACTGTATCGAGCTTTTAATGAAAATACCAGGTTATAGGATACCTACCCAGGAAAATGGCAGGTTGTGGTGCCTGGAGAGCAGTTTGAGAAAGGGTCGGCACGAGGCTTTGGGAAATTAGGAGTTTCTGAAGGTTTGCAGGGAACCCGCAGGGGTTGCCTCGTTCTTTTTCCTACCGAAGACAGGACGGACTGTGCCGAATCATTGTGTGTTTGGTCTGGGCTTACTCCTCTGATGATGGAGACTCCAACCATCTCCCCAGGCAAGCTACTCCAGTGCATACTGGTGAAATTATTTAATGCTTTCCTAACGTTTAATCTATTATTTCTAGCTGCAACTTCTCGTCCTGTTCACTGGCCACACAGTACAGCTTGTTCCTGTCCTCTCTGCGGCAGCTCCCTATATATTTGCAGACTGTTATTAGCTCTGCCCTTCTCTTTTTATGATGTTAAAGAATCTCATTCCATTTTTTTATTGTAGGCTGGGTTGTAGGGTCCTGATAATTACGCATTTCTCTTCTGGATCCTCCAGCCGGTCCACAGCTTTTATGAGGGCAGAGCCCAGTCCACCCCACCAAGGACTCTACCTCGGACCTGTTTGGGGCTGATGCGCAGAAGGACAGACAGATTTCTCTTTGCCTTGTTCAGAACAAGGTGCCTCCCAGGAGGGGTTTTGCCTTTGGTACAACAGTTTTGCCTTTGGAGCAACGTCACGTTGCTCATTTGTGTTCCCCTACGGATGCACTGAACCCTTCAGATTCTTCTGTGCAGAACTTCAGCCTGACAAGTGTTATCTGGCACATATTTATGCAGTTGATGTTCCAGAGTAAGCACAGTAATACCTAGGACAACTTCTTATTGAATGTCATCCTGATTTTTTTAAGTTAATTTCTCCAGTTTTTCAAAAACATCCTTCTAGAGTGCCTGTATCCCCCTGAAAATATCAGAAATGCTCTTCTGCTTCAGACTGAGGGTCACTCCAGCCCAGTATCCTGCCTCCAAAAGTGACCGGGCACTGGGGAGGTGTGAGAACAGGAACAGTGTATGCGAAACTTCCCATAGGTGCCTTCCCAGCCTCTGGCTGCTCGAGTGTCTCCTGACCCTGCTGTGATTTGTGTCTACACCTTTGGCAGGAACCTTCAGAGATATGTTACCTGTCGAGTGAAGGACCATCTCCTTTTGTTTCTCGACTCGCTCTCAGTTTCACAAGGCTCTTCTCTGGTTACGTGAGAAATACTAAATATGGTGCCCAGCAGAGCCCCACATGGAGACACGGTCACTGCATCCTCTCAGTCTGGTGGTTAGTCATTGAAATCTCTATCTTAAGTATGAGTATAATTATGTTTTCACTCCCCTCTACCTTGGTTTGTTTCCACCTTTTTCTATAGCTTGCTTATGACATCTGGGAAGGCATTCCAGAAACTAATTCTCGGAAAACCTTCTCATTGAGGGTTTTGCAGCCCCAAAGGTGTGCTCTACGCAAGGGACATGATCCCCAGGCCTCAAATAATAGAGCAAAATGTCCATACCAGGGTATCATTCTTTTTCTTCAGTTGATTGCCTGGCCAAATTCACTGTTAGTGTAAAATGCTTTGAAGTCAATGGGGTTACATCAGCAGAGAAACTAGAAATAGAAGTGAGAAATGGTATTTCGTGACTAATTTCCAAAGTGCTTGGGCTATAACTTTAAAAAGAAATAATGATCAAATTAGCTTATGATGCAGAAGTTGAAATGCTGCTGCTTCTTTTTTTTTTTTTTTCTTAGCTATCCAAATTAGTTAATGTCCCATAAAAGAAAGCCATTAATGGAATCACAAAAGCTCCTGAAATCTGAACTGGACATTCCTGCCAAAGCCCCTGGCAATAATTAGTGTGTTACAACTCCAAATCAGTAGAAGAATCTTGAGATATTATGAAGAAGAGCTTAATGCTATGGACCTCCAATCCCTTCACATAGCATCGGTTCAAACTTTTTATTTGACCACACTCATAAAATGTCAAAAGGAAAAAGGAAAAAAAAAAGCAGCTTTCATGGCATGTGAACTGTCACCGAGCTGAGTTTGGAGTCCCAGCTTTGTTCAGAGGAGAGCTTCCCTGCCAACCACTGCTTCATAAAAATGTTGGCTCTACATTAGCTTAACAGAACAAATGATTTTAAAATGGAAGTATTGGCCAATTGATCATAGTACCCAGAATGCGCAGTCACATTTTGCTGCCAGCGAGGCCTCAACGGGGTAACGTTTAAGCTGATAGTAATTTAAAGCGTATTTCAGCCTTAGTTTCTGCCTCCAGTTCCCTGACGGACTGATCGTTCTGGGCTCTGGGCAGGCAGTGGATCTGCCGTTGGCTTTCCTGGACCTTTCTGTGTCTATAAGGACATGGTTGGATGATCACAACATGAAACAACATACTTCTGCTCTTTCCTCATCTCTGCCTCCTCTATCGCTTTATCTCTCCCTGTGCTGTAGTGCAGCAGATCCCCAGTTGTGTCTTTGGTTGAAAGTTAAGTCTGTTCCCAGCCCCACCAGCATTTGCCCCTGGAGTAACTGAAGGTCCGCGGTGGTTGACACGTGGTTCCCCTCTGACCTCTTCTTGGGTCCAGGCTCTGGCTATCTGCTGTGATTTTTGAGGAGCTGCCATAATTTGGAATATCTCATCGCTGCTGTGATATCCACACACTTTGCTTGAGGCTTCGTGACATCTCTGAAGGGGCTCATAAGCCACCTCTTCTCCACAGCCATGGCTTAGGGGAGCTCTGAGATTTTCTTGGACTGCAGCTGCTGGAAATTTGTCTAATATCCACCACTGGGAGGTGGACCCTCAACTTTGTGGCCTTAGTGATCAGATAAGACTGAAAGCAAAGATTATTGGCTTGGTCCAAATGTGGAAATGGAGAAGCCGCCTTCTTGTAACAGACTACCCTCAGCCACCTTCTGCATGCTGAGGGCACCATGCTTTAGGTGGGTACCCGTTGTGGGCTGTATGGCAACCAAGACAATATGGTAGCCATCTTACATAAATGGTCCCAGTTTACCCAGAAGACAAACTGGGGACATTGGTTGCAACAACACTCATCAAACACAGACAAAGCAAAGATTTCCTTCAAGGGGTGACCCCCACCTTCTCCCCAGGTCCTTGAGCTTTACCAGAGAGTCCCTAAACCCTCTTCCCAGCGCAGGGCTCACAGGGGCTGTAGCTGCACCAGCTGCCTTGGGAAGTTCTGCTTTTCCAGCTGACTTGCTCTTAAGGATTTGAAGTATGGGATGTTGTTTTCAACAAATTATCCATTATAAAGCAATATCAGAGGGTCGGCGGGGAGGGATGTAAACAAAGGAATAATTGAAAAGCTGCTCGTAGCCCGGAGCTGCCATTTCTAATGGGTTGTTCAGCTCTGGTTGGTTTAGTGGTTTACTTAGCGGCTGTGGCTGAAGCAAAATAAATAAGCTGGGGTAGAGAAAACAGAGAAGACCATGAGCCGTTGGAGAGGGACCATTCCCTGTATCTCAGAACAGTCAGTGGACTAATTTTGAGGGAGTTCTTTTTCATTTCTGCAGTGCCCACAGGTGCTAAGATTAGGGCTTTTGTTCCAGGAGGGGATGCACTCGTATCTGCCATCAAACCACCTTTTTTCTGATGCTGCTGTTTGCAGCCCCGAGGCCAGTGTGGTTTGAGGATGAAGGATGTGGATGCTGGCAGTGCAGCTGCTCCTCCTTCCCCTCCACCCCACCTGCGTGGACTTCTCCAGCCTGGGCCCTCGGTGTTCACTTGCAGGACTGGTGTGGAGCAGGGAGGGAAATGGCTCCAGTAAGGGACTCTGACAGTAAAGTGACATCAGAGGAATGTAGTGTTTTCATGGAACCATAGAATCATAGAATTGTCTGGGTTGGAAGGGACCTTTAAGATCATCTAGTCCAATCATCAACCTAACTCTGTCCAAAGCTTCGTCGCTGGCAACAGTGATATGGGAAGAAACATCTGGAAGCAACCATAAAATAATTGACTTCATAAAGGGAAACTAGATGTGTTCAAGATGCCTTTTCCTCCTGAGATCTCATCTTCCAAGGGAACAGGTCTGCTGCTCTGTGGGACATGGCTATGTAAAAGAAGGACGATGCTAACCTCACGGTGAGCAGCTTCTGTTCTTCCAACACCCCCCAACATGCAGAATTTCTCATGAAACATTTGCTAGGAATATTCCCAAAATGGAGGTTGATTCTGAACTTTCCTTGCAATACATTCAACAAACTGCTTTTTCTTAATTAGTTGAGCATCCTCTCACTCCAAGCACACCATTTTTCACAGGGTACAATAATTTCAGAGTCATCGTGGTGGAACACAACTTCACGTAGCCCTAAGATGCTGCAGGCTGAGTGCACACCACTGATTCATGGTCACTTGTTGGGCCAGGGCAATATGATCCAGAAGCTGAGTCCTTCAAATAAAGACACGATATACCCGTATCTGCTTCAGCCAGAACAAGCATCACGGAAATGAAGAGACCAAATCCAAAGACTATTTTGTAGAGGAAAAGAATGGCGAGCAAAGGGTTGCAGCAAAAAAGGGAGGAGCCCTGGCAAGTTTCACCAGAAGCAGTGCGGTAAATGTAGCCCTTATAGGATTTCCTCATTATTAGAATTGGTAGCTGAACTAAAGACAATCAGATCTCAGGATTTGATACAGAAACTGCTGCAGGCATCTGGAATGAACCCCCTCTCCCTCTGATGTGACACCATACATTTAATCAGAAATGTTAGTAAGAAGGAGGCAATTTCCAATAGCTAAATCCAGGAGGTCTGGCTTCTGTTCCTACTCCATCCCTGATCCCGTCTGGCCACAGGCAAGTCTTTCCCCGGCCATATGCCTGAATTTCCCACTCCCCAGGAAGGCAGACAGGGCTACCCATTTGTCTTGAAAAACGCATCAGGAGCTGAGGGTTGAGGCGAACCAGTGCTTCTTAGAAAGGGATTATGAGGAGTTAGGATTTGCTTTCTGTCTGTCCCTGCTTTCTGTCTTCCCTACTTTGAGTAGGGCAGTGATGGTGCCTCTGTACTGGGCACTGGTGAGGCCTCACCTCGAGTGCTGTGTTCAGTTCTGGGCCCCTCACTACAGGAAGGACATTGAGCTGCTGGAGCGTGTCCAGAGGAGAGCCACCAAGCTGGTGAGGGGTCTGGAGAACAAGTCATACGAGGAGAGGCTGAGGGAACTGGACATGTTTAGTTTGGAGAAGAGGAGGCTGAGGGGAGACCTCATTGCCCTCTACAACTCCCTGAAAGGAGGGTGTAGAGAGGTGGGTGTTGGCCTCTTCTCCCAAGGGAATAACGACAGGACCAGAGGAAATGGTCTGAAGTTGGGGCAGGGGAGGTTTAGATTAGATATTAGGAAGAATGACTTTACTGAGAGAGTGGTCAGGCGCTGGAACAGCCTGCCCAGGGAGGTGGTGGAGTCCCCATCCCTGGAGGGATTTAAGAAACGTGTAGACGTGACACTTCAGGGCATGCTCTAGTGCCCGAGACTGTTGGTTTGTGTCTGTTTGTGGGTGCGTGTGGTGTGTGGTTGTGGGTGTTTGTTTTGTTTTGGTTTTGGTGCTTGGTGTTGGGGTTTTTTTTGTTTTGGTTTGGTTTTTGGTTTTTTTTTGTTGTTTTTTTTTTGTTGGTTGGACTCAATGATCTCGAAGGTCCCTTCCAACCAAGAAGATTCTGTGATTCTGTGTGATTCTGCTTCC
The DNA here is from genome assembly GCF_964106895.1 of Numenius arquata. Taxonomy (NCBI): domain Eukaryota; kingdom Metazoa; phylum Chordata; class Aves; order Charadriiformes; family Scolopacidae; genus Numenius; species Numenius arquata. Next base: position 3,485,714 of record NC_133598.1, on the reverse strand, counting down.
CCCCTCCCCATCAAACATCGCTGGGGCCTCGGAGCGATGGAGGGACCGGGCGTCGGGAGACCCCAGTTCCCCTCCTTGCGTGGAAGGAAATACTCACCTGGAGCAGCAGCTTCTCTGCAGCGCTGCCCTAATCTTTGTGCCTGTAATCAAATCCATTCAACACATTAGTTTTAAATTGAAAAAAGGGAGGTAAACCCACGCTGAATAAATTGTATCTGTTTAGTGAAGGGATAATTGCGTTCTTCATCTGTCAGGAAGAGCTGACATTGTGATTTACACTCGCTAACTCCGGTTTCACCCCGTTACGGGCGCAGTGATGTACAGTTCACCACGCTTGGCTTCTCCGTGGGTCTTTCTCTAGCTGTCTGGCTGTTCCTCCCCCGAATTATGAATTGTGCCTGATGTGATTGTATCATTAGTCCAGAACACAGGCTGGAGACAGCAATTTGCTTCTCATTAGGAGTGAAACTTCAAATTGTTTCCCGCTGTTTGCCCTAAGAGATGTCAGGTGACATTACTGTATTTCTAAAGGAAATTAATACAATCAGCAGAGCCTGGAAGGCTCAAGGCAAGGATACTGGTCGGGGAGGGCTTTTATTCAGCTCGCTGGTTTGAAGGTGACTTGCTGCGATAAATGGCTGTTCGGTATTTCTCTCTGATGCCGGCTCTGGGGAGGCAGCTGGAGGGAGCAGTGGCCCTGATGTAGTTCCTGATGAGCCGAATCAGAGAAGCAGCCCCACAGCAGGCCCTGTGAAGAGACACAGCAGAGAGAACAAGCAGTGATTAACCCTGGAGAGCAAACTCCTCATCCCTGCTCCCGCGTGTTCCGGCAGGGGTTCCGGAGGACTCGGTGTCCACCGATGCTGTGCTGGGAGCCGGGCGCTGAGTCCACGGGATGTTCCTGAGCCCACATTCGGCAGCAGAGATCCCGGGCTCGCTGGAGTCAATGGGAAACCTTCTCTAGTGAGCTGAGCACCAGAGAAAGCGGAGAATCCTTTAGTCCTTGTGCTTAACAGGAGTTTGGTTGCGGGTTTCCCAATTGCCCTCCTGCGGGAATGAATGAGGCAACGCAGGAACGGGCAGGGAGAGGAATCACAGGCTGACAGAAAGGCATGTGGAAGGAAATTGAGTTCTGTAGAATCTTTCTCAATAGGTGGGTGAATTCATTACAGAAAATCTTCTGAGAGCGATTGTAAGTGGCTAATAGAGTTTGAATGAAACTGATAGCCCTGCTCTGGAGTGCGTGGGAATAACAGTCTCATTATGTTTCACAGGGCATCCCTTATATTCAAAGGGTGATGTGCAGAGTACAGAGGGGTGGAGGAGTCACTGATGGAACTGAGACAAGAAAGACTTAACGGGAGAAACTTTGTGGAGTATAATTGGAAGGAAAATAACTTCACTGGGAGAGCAATTACACTGTGTGTTAGTCTAACAGAGCAAATGCAGGTTCTGTATTGCTCCACGTTGGACTTGGAGCTCTGGAAAAAGCCTTGTGAAATGATCCTGCAGCAGTGGGTGCAAGGACTGTCCGTCCTGCCATTCCTACGGAGGGGGCAGCAGAGAAAGCCCTTTGGCCAACAGCCCTGTGAGATGCAGCCCTGCTCAGAAGGATGTTAATTGAGTTAATTTACAAAATGCATCCATTGTTGCATTGCCCAGGCAGGGAATCCATCCTAGTAATTATGACAGGGTGTAAGGGTGGGTGCAGTTGAATGCTGGCCATGCTCAGGGTGAGGAGGGGCTCGTTCACCATGCAGCAGACTTAACAATAACGTCAGTGGTGCAAGCAGGTGTCTGCTCTTCTGGGGGCTCCTTGTCTTTAGAGCAGCCTCCGTTCACCAGAATGATGCTGGAGCCCAAGGTGGGCTGTGCACTGGGAGCTTTAGGTGCACCACAAGGGAGAGAACAGGAGCATGAGCTTCCTAAACCAGGAAACTCCATCTTCCCACCCTGATCCCGCTCTTCTGCTCCCTTCTGCAGCGCCAAGGTTGGGGTTTGCCTTTGTCACAAGGACATGTCCCCACAGCTGGGAAGCAAAGGCACCTGGGGACAATGGGACAGTTTGAAGTCCTCTGTCTCCCCTTGCTGAGAGCTTTCCCCCAAGACTTTCCTGGCTTTGATTATTTCCCCTGTCGCTGTTTCTGTGGTCAGTTCTCCATTTTAGACCTTTGGCTGCAGTTCAGGCAGCACCAGGCACGTGGCGGGTACCTGCCATTCCCCTGGCTCCGACCTCCTCAGGGATGCCCCTTCTCGGGTGTTGGATGGCAGAGGGGGATGTGTATTGATGCACAGAAGCCTCAGAATTAGCCATCCTGTCAGCTTCAGCTTGAGCAGTTGCTTCAATCTGGACAAGGTCAGAAAGCCCAGCAGCTCTGACCAGCTTTCGAGCATCTGTCTCCGGGATTTCCTGAGCCAAAGAGGGCAGAGGCTGGTGCATCGTTGGACAGTGGGAAGGGGCAGTGCCTCGGAGCAAGTGCGTGGCCAAGAACAGATTAGCGTTGTCTAAACTGAGCTGATGTTTGAGCTGAGGTCCTCCTTGAGGTCTGATGACTGTGATAAAAATCCCCTGGAGGAACAAACCTGTAACTCCTTAAACCTCAGAGCAGGAAACATTGGTCCCCCGTCTCTGTCTTCGGTGGCTACTGTCCTGGTGCCATATGGATTTTAACAGGTAGAAGCAGGCTAACTAAAACCACAGGGACAACTAGAATGCTTTCTACGAAGGGTTTGATTTTCTACAGTGAGACCAAGCTTTTAGGTAGAAGTATTATCTTTTATTAGATCAAGTGTAGTTGGAAAAAGCAGAGAAGCTTTCAGGCACGCTTGCCATTATTCAGGCCTGGAATAGAAGCATCAGATTTAAAAGCTAAATACAAGTTGAGGATGATTGCTCAGGGCTTAATTAGAGATGTATCAGTTAGTTCATCTCTGAAAGAAAAGGTAGGAGGTAGGTATGCGGGAGAGCGGATGTTGGTCGTGGGGAGAGATGTGACAGAACGCTTATCTCCTAGGAGAAAAAGGGAGATAGTTCACTTATAGCCTGTGCAGCACAGAAATGTGATTGGTGAGGAACGGCTTGCTGCAAGTCACTATTTCCATTCCATCCATGTTTAGTCAGATTTCTTTATGTTGGTAGGGGCTGGAAACTTGATTTCCCATTTTTTAAATACTTTGGAGAAACCCAATTTCCGCACTGTGTATCGCTGGGTAACTCACATGCCAGTGTCCTGTTTTATATCACGTTGCTGCTTTGCAGGAAACAATTTCACCGCTGTCTTCATGCTGCCTTAAATACCGTTCTATCCATGCACAGTTTCACAGACTCGCCTCTTCGTTTATCAGCTTGCCAGGGAAGACAATAACCTTCCCACTGCCTGTGTTTCAGCGGTGCTTATTTTGGGAATACGTAGTGCGGAACTGAGCAGGAAATGATGGACTGCCTGTAGAAGGAGTGGCGTATCCTTAAATCCTCCAAAAATGTTTCATAAGAATTCCCAAATGTGACACAGTGATTGTTGTTAATATTCCTCAGAAAAAAAACCACACTTACCTCTGTGTGCCATTTTATGACTTATGTATCACAGAATCACAGAATGATATGGGGTTGGCAGGGACCTCTGGAGACCGTCCAGTCCAACCCCCTGCCAGAGCAGGGTCACCCAGAGCAGGTCCCACAGGAACGTGCCCGGGTGGGTTTGAATGTCTCCAGAGATGGAGACTCCACCACCTCTCTGGGCAGCCTCTTCCAGGGCTCTGCCACCCTCACAGGAAAGAAGTTCCTCCTCATGTTTAGATGGAGCTTCTTACATTCAAGTTTGTCCCCGTTCCTTCTTGTCCTGTCCCTGGGCACCACTGAAAAAAGACTGGCCCCATCCTCCTGACACCCACCCTTTAAGTATTTATAGGCGTTGATCAGATCCCCCCTCAACCTTCTCTTCTCCAGACAAAAAGACCCAAGTCCCTCAGCCTCTCCTCATCAGAGAGATGCTCCAGGCCCCTCATCATCTTTGTAGGCCTCTGCTGTACCCTCTCCAGCAGTTCCCTGTCCTTCTTGAAGTTTTTCTTATAGGAAGAGGAGTTATTTTACACAGGAATCACGAAAAATCCAGTTTTCATTTAAAAAAAGAGTAAAAGATTGAGTCTGAACTCTTCAGCAAGACTTGCCAGGTTAGTGTTCACCTGCTTCCACCCTCCTGACCATGGGGTGAGGGGTTTCCGTGGGCTCTCAGGAATGAGACAAACTCTACTTTGGGTACATTTCCTATCCCTTTCCTTCAAATGATCAGCTCAAATCCTCTAACTCCCATGAGTAATAATGAGGGAGGAACCCCACGTGCATTTGAAACAAGCCTCTCACATCTAAAAGAATATTTGTTTGAATGAGGCCCAACGTTTACTGGCCATTAGCTGTTCGCTTCAGATTGGGTTTTCTTTCTTATTTTTTGCACAAAGCATCTGGATCTGCTGTGAAAAATCAAAGAAATCTGATGCATTTTTTAGCACAATTTCATATCTTGTGCTAAATTAAAAGTGACTCCTGTGTTACCGGCTTCCCTCCTGCCTGGCACATAATAAGAATAGCGTGTATTTTGCTAATGTTTTTTTTTATTCATCATTTTGTCCCTGATTTTTAGCAAGCTGCCTCACCTTTTGTTCTCTGATTTCTCTCCCTTTGCCTCTCCAGCAGATAATCTACCTCCTTGGGAGCTGAGCTCCCTGATGAATTCTTCCCTGCGTTACCTCTTGATCTGCCCTGAACCTGAAATCTGGTTCTGGGTTTATCCTTGGATGACAAAGTACAACTCCACCAGCTCTTCATCAGGGCAGGTTCTGGGGAAAATGTCTCATTATCACTTTGCATTTTCTACTTATTCTTTCATTACCTTAAGAGCACTTTCCCCAGCTTGACATCCTTGAACATGTATTTTCAGACTATTTCTGGTATTTAACTTCATCTCTCATCATAAAGGCTTTTTTTCTTCTTCTTCTACATCTTTTTATTTTTTTATTTTCCCTCCCAAAGGTGCAGTAAGCTGTGGCTTGCCTGGGAATCGTTGGGTGAGACACCAGCACATGCCTCGGGCCCCCAGTTAAGGCGCTGAGGGGGGGAACGCCACATGTCCACTGCTGGGCTAACTTCCAGCTCGTTGGCATTTCAGTACCATCATATGGTTCTTACCCATCCTTGTGTGGTCCTTTGGTCTTGCCTCTCCCTGTGAAATCGATTCTGCTGCCTGCTTGAGTGTTGTCCTTCGTTCTGCCGTAGAATGAAATGCTAAAGATTAAGTGTAATCAGACGGGGCTGGCTTATCCTGATGCCTCTTCAAAGCAGTAGGACTTTGGGACCATCTGCCATCCTGTGCTTACATCCGTGTTGTATATTCCAGCCTGACACGATCCATGGAGCCAACCAAAAGGTCAAGCCAAACCAAGCTGACATACTCTGTCCCTCAACCCAGCTCCAGGCCAGCAGCGCCGGCGCTGGGCACGGGCCAGCGAGCGAGCTGAGGCGTGTGCCCTTCTCTCCTCTGTCACCAAAGGAAGGTCTACGTTGGTTTGGTTAAGCCTCAAGGTGACAGATACGTCAGGGTAAAATCATTAAGATGGGGAACGCGGTGCAGCTTGCTGTCAGCTCATCAATTAGTTCATCCAACCCATATGGTCATAATATAAAAAGTACCAAGCATGTGTGCAGAAACTGAGATTCAAGAAGAGTTAAATGGGGCTAAATTACAGAAAAAAAACCCCCAACTGCATTTTAAAAAAGTAACTGATAGTCTGGCTTGCTTCATGTTTAAATTTCAGTCTTTTCTCTTGACTCCAGCATGTGTTTTAAACATTTATTATGGGTTGATGATGGTTTGCAATTTTCATTTGTGCTTTATTTCCCCAAGGAAAGCTCAAATGCAAGCGCTGCATGCGGCTTGCGCTAAGTTGCCTGCTGGATGGTTTTGTGTGAAGTTTTCCAGCTGGGTTCACAAACACATAAGAAGTTAAACGATTTGTTTAAGGTCACCCAATGAACCAGGGGCCTTCATGGTAATAAAACACAGTGGTCCTTGACTGGAATAATATCATTTCAGTCCTACAAGGCGAAGCTTTGCAACGCTTTGGGTTACGTGTCTGTCTGCTCAGAACCAAAGAGGCACATTCACTGGAGACTAAAGGTATGTGGTGATTAGGTTACGTATTTGCACGTATAAGGTCATAAATCTTGGTTGAATATGGATTACCCTTAAGAGATGAAGAGAAACGGCCTCAGTAATGACCGCATCGTCATTAAAAAGCTACACTCATTTGGCACTGCAGTCACTCATTCAAAATCCTCCTTCTAAATGGTTTGGTGGGCAAGAAACGAAACAAAGGGTCCGTCTGCTCTCAAAGGGCAAGGTTAAATAGGATCGAGCATGCTTGAAGCCTACTGATATTTCAAGGGAACACACAGAAATACTGAGCACATGTTGGTGTCACAGCCCCGAATGCCCCTCACTGAAGCTGGGCCTCAAAATGTCATTGCTGGTGCCATCACATCTCTGCCCGAAGAGACTCTACTAAGATTTGGAGTTGAAGAAACGCTTCAGGAGTTGGTGGTTGATCTGTTCCAGATGCCTCCAATGGCAAGGGGGAAGTGGGTTAGCGCTGGAGGATCTTAATACCGAGGCTCTTTCAGGCAGATAGATGAAGCAAAGTTGTCTGGATTCCAGGCACCACACAATGGGGACCTGATGTTTCTCTGGTTTGGATCAGGACGTTCAGCATGGCAATATGTCCTGAGGCGAAACCCTTCATCTAGAAATATAAATAATTTGGAAATTTAACAGAGATCAGATAAAAACGAAGGCAAAGAACAAAGAGAAATGCATAGCTCGTGTTTTGTTTGGTAACAATTCAGGAATTGGAACGATTAAATGCATTTGCACATTTGTGTTAAATCCATTTGACTGCTGTTTCAATGAAAAATAAACTTAAAAGATGAAACTTCCCATTTCAGCCTTTTCTAAGCAGTATTTTGAGTGGGTGGTGTCCAAGGTCCTCCCACTCATACATGAGAACAGAAAAAGCAAGCAACAAAGCTGCCAATTTGAAAGCCAAATGAAATAATTCATTGCAGACAATACAGAATATTTCATTTGACCTGAAAGAAATTTTGTTGAAAGAACTTATCGTACCAGGAAAAAAATGAAAGGAAGGAAAAAAATGGAATATTCTTTCCCATTTTGGGGGTTTTGGTCAGTGAACTGAAACATCAGTTATTTATGCGGCTCTAATCACAGAACTCCAGACATCTGGTCACCTCAATCACACTGATTCGCTCTTGTTCACAGGTGATGTTACTCCCTCGTACGAAAGAGGGATCCGCTTAACAGCCCAACGTGTCGAGCAGATGTAGTTAAAATCTTGATGCCAAGTGGAAATAATGAGAATACTCCCAAATGCATTAGGTGCTCCTCTCACTGAAGTCAAAGGGATCACTTTGACTCGTATTTGCTGTTTCATATTATTGCCCAATTACTGTAATCTCAGCTCAGCTTTTAAAGGTCACCTCTGACTTCTCTTCCAGCTGGGGGGCCGAGGACTGAAGAGGGTTTATCCGTAGGTAATCAAGCCAGTGGAATGGGCACTGATTGGAAACCATCTCGGCTCTGCCTGCTCAGGCGGTATGTGCCCCCTGGAAGTCTTTGCTCATCCCAGCACTGCCTCAGGGTGTATTTAACAGGGAATAAAGGCAGCCAGATCAGGCTGTAACCAGGTCAATTCAGGAAGCAGAGCAAAATTGCCTTCTTTCTTCCCATTTCTTGCCCCAGCAAATCTCGTGCCACGTGGCAATCAGTGTCACTCAGTGGAGTGGCAGAAGGTCAGTTGTGTCCCTGTATGGTGTAAGGGCAGAGCAGGGTGCTGCCCCAGCATAAACCACCGCAATTGCGGCTGATGGTCCTAGGAGCTGCTGTGATTTGATAATTAGAATCACAGAATGGTTTGGGTTGGAAGGGACATTAAAGCCCACCCAGGGCCACTCCCTGCCCTGGGCAGGGACACCTTCCACCACACCAGGTTGCTCCAAGCCTCCTCCAACCTGGCCTTGAACCCCTCCAGGGATGGGGCAGCCACAGCTTCTCTGGGCAACCTGGGCCAGGCTCTCACCACCCTCACAGCAAAGAAGTTCTTCCCCACATCTCATCTCCATCTCCCCTCTTTCAGTTTAAAACCATTCTCCCTCATCCTGTGGCTCTCCTCCCTGATCCAGAGTCCCTCCCCAGCTTTCCTGGAGCCCCTTTAGGGACTGGAAGGGGCTCTGAGGTCTCCCCGGAGCCTTCTCTTCTCCAAGCTGAACCCCCCCAACTCTCTCAGCCTGTCCTCCCAGCAGAGGGGCTCCAGCCCTCCCAGCATCTCCATGGCCTCCTCTGGCCCCGCTCCAACAGCTCCATGTCCTTCCTGTGCTGAGGAACCTTGAGTCTATCTTCCCTCAACCACCATCTCTGCATTGACTATGTGGAGGATGAGATCCCTTCCTCATCCTTCAGAAGGCCTGCTGTACTTAGGCTCTCTTGGGAAGAAAGGTGGTAGGAGGAAGCTTTTTTTCTGACACCAGATCATTTTGAAGCACTTTGTGTTGCATTAGCTTTCTGCTGTCTCAAGCAGGATAATTAATAGAGAAACTACAGTGAAGAAATTTGAGGAATTTTGCACTCTAGGTAGAATGAAAAGCAGGGCTCAGCCTGAGCAGAAAAAGATTGGGGGGAAATGAGGAACAAAAGTCACAGATCTATGAAGCTGAAGGACCAACCTTGGGATTTTGAGGGCTTGAGTTCCTCATAGAGAGCACGGGTCATGGGGTTATCTGACTTCACTGTTGTGGGAACAGCTGTCCATGTTGATCTCCAGTGACTATGTGGCACTTTGAACAAGGCTGGCTCCAGTGGAGATGGCTACACTGTAGACACCTAACCTTAGGTGGGTGAATCCTCATTTTCTCCAAGATAAAGAGTCCACCAAGTGAATTTACCTCCACTTCACATAACACCCGCTCCCTACTAAAAGCGAAGGGCATTGAATCAGACTCTGATCTGGATTTTATATTAATACATTCGAGGGCATCATCATTGACACATTAGTTGCTACCTGATGGCTGTTTGTTTAGCAGAAACCTGTAAACGAGAAGGTCTGACATTCTCTGACATGAGAATCCCTGGAAACTGCTGCTAGGGGCCTGCAGATGTATAGGGGACAGCTATGGGATAAGAAATATGTCAGGAAGGTTTGGGGGTCTGAGAGTTACCCTGCACTTCAGAAAAACACAGATGAGAATCCCTTTTCTGGAAAAGAGTGGGTGCAAACAGCAGGGATTTTTGCAAGACAAGTTGGTCCGGTGAGATGAGAGGGTACCTTAGGGGAAGGGAACCTTCTCTCCATCTCTGGAGAGAACCTTCCCTCCATCTCTGACAAGGGGAGAGTGAAACCGAAGAGCTCATTCCTCCTGATGGGGTCTCGACAAGGCTGTGATAACAGCAGCTGAACCACCGACCCCCGGGGCATGTCCCAGCCAGAATTCCTGGCTTTAGCTCTGCCTAGAAATGATAGTGCTGCTGTCACACCACGGACCTGTTCTGTGTGACAGCCCGGAGCACCTCGGAGATGGGTAACTTGGTCATTTACTAGGCTGCTTTTTTGTGATGGTAGGAACCATGTTAATGCTGATTGACAGTTGTTATTTCTGTGCGGGAGAAGGTGATGTGAGGAACCAGGGCTTTAAGAGATATTGGGGGCACTGGGAACCAAGGGGTTTGTCAGCTGGAGACTCATTTCTTGCTGTCCTGCTCCATCAGAGCTCAGATCCTAATGACTGGGACTGGGACTGGGACTGGGACTGGGACTGGGACTGGGGCTGGGGCTTCCTCCACACTCCTGAGCACTGAGCGACTGCAGAGCCCCACAGGTGCTGGAGAAGGAGGGAGCTTTAAGGAGGATGGAGAAAGCTGAGGAGATTTTTGGAGAACATTTCCCTCCTGTCTTGGAAGTTATTACTGGTTTGTCGAGCAGCTGAGTTTTCTGGGTCAGGTCGGGATTTCTGCATCCATTACCAGCCACAGCACAAAGACCTGGAGAATTCTCTCCCAGTAGGAAAATTGCCTTCTCTCCTTCTCTTAGCCTTGTTCCTCACGCATCCCAAACCCACCAGAAGCCGCGATGTCTCCAGTTCTGCCTGTTGCATACTGCCATGGGACGGGGAGTGCCTGGGAAAGCAGGGAGGGAGAGCTGAGGTTATTTTGTAGGCTCTGTCTCGTGTGGAGTGGCTGAACTACCTTAGGAACGGAACCAGGGTAATAACCCAACCCGTGATTTACGGTGGCTTTGTCAGTGTGAGGTTGGTTTGAAAGACATTACACAACGCTGAATGCGCCGCCTGTGTAGCAATGATTCCACTGAAATATTGCAGCATGCACAGGACTATGCATTTATCTCATAAAACACCCAGCAAAGAACCCTCATAACTCACAAAACTCATGGTTTTTAGCACTAGAAAGAAAGGCTTTGCAACAAGAAAGGGATAAAGAATATCACTCAGAAATTATTGTAGAAATGTGTCTCTTTAAAGGAGTTGACAATAATATGGGCTTGATTATTTCTGAAGGGGCTTAACTGGCCTTTATATCCAGATTCCATTCAAAATGGATAATTTTCCATTTAAAAACATATTTTTTCCCCCCAGTGAGTAGGAAATGAAACTAGATGACTTTGTATCCTTAAAAAATGTATTATCCAGATTATCTTTGGGGAGATTTAAAGAAAGAATCCAATCTCTTTGCAGCAGTGAAATTTCAAAGCCTGCTAATTTTACTGTGATGCCTTAAAATAAAGAGACAATTTAATTCTTCTGATGTAGCAGCGTTGTTTGGTCCTTGCTTCATTTCAGGTGCTTCTGAAAGGCACTGGAAAATAATAATCATGTTCCCTTCTAGACACATAAATCAGACTCTCTTCAGCAACATAATTTTAGATTACAAACATAAAAGTTGAGGGAGAATTTCCCGTCTCTCAGTTTAGCTGTTTGCGGTGAAGGTCTCCCTCAAGCCATGTTTTAACCACCACGAAACTTGTGGTTTATTCCTCTGCTTTGTGTCTTCTGGGCCTGACTTTGGGCCAAAGCACTTCTAGGAGGAAACTGGTTAAAATACGCTACAGGAAGGAGGATTTCTCAGCAGGGCAAAATAAACAAGCTCTTCTCTTTCCAATCTGGAATCCTTTGGGGTAATTAAGAATACCAAGAAGAAGAGATCCGCAGGTTTATGTCCTGTGCTTAGAAAATGGGTCAAGTAGGGACGAGACCAGTTTCCAGCCTCTTGCCCAGCCCGAGTCGATGCCGCGCCGCTGCTGAGAGGAAGAGGAGTTCAGCCTTCAACCCCGGTCCTTCTCCGACTCCCACGGAGGAGGCAAATGAGCAGAGATAATCAAATGAAAAAAACCAACACAGAAGGCAGAAAAATTGCAAGTGTTTCCATGAAATGTGTATTCCTTTCTGCTTCATGACTAACAAATTCTGATTTTTGCATGCTTCATTTGTTATTTATATCTATCTATATTCATACATAGATATTTGCCTCTTCTGTCCTCTCAAAGAAAATAAGACTTCCCTGGTCACTGCGGGAGCTTCCCACGCCGACTCTACTGTGCCCAGTGACAGGGATATGGACACCTTGTTTGCTCCGGGCATCTCTGCATTCCCTTGAGGGCTTACAGAGCACGGTGAATGTCCTTTGGAAAGGTGCGATGCTCAGTCAGTTTGGAGATTTTGGAGTCCAGGGGGATTATTGATTTCCATCACATCCCCCCCGCCAGGCCCAAGGCCCAAGTACCGGTGTTAGCGGAGCAAATCCCGTTTCCCCTCACGCTGTACATTTAGAGCAATCCTGTGAAAATAGCTGGCGTTTGAAGAGCTGAAGCAATTTGAAGAAGATTGAGCCCAGTGGAGATGCCTACAATTTTCCATCTGTTTTCAAGCAGTTTCTGACCAAAGCCCAGGGACTGTGAGAAGCAGAGGTGACGAGGTCTGGCCCAATCCTACACATGGACTTAGGTGCCCTCTCTGCCCATTGCCACATCTGCCCTGTCCTCTCTGTCTGGGCTCCAGGGACGGCTCCTTGAAGAAGTGTCACCCTTCCTCTCCCACTTCTAAGCATCTTTGGTCTTGTTGTGGTCCCGTGGTCAATGATTAGCCACAGGGGACTGCAGGAGCTCAGATCAGATCCTGCCTACCTTGTGCCAGAGGAAGCAGGGACAAATCAGCTCCTCCAGCATCTATGGAGGGAATAGCACCGTAGGATAATGTATACTCACTTAAAAATGTGTGTTCTTTCATCATGGTCAAATTGGCAATAAAATCAGTTGTAGGGAACCTGGGAAGAGGTTTTGAATCGGTGTCATCACAGCTATATGGGAACACGATATCAAATTTGAGACCACTGGCCTTGGAGCCTCATATTTAATGGCTCCAGATAGATTTTTCTTAGAGAAGCACCTGTCTAGTGATTCCAAGCACTGAGAGAACTTTCCAATGCTTTTTCTTTCACCTGCAATGACAGAGTTTAGTTCCAGACCCTATTCTTCCCAGGACAGAGCAGTGATTTGCTTTAGGGCTTTCGTGTGCCAATCCTATGCTCTATTTGTGGAGCTATTGGAAAAACCTTGAGGAAAAAATCGTCACATCTCATAGGTCTGCTCTGCCCAGAGTTCCTCCTCCCTATTCTTAGGATTTCAGAATCACAGACATTTATTCAATGTGCCTCCTTTTGCAGTTGATAACCAAGCACAATACCCTGCAGTCAGGGAATCACAGTTCAGTTCCAGTTGGAATTTTGCTCACACAAAGAATTTAATAAGTAATCCCAAGTAATGAAAAAACTCAGAGCAGAACTGGAGCACAGATCAAGCAGAAGCTGTAAAAAAAGCTCTAAACTGGCAGGCTGTATGACAAGAAGAGAAAACTTAACTTTGGGACTAATGCTTTGAGTTTATAGTGATCTTCTTATAACCGTAGATCTGTCTTTCACAGTCTGGGAGAGCAGATACAAAATGTCTCACTACAAGCTGTGGCTTGAGGCCATTATTTACATTTGTTTGCCTTTGTTTCTGGCCTTTTGCAAACAGCTCATTAGCTAAAGCTGAATGTTTCCCAGGCATGGGTAGATGCTTCTAGTGCGAGCCACGATCTGGCTCATATTGAATATTACCTGCCCTTGGAGCACAGTTTGTTCTGTCATTGCCCTTTAAGGGCTTTCTTTTCCAAAGAATGGAAGAATGGTTGCTCTGAAGCAATGCTAAATACCTTAACCATGTCCAAATATGTTTTTATTTCATAGAATCCTAGAATGGTTTGGGTTGGAAGGGACCTTAAAGCCCATCCAGTGCCACCCCCTGCCCTGGGCAGGGACACCTCCCACCAGACCAGGTTGCTCCAAGCCCCCTCCAACCTGGCTTTGAACCCCTCCAGGGATGGGGCAGCCACAGCTTCTCTGGGCAGCCTGGGTCAGTGCCTCCTATTTGAGTGGAACAGGATCAGGAGTTCTCCATACTCTTGGCTGCAGGTTTCTCCTCCCTGGTGCTGACACATCTCTCACTGTGTTCAACTTTGAGGGTGTTCTTTGACCTCTCCCAGCCTTGGACACCCGGAGAGGGGCTGAAGATGCGTCACTCTCTGCAGTGCCTCCAGGCCATTCCCCAGCTGGGCTCTGGGGAGGTTCAGAGGAGACGGTGCTTCCAGCGCTCCCCTTCCCCCTCTCACCCACCAGAAGCAGGTTGACCATGGAAGGTGGTTATGCTACTTCTTTTCCTGAATGAGAAAAATGGTGAGCTGGAGGAACTCTATCCAAAGAATCCTCTGTGTGCTTAGAGGCATCTTTGCTTCTCTGCCTTCATATTCCTGCTGTTAAACAATCTTCCTCTGTTCCTCCCCCTTCTTCTCTCATGAGTACCTTGGCTTTACTGCTGATCTTTCATGACTGCTTCAGTTGAGGCATCTTCTTTCCCATGCAGCTCCTTTGTCTTCCACATCCATTACAGTATTGGCTGCTGCCCAGCGCCAGAGCAATTGAATTACAATTACAATTAATAGCGTCTCCAGCATAAGGCTTAGAACATGACTGGGCTCATACTTAATGTTCAACATTTCCTCTTTTTCTTTATGGAGAACTGACTGAAGGGACTCTTTTTCTTTTCCTTTTAATGGATCAAGCCAGATCTTTTGGGTTGATGTATTAGTCCAGTCCCTTTCCAAAAAAAACCTTGTCTTCCCCAAGGCAGTTAGAAAATCTGAATGAAAAGAAATGTGGAAGGGCTAAGGCTGCTTATACTGAGCTGACAAGTATGATTCCATTGTGGCTTTGATCCTTTCCATCCCTCTGAATTAACAAGGGATGGGATTTATCTCAGGGACTTAGTATATCTCCAGCATGTCTCCAAATGAGCGAGTTGTCCCCAGTTCTCTGGTCATCCCTGAATCCAGGCAATGGATTACAGAATGTGATCCACCCATCTAAACATAGGTGTCATTTTTAGAAAGAGGTGAAATGCCCTCCTCTGTGTGTGCCTGTCTGACATTTATTCAGATGATCCCCATCCCCAAATCTGGACAAGAAGAACTGAACCTTCATGTATCTGCTTTTGTATTTCCTGTTAGAAATTTATTGGGGCAGAACAGATGGGTTCAGCACCCAAAGATGACACCCAAATATACGTTGACCACATGTAAGAGTCCAGAGGCATATCTGGTGTCTAAGCTGACACCACAGCCAAGGAAAATCTAGGGCTTGATTGAGTTGCTCAAACGGTGCCATTTGAGATCGAGATGTCTGCACGAGGCTGTCAGTTGTCACCTGGGACCTAGGGGAGACCTACGTGGATGTTGGGCGTCAAGAGTGATACATGGCGTGATGCTGAAGTTCAGCGGTTCAGGCAACCTCAGCATGTAAACATTCGCGTTTAAGTGTTTTAATCTTGAATTACAACACGCCCCAAACACCCTCTGTGTTTTGTGGTTCCTCAGGGCCTGGTGCCACAGCGTCGTGCTCTGTGTCAGGGAGGTGTAGGTGGTGCTGCAATACGAGGGATAAATAATAGAGAGCAGCCTCCATTGCCTCCCTGATGGCCTTTTAACTGCCATTTATTAATTAGTAATTTACCTTCTCTATCGTGGCTGCTGGTTGTTGTCAGTGCAGTCCTGATCACCTCAGCTGGAGAACTAGTTGATTAGTTTCCATCCTGCTCAGCAAAATTTACGTCAGGCCATTTTGGCTTTGCATCACAAAGACAAAGCTGTGCCACATCAGACGTGTCTCAGCACAGCTTTGCTTAACAGCAACGAAAGAGGATGCAAAAGAGCCCCTGGTGACAGTCCCTCTCGCCGGGACATGACACTCTATGCCAGACCCCCCCGTCTCCGCTGCAGAGCTCGTCTTTGTGGGTGAGAATCCAGACTCTGACCCTATCCAAGACAAGGCGAATGGCCAAGGTGAGCGCTGTGTGTCTCGGCATCTGCATCCCTGCGAGGAGGACGTGGTGGGAAGCGGGGGAATATCCTTCTGATGTCCACGGTCTGCAGGTTCTGCAAAAGTAGGAGAGGTCACTGATCGTCCTCATCAGGAGAAGGTGGGGGCGCCGGGGGGGTGTAGTTAGTGCAGAGAGGGTGAGGGGAGGGAGGGCTCTATTCCTGCCTTTTTTCCAGAGTAGTTTATATAGTGGCTTTCTGATAAATTAGTTCTTTGTGGAAGGAATTTATCTAGAATTGGAGGATATTTGTGTGGTTTTTTGGATTTTTTTCCCCACCTGTTCTGGGGAGGAAAAACCTTTGCTCCCCCCTCACACCTTTGCTCTGAGGATTTGGGAGTTTTTTTGTTCTTGATTTTTTTGGCTTTGTTTGTTTGTTTTGCTTTCTCTTTGTTATGGTTTATTCACTGAAAATATTGATTCCTCATCAAAAATTCAACAGCTTTTTGGCCCCCAAACACCGCTTTTCAGCCAAGAAATGGCTTTTCATTTTCAGAAAAAAAACTTTGCTTGGGTACAACTCCCATTTTGTGAACTTTTTTTTAGCATAAAAAGCCTCACTTATACGCAAAAAAAAAATCATTTTGATGGATAAACTTTGCCCAGTCTCATTGGGAACATCAAGCTTGTAGTGCTTAACCCCCTCCTTTGGCTACTTTTTCTCTTCAGAAAGCCCCATTTATTTTTCTTACAGCTTAAATGAAAGCAGGGTGGAAGCACCGTTCTAGCAGACACATCCTTTCTTACGTTTGTCAGGCACTGAAATATAAATCTTTTCCGATGTCTCTTCAAAAGCTTTTAGCAACATCATATTTGGAAAAGCTGTTAATTCCTACATAGCTTCCTCCTCTTGTACCTCCCAGAGTGAAATGGAACACTGTTCCCGTTTTCTAGATAAAGAAACTGGGAACCGGGGAAATTAAAGGCAATGGTAGAGATGTTCTGAGCTCCCCAGTTCAAGAAGGACAGGGAACTGCTGGAGAGGGTACAGCAGAGGGCTACAAAGATGATGAGGGGCCTGGAACATCTCTCTGATGAGGAAAGGCTGAGGGACTTGGGTCTTTTTAGTCTGAACAAGAGAAGACTGAGGGGGGATCTGATCAACACCTATAAATACTTAAAGGGTGGGTGTCAGGAGGATGGGGCCAGTCTTTTTTCAGTGGTGCCCAGTGACAGGACAAGAGGAAATGGGCACAAACTTGAACATAAGAAATTCCATCTAAACATGAGGAGGAACTTCTTTCCTGTGAGGGTGGCAGAGCCCTGGAAGAGGCTGCCCAGAGAGGTGGTGGAGTCTCCTTCTCTGGGGACTTTCAAAACCCTCCTGGACACGTTCCTGAGGGTGGTGAGACACTGGAACAGGTTGCCCAGGGAAGTTGTGGATGCCCCATCCCTGGAAGTGTTTAAGGCCAGGCTGGATGGGGCTTTGAGCAACCTGCTGTAGTGGGAGGTGTCCCTGCCCATGGCAGGGGGGTTGGAGTGAGATGATCTTTAAGGTCCCTTCCAACTCTAACCATTCTATGATTCTATGACTGCTCTGGGTGACCCTGCTCTGGCAGGGGGTTGGACTGGATGATCTCCAGAGGTCCCTTCCAACCCCATATCATTCTGAGATTCTGTGATTCCCTGACTTGCCCTATCTCACACCTCCCTATGAGTGTGACTCTTATCCTCTAGGAAGCTCCAGCGATGGTGTCACACATGATTTCTTGGTTAGACACATATCAATTTAGAGGTTATATGCCGGAGAGAGAATGCTGCTTTCAGATGCTGCTTAAAAATTGTATCGTTAACATGCAGTCAAGGAAAGAAGAAAGAATTCGAGGAGCATGGCTTCTTCCAAGGATGACTTTGGAGGTCAGGACACACTGCAGCTCTGCTCCCTCCCGTGGCACACAGACAGGGTGCAACACACCCCACAAACAGATAAAATGCATCTGTTCAGGCTCCTCTTCCCATCCAGTGCAACTCAGCTAAAAGAGCCTTTGAAGTGGGATTATACAGTTTATCTTGTTTCCTCTTTTCTTCTGCGTTCAGGCATTTTTGCTCTTGAAGCCCCGTTAGAAAGAAGGCAGAGGCAGAGGGGGGAAGCCTTTCCTCTGGTTTTCCTGAGGCTGCTTTATGGGAGCACAGCATCAGTCCCATTGTCCACAATAGGCTGAAAAGAGAGTTGTTGGTCTAATAAAAGGTATTAGCCCTCCCCAGGAGCCTTCCTTTGAAAAGAGAAGGACAAACTAACATAGCCTGAAGGTGAACTTCAACCTCTAGTCACTATTCCCTTCTCCTGAGAACTTTTTATCTGTTGGGAGGAACAAAGCGATAGCTTTAGGGCACAGAACACACCTACACTTCTCCCTGTTTGCTTGCTGTCATCCCTGAGCGAGCAACAAATAAAAGACTTCCCCAAAAAAATCCCACTGGACTGGGAAGCTTGGCCTGTGACACCCCAGACCTGAGCATGATGCTCAGAAACACGGGCCAGGCATTAGGTCCAAAAATGATCTCAGTCAATGTACTTTAGGTGGTTTTTTCTGAGCTTCCCGTGGAACAAGCAGAGATTGTCTGGCTGCCCAGGTCACAGCTGCAAACCCGGGTAGAGACACAGCTGGGGACACCACCGGGAGCATGTGGCACTCGGGGTGTCCCCCCGCTCCCCAGCAGCAAGCTCTGCTGTTCTGCATTGAGTTCAGCTGCCAGACGCTGCTGGCCGGGCTGACCCTGGATGCTGTTCCAGGAGATGGACACATCAGGGGACACGCTGTGCTCACGGCTACTCCCAGCATCCCTCCTGAGAAGCAATAAACCCTTGCCCTCAAGCAGCTGAGGACCATGGTAAGCTCTGCTGTCTCCTGTTCGAGCAATGATGCTCTACAGTGAGAAGAAAAATACCACTTAACAAAAGGGCATTTTCTGCCAGATACTACTTTTCCCTCCAGCTACAGGAAAAATGTCACATGATAAATGGTTAATACACTGCTGAGAGATGCTGGGATCCTGCAGTGATGAGGAAAGGATAGAGCCTTTGTAGAGCAGCCTGTGCTTCCTTTAGCCATGTGCTGAAAGTGGTTTTTAGACCATCTTCCAGGATTAATTTCGCTGAGGGGTTGTCCAGATGGAGCTTCCAGTCGAAAGCTGCTAAGAATGAGGAGGTTTGGATCTAACATCCTGCATCCATGGGTTTTCACTGTGTCTTTAAATGCACTTATGGCTTTTTCTTCCGACAGCTGCTCAGTTTGATTAGGCTGATACTTGAGAGTTCTCAATCCCATGCCCATGTTACCACCACTGCGATTCCCCCTGCTCTGTCTGTCGTTGCCACCACCAGCTGCACCTCACATGAAGTCTGAGGGATGAGCTGAGCTCTTGGTTGCGATGATTCTTCGTTCGTTTCCTGGCCTTGCCTCAGATGATAGTGTTTTGGGAATCTGTTTGGGAAATCGGGGCTGAAGCTGGAAAACGGTGTTAAAAAAGGGTCAGATCAATTGCTTTCTCTTGGCGTGTTTTCTTAGTTTCTCGTATTTGCCCACTGGTAGGGATTTCAGATCACACAGAATCATAGAATCATAGAATGGTTTGGGGGGAAGGGACCTTAAAGCCCACCCAGTGCCACCCCCTGCCCTGGGCAGGGACACCTCCCACCACACCAGGTTGCTCCAAGCCCCCTCCAACCTGGCCTTGAACCCCTCCAGGGATGGGGCAGCCACAGCTTCTCTGGGCAACCTGGGCCAGGCTCTCACCACCCTCACAGTGTCTCACCACCAAAGACATTGTCCACACATAATGTAGGATGAGATAAACAGCGTCTTGGCCTTCATTTGATGCATTGACTGGTTCCCCCTCTCCCATAAAGAGACACAATTGCAAAGATTTTTCTCATCATGCCCATTACTCACATAATAGAAATTATTTGAACTATATGTTTATACAAGTGCCCCTCTGGCCCCATCCACGAGTACGGTCAAACTCACTGTGGGCTAACACAAGTCTAATGCATCCCTTGCCTTTGGAGCTTCATCCCTGGAGTTTCCTGCCTTTGGAGCTTCATCCATCCTTGGATGGGGTTTGCAGGTGGCAGGTTTTGACCAAGTCAATGGACTGGCCACTTTTTTCCAGGGAATTTGTCTCAGTGACCTGTTTCTATTGGGAAAGCCTTGTTACCTATTCTGGTTTTACCTGGAAATGGGTATGTTATCTATTTCTGCAGCTGGAAATTCAAGGCTGCACCTGCCACATGTCCCAGCACCCTGAGTGAAAGGGATTTTTTGCAAAACCCCAAATTATCCCATTTGTAACTGAAATAATCTCCATGTACAAAGGCCTGACTCGATACATGAGCAACAAGCTGGGCGGTGGAGATCGACAGGCACATTACTGCTGCCACAGGGACGTGCCCTCATTGCCCTGGTTACTGCTGTTCACACACAGAAAAGGAGAGCAATACAAAAAAATCCCCCCCAAACGACAGATTCCCTGGAGAGATGGGGGAAACTGCAATTAAGCTCACTGCTGTTCAGATATTCCTAGAAATTCTTGGTTCCTGCCCTTTCTTCCCGTCTCTCCCTCTTCTCCGGCCTCGAATACGTCGCCTGATGGGCTGGCACCTTGCAGGGCCCTGAACGTCACCTGCGATTCTTACCTTCAGAGCCAACATCACTGCTTTGATCAAAACTTCAGCAGCCACTTCCCCTGGGCTGAATACGAAATGCAGCTTAATGCTCCTTGGCGTCCACGTGAAAAGTGTGTGGAGATACTGACTTTCTCGGGACCTGTAAATAGAGGAATCGGCCCATTCTGGGAACATAAAAGGTCTCTTGTAAAATAGGAGGCAATCATCTTACCTTTATTAAACTGCCCCATATCCGGGGACAAAGCAACTCTCTCCTGGTGCCTCCCAAAGTGTCTGCAATTGAAGATGTCACCCCACCAACACCCACAGGAGTGCTACGTGCCCAGGTCAGAGCTCTCCAGAATGAGGGCTGTGGATCAGTGCTGTTTTCTGCTGTGCAGGGAAGGTAATTGTTTGGATGAGAGCTTTGGTTTTTCCATATATCAAAACCTATAGGAACCTTGGATAGGGAGAAACACAACTGAGAAAAGAGCAGGGATGGCACCTCTTTTACGTTAAGGCCTGAAGAGTGACACCCCCAAAACGATGCCGATTGCTGTGTGCTTGGAGGAGAGAGACACCGCTGATGGTGTGGGGAATCAGAGACAGAATCACAGAATCTTCATGGTTGGAAGGGACCTTTGAGATCATCGAGTCCAACCACACACACACAAAAAAACTGCCAACAATCTCGGGCGCTAGAGCATGCCCTGAAGTGCCACGTCTACACGTTTCTTAAATCCCTCCAGGGATGGGGACTCCACCACCTCCCTGGGCAGGCTGTTCCAGCGCCTGACCACCCTCTCAGTAAAGTCATTCTTCCTAATATCTAATCTAAACCTCCCCTGCCCCGACTTCAGACCGTTTCCTCTGCTCCTGTCGTTATTTGCTTGGGAGAAGAGGCCAACACCCACCTCTCTACACCCTCCTTTCAGGGAGTTGTAGAGGGCAATGAGGTCTCCCCTCAGCCTCCTCTTCTCCAAACTAAACATGCCCGGTTCCCTCAGCCTCTCCTCCTATGACTTGTTCTCTAGACCCCTCACCAGCTTGGTGGCTCTCCTCTGGACACGCTCCAGCAGCTCAATGTCCTTCCTGTAGTGAGGGGCCCAGAACTGAACACAGCCCTCGAGGTGAGGCCTCACCAGTGCCCAGTACAGAGGCACCATCGCTGCCCTGCTCCTGCTGAGACCTCAGGTTTGAGAGGTGATTCTCAGTTATGTTTCCCCAGGAGTAAAATCAGGATACCAAGAGGGATGAGGCGTCCTTTGGAGCTACAGTTTTCAAAACTCTTGCAAACCTGCTGCAGAGCATCAAAGGGAGAGAATTACTCCCATCCTGCCCCAAATTGGAAAATATGAATCAAACCCTGAAAGGATAATGAGATTTTTGTTTTTAATGATATTTTAGGGTTTCGTTTGTCTTTTACTCCCAGCTTTATGGAACCTGCTGGCTCATTTTGGCTTTAGGAGCTTTCCTCCAAAGCTGCAAGATTTAGGCTTTTTGTTTGTTTAATGCTACCTGAGAAATTCATGGGGTTGAAGAACTGAGGCTTTAATATTGCTGCATTCCTTATGAAATAGTGAGAACCTGCAAAGCTGGGTACCTGTGCCGAGTTCTCTGTTGTAAATACATGCCAGTATTTCTTGATTTCTTACCAACATGATCCTTTCCTCTGCTGTTTCCCTTAACATGTTGACGGGACAAACAGTCTGATTCCTTTCCTGAGGCCTCCGTATCTCTGTGCTCTTTGTCTGGGGTGAATGAACAGAGCCAAAGATGCAAAGATACAGAAATAAAGTGTTCAGAATCTCCGACTGATGTTCTGCTGCCCCTGCCGCTGGCTTTGCTTCCAGCCTGGAAGAGGGAGGATAAAGCCAAGAAACGAAGGAGATTGAGGAGAACATGGTATTTTATGCCTGCAGTGTTGGTAGGAGAGATTAGGCTGGGTCATTAGCCAGCCCCAGATCGTTTGATTGCCCTCACCAGACTGTGCAAAGGAAACAAACCAGGAGCAAATTGGCCCACGGGGGCATTGAGATTCTTCTAGTGATGTTCCTGGTTTTATTATTTGTGTGTTGTGCTTAGTGGAAGGTTTAAAAGCAGCCAAGTGGGAAACATTGATTTGAGCAGCAGGACAGGATCCAGCAGCATTGAATACACGTGTCCACAGGGTAAAATTGGGAATAGGGGGAGATGGAAGGGAATCTGATCAATCCTTCCCCCTGCCTCGGGTACTGTGAATGTCTCTCCCAAGGAGGCACCACACACTGAGACAACTCTGTGATTGCATGAATTCTGTGCTTCTGCTGGTATTTGAGCACCTCCTTTGGCAAACTCCTCTTCTGTGCTTTTCCTGAATTTTGCCTCTGCTCTGCCTGGATTCCTGGCTGTTCCTTCCTGCTCTCTGCCCACCCCACTGCTCACTTTCTGGTCTGGCTTCCCAGTTGCAATGTCGGCTGGCGTTTCCTACCCCAGGCTGCAGCTTTCTGCTGTGCCAGACAATTCCTCTGCACCACGAGTGTGCCATATCCTGGGCTCCATCCCACTCCTGTCTGCTGGCTCTGTCACCTGTTTCCCAAGGCAGCTTCTCGCAGGGACCTCTAAGATACAGTCCAGACTGACATCCTTGAGGAGAAAGAAACTTTCTTTACCACTTTTAGCAGTGGACGTTTCATTTTTGCTCTTGTGCCTAAGTTGGCATTGCCACTAAATGGTTCACTCGGGCAGGACATCGAACTGTGAACTATTGGGACTTTGCTCAGGCTTTCAGAAGAAGCTGACACAGAGGAGAAGCTTAAAAGAAATGACACTCTCTCTTCCCAGTGATTATTAGCATTTTCTAACTGACCAGAACCAGCATAACTCCAACCCAGCACTTGCCCAGTTGTTTTCTCAGTGAATAGAGCCAGTGTAACTAACTTCAGATGACAGTTATCAGGTATCAGGAATAAACCAAAGGCAAACAAAACCAAGGCTTTCAATCAGGATGGATCATTGGAAACCAAGAGCGATCACATTCTATTGCCTTGGATCTTCCTGCACTAGGAGCGAGAGATGGAAAAGTTACTTTTAATTTGGACGGTACCATCATACAGGGTTGGTTTAGTGTTAACACAAGAATAATTGAGGATTTTATTTTGCTGATCTACAATGAGAACTATTATCCTTTTGTAAAGGAACTGAGCTTAATCACATCTGGCAGACCTGCTGGGTATAATGTGTCCCAATATCCCATTACATTTTCAATTTACATGTATTACCTTTCCCTGGGAAAGTTCCCTGCTCTTCTGCCCATTGAATTAAACGGCTATTATGAAAACAGAGCAGGACACTTTAGTGATCTGGATGTTTGATTTTACCCTGGGAGGCAATTAGTGCTAATAAGTCCTGTACCCAATGCCTCTCTCATATTTGTCTCAAAAGTAGAGCATATAAAAGGCTTCAAGTGGAGAAGTGGGACAAAAGTTTCATAGGGCAATTCCCTTTCCACCAAACCCGCCGATAATGAAGAAGAGAAGAGCTGTGTCTGTGTAGAGAGGATCAGAGTCAAATTCTGTATCTTTTAGAGTGTGTAACTTGTCTACAGTTACTTCCAAGTGAAGAAGCAGCATTCAAAATCAATGCTAGTTTAGGCTGTGTCTTGCAACACAAACAAATGCCATCCAAAACAGACTTGAGAGGTAATGATGTTAGTGAGATAAATAATTAAAGCAGAAGGAAAAAGGCAGGCATTTAAAGGCTCAACAAAAGTAGAGGAAACACATTATAGACCAGATTGGAAAGGAGATGAAGACTTGATCCCTGTAATCTATATTGATCAAGGCATTTCCAATATGCTCATCACTAGCAGAGAAAGGAAACGAGGAGAGTGTCATTAATCACACTCCGGCTCTGCCTAAGGGCTCAGTCAATCACATCCTTGGACTACCTCAGCACAGGATTCATATGCAGAAAGACAGACGACTTCCGAAACAATTTACAGTCCAAGGACATGTTTTACAGGCAGGATCATAAGTCCTTTGATTTCAGGCATTAAGATTGAACAGCTGAGGCCTTCCGAGCCTGAAGCTTGGCAAAAAGGTATGATAAGCCAACATGAAACGAGGAGGGAACTGCAAGGGAGGCTCTTGTCATGAGGATCAAGGGATGAAGAAGGAGGCCACTGGTGAGGAGAACAGGGAAGGCAAAATCACAGAATAATAGCATCACAGAATGGTTAGACTTGGAAGGGATCTTAAAGCCCATCCAGTCCCACCCCCTGCCCTGGGCAGGGACACCTCCCACCAGACCAGGTTGCTCCAAGCCCCCTCCAACCTGGCCTTGAACCCCTCCAGGGATGGGGCAGCCACAGCTTCTCTGGGCAACCTGGGCCAGGCTCTCACCACCCTCACAGCAAAGAAGTTCTTCCCCAGATCTCATCTCCATCTCCCCTCTGTCAGTGTCAAACCCTTCCCCCTCCTCCTATGGCTCCCCTCCCTGATCCAGAGTCCCTCCCCAGCTTTCCTGGAGCCCCTTGAGGGACTGGAAGGGGCTCTAAGGTCTCCCCGGAGCCTTCTCTTCTCCAGGCTGAACCCCCCCAACTCTCTCAGCCTGTCCTCCCAGCAGAAGGGCTCCAGCCCTCCCAGCATCTCCGTGGCCTCCTCTGGCCCCACTCCAACAGGTCCATGTCCTTGGAATTGGACCAAGTTCATGGTGCTTAAAAAGGAGGATCTGGTGCCCAGCACTCACCATGCTGGAGCTGCTCACTCAGAAATGGGTACCCAGCTCCTGAGAAGCTGACGTGGGGCAGAGGGATTGGAAATTAAAGGGTCCATCTCTGCCAGCTTAAAGTCAGGTTTTACTTCCGTGAGAAACTACAGCCTTTTGGTGGTATGATCTCTGTGAGCAGCTCACAGAAAAGGCTCTGCTTGGAAACGGTACTGTCCATTGCACTATATTTAACAGATGAAAATATTCCCACATTTTTAATTACTACGGACATCTGTTCCATGGCTTATTCATCACCTGCAGTTTTTATAATCTTTGTAGCTTCTAAATGCAATAGCACGCTGGGGACATAAGCAATAAAGCCTTATTTTCATGCAGATATGGCTAGGAAGAAGAACAGCAATCAGGAGGAAGAAAAATAGAAGGAATAGGTGAATATTCATCAGGGCAATATTGCCCAAAGCTCTCTTCAGGGTCTTGATTGGTATTTAGTGTTAGGGAAAGTGAGAGATACAAGCTAGACAGTGGGTGTATGTCTGCAGTTCTAAACCCAGTCACACAAATGCAGGAACTGAAGCACAGAGCTGTAAAATGCTGTGTCCAGAGAAGCTAATTTACTGTTTCAGCTCAGGTCTGATAATACAGCAAAATAGCAGTAGAGAAGGTGCACATGGAGTAGGAGTAAAGGCATTTTCTGAAGTCAGCTTTTGAGTGTGTTTACCGGTTTTTGTAAAGACTCCTTTAGGAAGCATGCCCTGAGATCAATTTTTAATGGGCTCTGAAATCCCCAAGATTTTGCCTTGGAAGTATTAGAAATGAAATTAGCATTACATTTAGCAGAGGAGAGTTCAAAGGCGATAGAAGTGGCTGAGACGGCAGAGCAGTTGGGCTTCTCCACCCTTCACGGAACGTTCCGGTAGCACTGAACACAGTCCAAGGAAAATACATGGATACAAGGGGGAGTGGAGCCTCCTCTTCTTCTTGCCCACAAACCCTGCCCGCTCTCCTCATCTCAGGAAGGGTCCCTCTCCCCTATGAGATCTTTTCAGCGTCTTGCAAATCACTGCAGAAAGCAATTTATAGATTCAGCTCATCCGATGTTGCAGATAAATATTAAAGGCAGCACAGACAGAATTTCCATATGACTTATTTCAAGTCATCTCCCTCCTTCCCATTCTGAAGAGTGTGAGTGAATTCTCCTGGAAGCAAGAGAAAGTGAAGGAATGATAACAAATCTAGAGCCTTGAAGAAAACATGTGGCTTCCCCCAGTCCCTGCACCGGTCACCGACCTGAGGTGGGTGGAGATGTCTGTGTCTTCTTCTCATTTCTGATGTTGCACACGCCAGAGCACTTCCATCCCAGGCAACGGTAACTGGGCTGCTCTTGGCCATGCCTTCCCATGGTCCAGCTCACCAGGGCTGGCCACAAGCAGGGACATGTAGGGAACCACCCAAATCCAGTGTCTTCTGATGAAGATGCCAGAAAGAGAGGAGAGGAGGCCTTCAGGCAAGATGCCGGAGTGGGATTCACCCCTTCTGACCTCAGGTATCTACGAACCAGGTATCTGCATTCCAGTTCTGTACCAGCGCTGACCTTAGGGCATGAAGAATTTCACCATAAATGCAACTTAATTTTCTGGCAGAAATAATGTATTTCCATACACTCACACCCCCACAAACTCTTGTCTTGCCCCAGGGTGGTTTCTGACACACACTCCCAGCTGCGCGTTCCCAGGTATTGCCAGTTGTTTGTTTGTTAGTCTTGAGATACTGCTCCCAGTATTTCCACAATATCTGCTGATGTATGCCTAGGATTTATTTATTTATTGCCTTCTGCTCTGTGCATCAGCAAAGTGATTTCTTTGAAGGCTGTATGGATTTTCTTTTGTGATCTGTTTTTTGTCTGTACTGAACTTGAAGGCTTTGGGAAGGAGGGAGAGAGTGAGCATTTTCTTAGATTTTTAGAAAGAAATTGCTGGAGATATTTACGTATTAATAAATTTGTAGTGAAAGACAGACATCCCCGTAGGTTTTCAGCTCTAGTTGAATAAAATCACCTACAAACAAAGGCAGCATAAGAAAGGCAAGTGAATAGAAAGAAGATGGAGTGTCCTGTTCTCTTCTAGCCCTATTTTTCTGCTGCAGACTTTGACGGAATCATGGGATCATGGAATTGTCAGAGTTGGAAGGGACCTCTAGAGATCCTCTAGTCCAACTCCCCTGCTGAAGCAGGGTTGCCCAGAGCACATCACTCAGGGCTGCATCCAGGCGGGGCTTGAAGATCTCCAGAGAAGGGGACTCCACACCCTCCCTGGGCAGCCTGTTCCAGGGCTCTGGCACCCTCACCGGAAAGAAGTTTCTCCTCATATTTAAATGGAACTTCCCATCTTCCCTTGTCCTATCACTGGAAACCACTGAAGAGTCTGGCTCCATCCTCCTTCAACCCACCCTTTAGATACTTGTAAACATAGATAAGGTCTCCCCTCAGCCTTCTCTTCTCCAGGCTGAAGAGCCCCGGCTCTCTCAGCCTTTCCTCGTCAGGGAGATGCTCCAACCCTTTAATCATCTTAGTTGCCCTACGTTGGACTCTCTCTCTTTCAGCAAAACTGGTTTTTGGGTTTATTCACCTTCTAAACAAGGCTTTCAGGTCTTAACTCTTTTCTTCAAGCAGGTTTTCCTTCAGGCTTGTTTTGGTGCTCGAGCCGTGTTCTGCTGCGGGATTGTTTCGGGCAGAGGTGTCTGTCTGTGGAGGCTCAGAGCAGGGACGGCCAGTGTCAAACCAGGGGCTGGTGCCTGGGCTTGCCTTGTCCCTGCAAACACTTCTGAGAGCTGGGTACATAAATGCAAAGCCCCATCTAATCTCTGCCAGACTGCGGGAGAAACAATTGACTCTGCTGTAGCCAAGGATGGTCTCTCAAGTAATCAGGGAGGCGATGTTCATCGTGGATAATGAGTGAAGTAAATAGGGGTTTTGCCTTCACTTGGCAGGGCTGGGCTGTCCCCGCTGGTTTCTACAGCTCCCTGAAAGGAGGGTGTAGCCAGGGGGGGTCGGTCTCTTCTCCCAAGGAACAGGCGATGGGACAAGAGGAAACGGCCTCAAGTTGCACCAGGGGAGGTTCAGGATGGATATTAGGGAAAATTTTGACACTGAAAGGATTATTAAGCCGTGGAATGGGCTGCCCAGGGCAGTGGTGGGGTCACCATCCCTGGAGGTATTTAAAAGCCGGGCAGACGTGGTGCTGAGGGACGTGGGTTAGTGGTGGTTTGGGCAGGGTTGGGTTGATGGTTGGACTTGATGATCTGTAAGGTTCCTTCCAACCAGGACAATTCCATGATTCTATGATTCTTTTCTCCCCAGTCTCTGCACATGTATATGCTGGTTCCTCCTCTCTTGTGTGAAGCATGAGTTACTCGTCTTGGCTTTATAGGCTCCTGAGACCCACCTGGGGATTTTTACCATTATCTCTCATTCCCTTTAGACAACTTCAGTGCCCTCAGGAGACCCATCCACAATGCCCCATCACCCATCATCAGGTTTTCAGCCAAGAGTGTCGGTGCTGCCTCCCGTGCTGCTCCTTACACCCGATAGGAACTCTGTGCAGACAAACTCAGAGCCTTCAGAGCCTTCCCAAACACCTCCTTTCCTGAAATCCTTTTCCTGGCAGCAGTGAAACGACTTGACAGGAGTTTCTAATGAGCAGAGAGCAATCACTGTCGCGCTGCTTCTGCCTCTTGTCCCCTCGCTGCAGCCAGCTCAGCCTTTGGTGCAAAACCTTCCCAGCTTTTCATCCTTCTGTGTCCTGTACGGCACCCGGCACGAGGGGATCGTGGACTCACATACCTTGATCATACAAATAACTAGTAACGATAATAATGGCAGCTACAAGCTACGAGCTGTTTTTCCCGGCTCTCTGGAAGCTGAGAGTCTCACTGGTTGGGTCTCATTCTCTTGGAGCGTGGACTGTCTGCGGCGTGCTGGGCCAGCACCGCTCAGGTATCGATCACAACCCTCTTCTCTATTGAATTTCTCTCCAGGCAAACAAATGAATTAGTTTCTCTATCAAAATAGCGGAGCCCAGCAGCAAATAGAGTATATCTGGGCAAAGATCTTTCTCTGCTGTTTTGTAGCAAGCAAACAAAACCGTGAATCTTTTGTGCTTATTTAAAAACTAAAACTACTCGGTCGGTTTTGGAAATAGTGGCCTTTATTTTCTTCTTGTGTTTATATTCTTTTCATTGACGCTGCTGAAACTTGTGTTCGTTAGTCACAGGAGTGACCCAGGTTTTATGAAGGAAAACTCCTCTCTTGAGATGGGCGTTTTATGATGCCCAAGGCTTGAGGTCCTGTTCGAACCCAAAGTTCCCAGTCACATACTGGTTTCACACTGAGGGCTTACCCTCAGACTGGAGCATGGAGGTTTCCCAGGTTGGGAAACTGCGGCAGAGGAGTGTGGAGGGAGATGTTTTCCTCCAGTGTTAAGTATGGACTCTCCATCTCAACCTACATCGCACATTGGGAAGGTTTTTGTGCAGAGTGGACAAAGGAGTCTGGGCCGTTTGTGCTCTGGAACAGTCAAGGAGGAAATGGCACCGGACATTCGGGTGACACGTGCATGTGTGGCTCGAGCCTGACACAGGTCTTACTTACTTTCAAGATGATCTTGAGCAGAAGGCAGGAAAGGAAGGCAGGAAGGCAGGAAAGGAAGGCAGGAAGGCAGGAAAGGAAGGCAGGAAGGAAGGAAGGAAGGAAGGAAGGAAGGAAGGAAGGAAGGAGAAGGAAATCAGTTGGTGTAACCATATATGAAGTCCTTCTGGTTGCACATATGAGCCCTGGAGAAGGGTTAATACCCCAGCACACATAAGGTGCTCCCCACAAGCACTGGGGCTGCCGGTGTGTGGGGAGGGACTCCCAGACGGGAGACTTTGGAGCATGTCTTTTTCAGCTCCAACATCTCCTCCAGCGGAAAGAAAGGTGACCCTGAAACACAGGGCTTTCTTCCCACCAGCTCTCCAGAAAGTGAAGTGAAATGGCTACAGCAGCCATAACTTCCCATTTCTACTCATCAATGCAAGACTAAAGTCCAGGCTGATCTGGAAGAGCAATTTTAATCCAAATACCAGTGTAGTGAAGGGCAGGAGATCCTGGGATCCCTCGCCAACCCCATGCCGTAAAGCTCACAGTCTGTGACTCCCTTCTTCATGCCCATGGCTTGTCTTTTGTCACAGTGAAGTTCATTTTTTCTCCCCTAGTGAAGACGTTTCAAGAGAAAGCAGAATTTTCTGTGCAGCTATTTTCTGATGAAAATATTCCTTCTGAAATCTGGGATGAAAAAAATTTCCTTTCTCACCCCAGGAAAGGAGGAGATTTCAAACAACTAAAACCAAATCTTCTGCAGTTTGATCTTTCAGTGCACCTTTTCCATTGTCAGTTGTCAAAAAGTACTTTGCTGTCCACTGAAATGTCAAAAAACCCTATTCCTAGGTAGCAAAATCACATAAAATGACATTTTAAAGACATGGGCTATGGTGGTACCCCTGGGAATTCTCATCAACCATTCAACGAGTTCCTTCTCAGTGTGGATTAAGCTGCCAAATTCCCTCAAGGGAAACAGGATCCTTCCCGCTGCCTTTTTGGCTTTTAGAAGCAGCCTGGTAAAGACTTTCATTTTCCCAAAAGGAAATGCATAACAACATGCCAAGCCAGTAAAGCATCTTCTCGTGTTCCAGGCGAGGTGGAAGCAAATTCCTCTGGGCTATTTACTGCTCAGAGCTGGGGGTGATAAAAACCTCTTGCAGCTAAAATAAAGCAGTAACTTTACTCAACACCAGAGTGACTTAGAGGCTTTGCAGGGGTGAGCACAGCTGCCCTGGGAAGATCTGCACAAACCTCTATATTTCCTTTAGCAAGTTATAAATTAGGAAAAAAGCGACCAAAAGAGTAGGCAGTGGCTATGGTGATAGCGGTGGGATGGCCAGTCCCTGAGCTACTGGCACAAGGGTCCAAGGTGGAGGAGACACATCAGGGGACGGAGTGCTGAGCTGCCTGTCTGGCTCCCAGAGAAGATTCCCTGACTCCCTGAGCTCAGCCGCCTGTGGAGAAAATCATAGAATCATGGAATCATAGAATGGTTTGGGTTGGAAGGGACCTTAAAGCCCACCCAGTGCCACCCCCTGCCCTGGGCAGGGACACCTCCCACCAGACCAGGTTGCTCCAAGCCCCCTCCAACCTGGCCTTGAACCCCTCCAGGGATGGGGCAGCCACAACAGCTCTAGGAAACCAGCATCCCTAGATCCTAGAGCATCCCCCAGCTCTGGGAAGCTGAGCTTTGCAGCTGTCTGAGAGAGGAGTGGTCTATAAGTGATTAGGATGAATCCTAATACAACTGTATTTCTGTCTCCTGACAGCTAATTATTGCAGAGCTTTGCAACCAAGGCTTCGCTGTGATACTGCCATTGTTTAATGAATCTCCATTTGTTTTCTTGTCGTTAATATTTAAAGTATCTCCTCTTCTCTATGTGGCTTTTTGCCATCATAAAGGGGCTGTGTTCTCGGAGATCAGGCTGAATTCTCCCTTCTTTGAGGGGAGAAATAATTGCCTGCGTGGCAGATCTGCAGAGGAATGGGCTGATTGAAAGGGAAAAAAGGAAACAAAAGATGCTATTTAGGAAAACCTCGTTGTGTTAAGCAAAATGCCTCCACCACTGAAGGCTCCAGGCAACATGGGCGAGGGATGAACACAAGTTGTGGCTGTATCTCTTGTTCCTACTGCCATGGTAAATTGGGCAGAAAATTGGAAGCCTTGGAAGTACTGTCATGGTTAGTGGTTTTCCCTCAGTCTTTCGGCTGCCTGTTCAGGATCCGCGTGTACACGTACGTGGGCTGCCAGGAGGAAACTGCAGTTTGTAAGAGGCCTTGGGAAATGTCCCACCCGCCCCTTGTCTACCCCCCAGATGGAAGAGACTCTTGTTCTCCAGACAATCCTGCTTGACATATTCCTCTGGAACGGCTGTGTCTCCGTAGCAATGCTCTTTGGAAAAGGCAAACATACTTTGTGGACATGATGTCTCCCAGGCAATGCTCTTCGGAGGGGAGAACCCTGCTCCTTACTTGGAACAAAGAAGTCCAGAGCATGAGAACAGGACGGCAGCGCTGACCCTGGGCACCAAGAAAATGTTATTGTGACACTGATTCCCCCGAGTCCTCCCTGTCCACCACTCACTCTTGCATCTCCAGTGGCTTATGGAAAGCATTGAGAAGGAAAATCCTGACCTGAAGATAGCAAAAGAACCTTATATACCTATGAAACACATACATAGAATCATAAAATCACAGAATGGTTTGGGTTGGAAGGGACCTTAAAGCCCATCCAGTGCTACCCCCTGCCCTGGGCAGGGACACCTCCCACCAGACCAGGTTGCTCCAAGCCCCCTCCAGCCTGGCCTTGAACCCCTCCAGGGATGGGGCAGCCACAGCTTCTCTGGGCAACCTGGGCCAGGCTCTCACCACCCTCACAGCAAAGAAGTTCTTCCTGAGATCTCATCTCAATCTCCCCTCTGTCAGTGTCAAACCCTTCCCCCTCCTCCTAGGGCTCCCCTCCCAGATCCAGAGTCCCTCCCCAGCTTTCCTGGAGCCCCTTGAGGGACTGGAAGGGGCTCTAAGGTCTCCCCGGAGCCTTCTCTTCTCCAGGCTGAACCCCCCCAACTCTCAGGCTGTCCTCCCAGCAGAGGGGCTCCAGCCCTCCCAGCATCTCCGTGGCCTCCTCTGGCCCCACTCCAACAGGTCCATGTCAGAACGGGTCCAGCAGAGGGCCATGAAGATGATCAGAGGGCTCATCCTTTCTTATTTGTGCTTTTCTTTGCCCTAAAACAGAATTCAGGTAGAATTTGTGCTGCGTAGGAATGGTCTTTTAATCTTGAAAGAATTTTTACATAGTTCTCCTGTTTTGAACAGGAAGAAAGAATTAAAAACCTCAATTTTTTTATCACTAACTGAGGAAGGAAAAACTTGAACCAGTCAAAACATTGGGTCTTCAAGCTGTTTATTTCCATTTGACCTTTAAAAAACATTTGTAGTGTAAACTAAGTTACAGTTCTAAGCTAGAAGTTATTCCAAACAAAAAATATTGGGTTTGTTGAAAATGACAAAATGGGCTTTCAACAGTTTCTCAACTTTTTTTTTTCCTCCAACAGGAGATTCATCAAATCGATCCTTTCTCGCAGATATTTTTGGCTTCAACAAATTGGCATTGTCTGGGGAAGAGGCATTTTGCTACCGAGAAAGCTGGACCCCGAGTTTTAGGGACAGCCACGTGGGGCTGATTTGTTGGATAACATAAAGGGCAGGGGACGGAGGAGTCCGGGAGCACGGCCTCTGCCGTGAATCCTCCATCAGTCTGGGCAGGAAGCGCTGGCTTAATGCCATTTAAATTGTTACCTCTTATCAATAGGTCACTAAATTATTCTAATTGTACGGTGCTCCCCATCCATCTCCCGGTGCTG
Organism: Numenius arquata; assembly: GCF_964106895.1. Taxonomy (NCBI): domain Eukaryota; kingdom Metazoa; phylum Chordata; class Aves; order Charadriiformes; family Scolopacidae; genus Numenius; species Numenius arquata. The sequence continues at coordinate 3,452,362 of NC_133598.1, read as the reverse complement.
CTGTGGGACCCGGGGGCACTGATGTGCCTGTGGGTGCCGTCTGCCTGCTCCGGCACGTTTCCTTCTCGCTCTGCCCGGCTCCATCTGTTGACACTCATGCATCACTGACACATTTCCTCCTAAATTTCTGTGACTGCAGCTTTAGCCATTAATTGGTAATTATTTTTTTTATAAAATGTGCATGAGTGGAATCCTGATTCGTACTCTGGACCAATTCCCATCCCTCCGTCTACTGGTCTGCCCTTTTAGCTTTGCTTGAGAGCCCCTTGTCTTCTCGTCTTCTGGTTTGGAGGCCTTCGGGGGCTTGTGGCCTGGGCAGACGTGGGTCCCGAGGGACCCAGCCTTCCAGGTTGAGGAGGGGGACACACAGAAGACCAGCCTAAAAGTTTACATGCCCACTCATTAGGCTGCATTTCCTAAATTTGGAGGGATTTCTGTTTTGTCTGAATCATCTCTTAAACCCACCTGTGTTCCCTCTCTGGTCCCCATCTTCCCAGCTCTCTCACTTACACTGCCTGGCTACAGAACCTCTCCATATGAGTGTCTGTATTTTGGCAAATTAAAGATATTTATTTTCTTTTTCCTCTAACAACGCGTTTTAACTCACCACGTCAGTTTTCCCACCACTCCCAGGCATTTGCATGAGATCTTGCTGCCGATCCGTGTCTCTGAGCAGAGTGTGGGTTTTTGGTGCGCCGGACGTGAGAAACCCAGGTTGTACCCGACCTCCCCTTTCACAAAAGATTCCTGGACAGAAATCCTGCTCTTAAAAACTCAGGTTCCAGCTGGCCGGAGCAGGAGAGGCAGCCCCGGGGTGCAGGAGAGCACAGCACGAACAGGCAGAAGTGGGGAAGGAGTTGGAGAGGAGGGGGGACGAGGCGAGGCGGTGATTTATTTGTGGGCTGCAATGAGGGAGCTTCGGGTCCAGGCCTGAAAAATCCGTCTCAAGCCTGACAAATGGGATGACAGCCCTTTCAGGCATTTGCTTTATTGCTGCTATTAGTTATTTTAGAAAAAGCATTGTAATCTGCCATTTTTCTCATGCATTATTCAATGCACTCGTTCGTTTCCCGTCCCGTACACACGCATTCACACCCCCAAACACATGGTACTGTATATATATACAAACGAATAAATGGGCCTCTAGAATGATTTCAGGAGCAGGCTGCGAGCCAGCCAGCCCCGGTGGTGTATTATAGCCCTCTGTTTCCACTGAACTTTGCCAGTGTTTAGGAATTTAGCAGGTCCATGTTGCCCGGAGGCTGAGGGGCAGAGATTTACTCCGGTGTTGTCGCGGTTGTGGAGCGGAGGAAACACCAGGTGAGAGCAATAAGCTGGCTGATTTAGGATGCTGCCTCCAGGAGTGGGCAGCAACAGCCAATTTGGAGCGAGGGTGCTCCACCTACACCTTAGAAACCACCCCCGGATTAGCAGAACATCGTGCCTGACCTAGTAGCCATTTTCTCTCATCCTCTTTCCACAGAATCACAGAATCACAGAATCTTAGTGGTTGGAAGGGACCCTTGAGATCATCGAGTCCAACCACATTAAAAAAAAAAACAAAAAAACAAAAAAGCACAAACAAACAAAAAAACACAACACACAAAACCAAACAAACAACAACCCCCCCCCCCCAAAAAAAAAAAAAAAAAAAAAGGACCCACCAACTAAACCCCACACCCACAACCTCACACACAGCACCCCACCACAAACCAACAATCTCGGGCACTAGAGCATGCCCTGAAGTGCCATGTCTACACGTTTCTTAAATACCTCCAGGGATGGGGACTCCACCACCTCCCTGGGCAGGCTGTTCCAGTGCCTGACCACTCTTTCAGTAAAGTAATTCTGCCTAATATCTAATCTAAACCTCCCTTGCCGCAGCTTCATACCATTTTCTCTGGTCCTGTCGTTATTCCCTTGGGAGAAGAGGCCAACCCCCGCCTCTCTACAGTTTCCTTTCAGGGAGTTGTAGAGGGCAATGAGGTCTCCCCTCAGCCTCCTCTTCTCCAAACTAAACATGCCCAGTTCCCTCAGCCTCTCCTCCTATGACTTGTTCTCCAGACCCCTCACCAGCTTGGTGGCTCTCCTCTGGACACGCTCCAGCAGCTCAATGTCCTTCCTGTAGTGAGGGGCCCAGAACTGAACACAGCCCTCGAGGTGAGGCCTCACCAGTGCCCAGTACAGAGGCACCATCACTGCCCTGCACCTGCTGGCCACGCTATTCCTGATACAGGCCAGGATGCCGTTGGCCTTCTTGGCCACCTGGGCACACTGCTGGCTCGTGTTAAGCCGGCTGTCCACCAACACCCCCAGGTCCTTTTCTGCCAGGCAGCTTTCCAGCCGCTCAGCCCCAAGCCTGTAGCGTTGCTTGGGGTTGTTGTGACCGAAATGCAGAACCCGGCACTTGGCCTTATTAAACCTCATCCCATTCCAGGACTGTTCAGCTCCCTTCCCCGTGTCATTCTCTGACCTGGAGTACCGCGTTCTTACGACAAAACCTGCACACAGCTCCCATCAAGCCATGGGACACACTTCTGGTGTGGGATAGACGTGTGTGTGGATGTCAGCTCACACGGCAGGAAAGCTGTGGTGGGGAGATGGTCAGAAGAGGAGCACGAGGGCCTCTGACCTACAGGAGATCAACCTGGTGAGACATTACGGTCTCTCCTGGTCCTTAGGAGCAGATGCTGTGGCTTTTGGGGAGCCAGGCTACGTTTCAGCATCCCTTCAACAGACAGCATGCAAGGGAAATACAACCAAGGACCCTGTCCTCTGCTCCACCAGGCACTGTGACCAGAGCCCTTCACCCAATATAAAGAGAGGGGGAGCAGCCCGTGGTAACAGGCAGAGCCCTCCCCTCTTCTCTCCTCCCGGCTTGGTGGTGCGTGACTGATGTTCTGCGGTTCCTGCCAGCCAGGATGGGTCTCCCAGGGGAAGATGGGTTCTTGTTTGCTGTGTGATTCCAGAGTGTTGTTTCCGCCACGAGCAAAAGCAAGTAGATTGGAAACGGGCTGACAGCGATGACAGCTGAGCTGAAGAGCAGGAGCGAGAATGAACATCTTCGGAAATGGGAACTGCTAGAGAAATAATCAGAGCTGAGGATAAAAGCTTGGAAATACCTTAGAGGCAAGGAAAGATGAAGCGAAGTCATATTCAGTGTTACAAATCGGAGTCTTTCTGTACCGACACAGCACGGTGGCGGGAAGTCACCAGGGAGGAAGCACGTTCTGTGAATGCGGGAGCAGGACGGGCTCTGAGCCAGGGCTGTGTGTCTGTCCTGGGCACGGGACCTGCTTACGTGATGCGTCTTCATTAGCCAGGCAGTGTCACACCATCTGCAGGCATCCAGCTGAGCAGCCCCGGAGAAGTTTTTAGGCAAAGCTGGCCAGAACCAGTCACACAACAAAGCCAAGCTCTTGAAAGCACTGCAGGCACCGAGAGATACTTGATCACCATATGGCTGAAGGAATAAATTGGACCTCAGAAAATACCCCGAGGAGAACAACAGACCTCTGCCAGCATTAAAGCTCCCCAAGTACGTGGAAGACCACTGGCAGATGTTGAAACAGCTCCTCTTTCTCTCTCGGTGAGCGCTGGATGCCAACAAAAAGGCAGGCAGGTAGGCAGGAGCCTCCTTTCTGGCTCAAAAGCACTTAACGTGCTTAGTCCTTTCCTGCTCAGTCAGGCAAGGAAAGTTGGAACTACAAAGTTCCATTGAAAGGCTTTGATGATCACTCCTCTCCACCAACAGCGAGACATTTCAGAGACCTGCACTGGGACAATTCTCGGCAGAGTTTGTTTCTTGCCGACAATTACAAGTTTCCCATTCAAGCTAGAAATCATTAGTACTGGCGATTTAAAGGAGACTTTGTCATCATGATCCCTTCCGATGGCTGAGAAATGACTTGGGTAGCATTTGGAGAAAAATCCGTCGGAGGAACGTTGTCTCATCTTCCTTTTCATTTGCTTTCACGAGCCCGGCTGTGCTTGGCAGAGAGAGACGCGTGCGAGAGAGCGGGGATGCGGCGTAAATGGCAGCCTGTCTGACTAATTGCCCTTGTTTGTAATTCTCTGGCTCCTGCCAACTGGCTGTGGGAAGAGAAGGAGCTGGGGCGACAGGAGAGCTGGCGAGCCAGCCCCAGCTGCATGGATCCTGTTGCAATTTTCCACCCGAGCAAGCTTTGGTGGAAAGCTGACTGGTTCCCCCAGTGACAGTGCCCACAAGGGCCAAAGCAGATTCGCTTCCACCCACATTAGACCTTTCGCAAGATCTTTACTGAGCCCCAGACACCAGGTTGAGGGATATCCCTTGGCCAGGACCTCGCAGGGGGTTCTGCCAGGAGCTTTGCTTGCCTGTGTCACCCTGCTGCAGAGGGTTAGTCACCTCCCAGCGGCATTTAGTCCTGGGATACGCCTGTCCTCTGCCTTCCTCTGGCAACTGAATCCCATCAGAGTCCCTCCGCAAAGAACTGAAGGATGAGATAATTGGTCTTGACCCCATTATGGATCTTCACCCTCGGCTGGGGAGACATAAGTCATGAGCTGAAACCACGGCTCTGCATAATTCTGAGCGAGTGTGGCTGCTGCTGAAGGATGAGGGGTGGTTTATAGCTGACAGGGGCTTCTTCTGTCTCCGAGGAAGTGATGATGCATCTTACACACGACAGGCTTTCAGCCAGCGAGCGCAGAGACAACGCCGTGGAGGCTGTTTCCTCCAGGGCCCTACCAGTTCCAAGGCTTTATCTGCGTTATCCCTCGCTGCTCTCCTCTTGCCTCATCCCAACCCTGTGTACGAAATGATGGTCCCCAGTCCCCTCTATGGTGTTTGTCTTCACATGGTCACCAGAGGAGCGAGGCAGCCCACCAAGGCCTGCAAGAGTCTCTCCCAGTTCAATCCCACCTTCCAGCCCTAAAGCTTTCTTCTTTCTTGCCTTTCCCTGGGTTTCTGTAATGTTTTCCTGGAGTAAGCACAAATATGCAGCTACTTCCAGTCCATTTCGAATTCCACTGGTATTTTGGGGCATGTAAATTATCTGTCTTCAGAATTTCCCCTAACTCTGAAGTTGAGATTTGCATAAACTGAAGCACGTCAGAGAAAATCAGGAGTGTCACATCTGATTTATCAGAAAACCTAGTGCTGCCCCTCCAGCCTGAATAGGACCATGAATATCCATCAGCATCACCTCCAGAAGGAGGAGGCAAAAGGATCCTTCTCTCCCTGACACCTCCTGGCACCAAAAATGTTTTCTCTTTCTCTACAAGTCAAAAGGTGCCAGCAGATGCCATTACCTCTTCTGTCCAGAAGAGCTTCTCATCGGTGCCCACAAAGGGGAGGAGGAACAGGAACGGTTAAGACAGCGTGCCTGAGGTTATAAAGTGCCATCCAACCTGTTGCAGGTCAAAAAGAAACTAATAAGTACCGTTAACTAGGAGTTATTTTCTAAAAGGCTCTCCAAAGATCAAGAAGCTCTTCAGCTCCAACCTGCTGTCCTCCCCGGACAGACGTGCCTCAGTTTCCTGCTTCGTTAAGCGGGTCAGGAAAGCTGAATGCAGGCAGGTGCTATGGGGGTAATTAGTTAAGCTTGCAGGAGTGATCTGAACATCAGACTCACTCCATGAATTATTTATCCAAGTTAAGATTTCCAGCACAATGAGAAAAATGATTGGTAAATACCTTAGTGGCTCCTGGGCTAAATTCTGCTCAGCCGCCTTCGCAGGAGCTTTTCATTCACTCGTGCAGAGACGTTGGCAGCAGCCGATGGGTTTTCCAGGTCGGTGGTTTTTTGCAGGATGTGACCTATGCCCTGGGAGACAAGTTTCATTTAATCACAAGCTGAGATTTATTTTAGCTGGACGTAAAATTAGGTTGACAGCCTTTTGAAATCCCCATCCATCCAAAAGGAGAATCAAATTATCGAATTGGAGGTAAAGTTGAATGCAAAATGCAATAACCCGGTCAAACAATGTTTTGGGAGAATGTTTCAGGAACGATTTGAGCTAACATGTAATACTCCGGGAAACGCAGAGCTTGGTTAGATTTACAGGAGAGCTAACGAGAGAGAGCACAGAAATAAAATTGAAGACCTCCTACAACCTTACTTCTGCCCTTGCAAAGCTGACAGCCTCTAGACTTTCCGTATTTGTTCCTTTAGTGCAATCACATTCGTATTTCCATGTATTTTGAAGTCTGGCGAGACCACACAATAAGAAGGAAAAATAACAGCAGATGACTACGGAGACATACTGTCTCATGAATATAGAGAACTCATGGTGCCCAGTTCAAGAGTTGTACTTAAACGGAAATATTTGTTGAGCAACACTGGTTTTGAGCAACAAATTTAGAATTTTATCTTTTTTTTTTTTTCCAGGAACATTTATTTCCAAGGAAAAAGGCTTAATATACAGACTCCAGAGCTGGTTGTGATCTGTTTGTCTGAGTTTATTTGTCATTAATTGGAATCATTGCAAAAATCTGTGCTATCAGTTGCAGATTGTGGCCTTCGAGAGTAAAAAAAAAAAAAAAAAAGAAGAAAAAAATCCCAGATAAAGCTGCAACAGAAGCTCAGAATGTGCTCTAAGATGCTGCTAAGAGCGAAGTCTCTTTGTGCGTGCCAAGAAGTGGCACAGCAGAGGCGTGGACGGGCACGCACACGCCACCCGTGCATCTGTGAACACACACAACTTCCACCAAACACGGGAGACCTGGACTTTCACAGACGGCAGCTTGAATATCAAGAGCTTTTTTGGAAGCTTTTACCAATTTCGGGCAGTTTCTCCAGGCTTCGAATGTAGCTGGGTTTGGGCAGGGGGTCGGTTTCCAAAGGAGCAGGGTTTGTGTAACGGTGATGCACGTGTGCGTGTGTGTGTCTGGTAGTCCTCATTCTCTGCTAAACTGGCCGATTTCTGTAAAATCTGACCTGGTGGTTAAGGATTCAAAGCTGTTATGGTTTAGCGGAAACAACATTCAAGAAGATGAGCTAATTTATGCAGTCACGGAAGGAAAAATATCCTTAGCTCACCTCCTCATGGACACCGAAGAGTCCACACAAGAAACAGCTTTAAAAACCAGGCTTTATCCTGCTGTTCTAGGAACTACTCACTTTTTAATCCAAAGCGAAACCCTGTTTCAACTCTGAATTGCAGCGCGAGGCTTGAAGAGGGTAGCAGCTTCCTAGAAACCACTGGCACAGTGAAAAAAAAAAATAAAAAAAAAAAATTACCTGCTTATATTAATAGGTTATATTTTTAGCTTAAGAATTGACTGTTCCGCTCAGTGAGCATCCCCTCCTGCAGCGTGCGGTATTATGTATCCTCAGGACTAAAGCTGAAACGAAGAAAATCTTCTCTTGGGGAATTTCTCCACCCAAAGTGCCCGGTGAAGGACTGGCCAAACATTTTTTTCATGAAACTTTTCTTAGTTTTTTTGATAAAATTTGAGGGAAGTGTCTGCTTGCCCCCCAAACACCCAGTTTTTCGTAATGGACCCAAAGCCACAATGTTTCTTTTTACATGAGAACCTCCCATTTTTCCTTTTTTTTTTTTAGGATTTAATTTCCAACATCGGAGAGCAGCCAGAAAGTGTTGGTCTTCAATTACTGAGATTCAGTTTATTCTCTTTCTGAGCACTTGGCTTAATCCGGAGCAGAGAGGTACATTAATGAACTCTCTTACAGATGAAAACAGGGAGCAATGCTTTGCATTCATTAGCTCTTAAGAAAAAGCTGAGGAAGTTAAGCATGGGCCAGCAATGTTTTAATTAGCCTTCCAGAGACTGCCTTCTGCAAAAACCCTCCCTTTTAATTATATTTGTTAAAATACTCCGTAGCAGGTTGACTCCCTACTTAAAGATCTCTCCGTGGTGTGGTTTCTGCATCGTGGGCACGTAAATAAATCCGTGTTTTCCCCGGCGCCGCAGCCTCTGGTGGGTCCTGATCCCTTCTCCGGCTGCAAGTGCTCCTTGCCCAAGGTTCCCTCCGGATCCGGGCTGCCCGAGCTCTGGAGAAGCAGCATTAATTAGCGTTCATCTCTTTGTCAGATGGATTTTAGACGTTCACTGTATGGCCTTGCTGTCTATCAGGGAAATTGCTACTGGTTACGCTGGCAAAAGCAGCCCTGGCTCTGGATAAAATATATCTGGGAGATTTACGGGAGGAAGCAGCATCCGTCATTTCACAGTCATCGCCTTCGTGACGGTGCTATCGTCACTCACAGCATCAATCACCGCCGCTCGCTGCGGACACAGGCTTTTTGGCCGTTACAGCCTGTTGGCCTGTTCCACCTCGGTGCTAATTATCACGCCCTCCCTTAGAGTAATTGGTGGCTTGTGGAGCTTTTGTCTGAGGGGATTTTGGAGGAGAGGCGGCTGGTTGGGTGGGTGCGAGTGGTGCCGTCACTGGGGACGGGTGGTGTTGGCACCTGGGGGGGGACAGACCCGTGTCCTCTGCTCTGTGGCTGAATGATAGAGAAAAAGAGCAAAAAGAGCACAGGTCCATCTGGACCTCAAAGGGCAGGAAGTTATCGAGGGCCCAGGTTTATCCTGGCAGGCAGAAATGGCCTCTTTCCTGTCCTCTTGCAGTGACAAAACAGATTTGCTGAAATATGTTCCTCTTAAAACTATTTCCTCAGTCCACACAAGAATTCTCGTTATAATCCATTGTGCCATGATGTATTGTGTCCAGTTTTGGGCACCTCAATCCAAGAGAGATATGGAGGTGCTGGAGCGGGTACAGAGGAGGGCAATGAAGCTGGTGAAGGGCCTGGAGAATAAATCCTATGAAGAGCGGTTGAAGGAGCTGGGACTGTTTAGTCTGAGGAAGAGGAGGCTGAGGGGAGACCTCATCACTCTCTACAACTACTTGAAAGGACACTGTAGAGAGGTTGGTGCTGGTCTCTTCTCACAGGTAATTAATGACAGAATGAGAGGGAATGGCTTCAAGCTCCAACAGGGTAGGTTTAGACTGAACATTAGGAAAGAATTTTTCACAGAAAGAGTGGTCGGGCATTGGAACAGGCTGCCCAGGGAGGGGGTTGAGTCACCATCCCTGGATGTGTTTAAGAGCCGTTGAGATGTGGTGTTGGGGGATATGATATAGGGGAAAACTTTGTAGAGTAGGGTAGATGGTTGGACTCGATGATCCCAAGGGTCTCTTCCAACCGGGACGATTCTGTGATTCTATGATGCCACATTCATCCTGTTGCCTTCGCATCTTGCATCTGCCATGATACAGCATTGCCTCCTGCCTTGGAAAAGGAGGGGGATGGTGGGATTTTCTCATCTTGCTGCACAATGGCAAACGTGATGTGGGCTGGGAACCTCCCTGCAGCAAAGCCTGGGGTCAGGGAACAGCCAGGCTCCAGCTTCTGTACACTTCTGCCAGGTCTTTCCAAACTGGACCACTCTGGTGTCCACTGGAATAGCTTTGATTGCTGGCATTGTGCTGTTTTGCAACAAGCAATAAACTGTATTTTAGAATCACAGAATGGTTTGGGTTGGAAGGGACCTTAAAGCCCATCCAGTGCCACCCCCTGCCCTGGGCAGGGACACCTCCCACCAGACCAGGTTGCTCCAAGCCCCCTCCAACCTGGCCTTGAACCCCTCCAGGGATGGGGCAGCCACAGCTTCTCTGGGCAACCTGGGCCAGGCTCTCACCACCCTCACAGCAAAGAAGTTCTTCCCCAGATCTCATCTCAATCTCCCCTCTGTCAGTGTCAAACCCTTCCCCCTCCTCCTATGGCTCCCCTCCCTGATCCAGAGTCCCTCCCCAGCTTTCCTGGAGCCCCTTTAGGGACTGGAAGGGGCTCTAAGGTCTCCCTGGAGCCTTCTCTTCTCCAGGCTGAACCCCCCCAACTCTCTCAGCCTGTCCTCATAGGAGAGGTGCCACCCTCAACCAATATTTAATCATGACCCCAATTTTCTGCCAAAAAAAAGAAAAAGCCATTAGGAAATAGTCAGTTAGGGCTGGCAGTGCCAGCTGAATTTCCATGTTGTCTCCAGCTGCCTCCTCTGGTCCCTGCTGCCCTGTCGGCAGGTTCTATTTACAGAGCTCCACAAAGAGCCTGGGGTGGTGGGGGATGCTCATCACTGGGAAACTTCATCATTTCCAGCTGAGTAAGTGTTGCTGCAGCTGCTTTACGTACATGGAGCCAGCCAGGACTGGGGGAACTGGGCTGGGAGGAGCTGGGGAGACCCTTAGAGTGTGCTTTCCATAGCTGAATGCAGCAAACTCCTCTCCAACCCATTAGTCCCATTCAGACCATCTCCTCACCAGATTTTCCCAGTTTTAAAGACCTCAAACCCTGTGTTAAACTCAACTCCCTTTTTTTCCTGCATTGCCAACTGGCAAGAGCCAGAGATATTTGGTATTCACCAAGGTGGAGCTCTTGAAGGCCATATGTCAGTTCTTGTGCGGACAGATGTTGGTTGTCTTGCTGAAGGCAGCGGTGTGGGAGAGCTGGGACTCGGCGATGAGGGTGCCGTGGGATACAGATCCTGTGGGATATAGATGCTGTGGGGGATATAGATGCTGTGGGATGTAGATGCAGTGGGATATGGATGCAGTGGGGTATAGATGCAGTGGGATATGGATGCAGTGGGATATAGATGCTGTGGGGGATATAGATGCCATGGGATATAGATGCCGTGGGATATGGATGCAGTGGGATATAGATGCAGTGGGATATAAGTGCAGTGGGATATGGATGCAGTGGGGTATGGATGCAGTGGGATATGGATGCAGTGCGATATGGATGCCGTGGGATATAGATGCCATGGGATATAGTGCAGAATTTGTGCTGGGAGAAGGGAGCAGGAGTCAGCACTCGCTGTGGGACATTTCACTGGTACAGCTTTTGAAAATGTCAGGTCCTAAAGTTTCTTCTCCCACCAGCGTAGGCTCTGGATTAAAGACTCTTGTTCTAGCCCTTTGGACACTGTCAGGAACAATATTTCATCCTTTTTGTGAATCCTGTGGTGGGATGGCGGCAAACAAATGCCACAAATGTCAACAAAGAGTACCCTGAAGACTGTGGCAACATTGGTAGCCCTTTTATGGGAAACTTATACCATGGTACAGTTATCTCCCTCATCCAGACAACATCTTCACCTCTTGACCTTAGCAAAAGAGCATCCTTGGACCAGGAAAAATATGTGGGATATGTCTGAAACTGTCTTCCCCACACTAACAAAGCATTTAGAGATTTTGAGAAACTGCTGTAAGGGTCTCCCTGGACACATGGTACTGCTCCCATTACTTCAAGGCATTAAAAAAAAGCTGGAGGAGAAGCTGGTGGAGTTTAATCTGGATTTGTAAGTCCCTGCTGAAGCTGTCTCAGGGAAATTATATGACCTCTCTTTGTAGAACAAGGCAGTCGTGTTGCTGGGAGGGGAGATGGGTCGCAAAAAGACTGTGACATGTTCTGCACCTGGACGCGGTTTGAAATATGTAGGTCTTACTCTGTTGTCAAGATCTCATACGCCATTAATTTTCTCTAAGCAAAGTAAATATCATAAATGACATAATAGCGGGGGAAATGTCACTGTGAAATATGGTTAATAATCATAATCAATTCTACCAAAGAAGCACTAATCAAACTTAGTACCCGTTGTAGCAGACCCATTAGAAATGCAGCATAAAACTAAAAGCGTACAAGGAAAATCCCAGTTTTGGGGTGTGATTTCAGGGCAGCAGGGAGGTTCAGCCACTTCTAATTCCCGCTGTAACTGCAATCTCGCTATTGCTGTCCCTGAATCCCGATGGCATGAGTCTAAATAAAAATTAAAAGCCAAATTTATATGTAATGGTCGAAATAACTGAAGGGGGTGTGTGTGTGTGTGTGCGCCCTCCACGCTGGTCCATGGAAGATTTCCTTCCAGCCACACGGACTCCATCACTATGAAAGTTTCCCCTTCGTAACACACACAGAACTGGTGAAAGAATTAGAAGTTTGCCCGTGAGCCTTCCCACGCCCCCGGGGAGCGGGACGCACGGTGCCTGCTGTGATCCATTCCCCAACAACCCACCTGCTTTTGGGTGCAAACTGGCCCAATAAAGTCACCAAAAATCAGGACGATTTCTCAGACAACAGCCACTGGTCCAAAATACCACTTTACTTGGGATTCAAAATATCCCTTTTGGTTTGGCATCTGAAGAACCACATGTTAATGTGAATGTGGGGAAAAGGCAGTTTTCAGACAGCCTGCATCAAAGGGCCTTTATTTCTGTTTTCCACAACTTTTTCAACAGTGGTTAACTTTTAACGAGCAGAGATATTCTCATTTTTTGGTTCAGTTTTGAAGTTGGTTTTGAATTTTTTTTTTTTTTTTTTTAATGGGGAAATATGTTTCTTAACTTCTTTCGGAGGTTCTGGGCGGTCTGTTTTCACTCTACATAACAAGCCTAGATCGAGTATGTGATGGAACCGCAATGTGCTGCTCAGATCATTGCTGCTTCCAGAGCAAAATTCAAATTTAAGCCGTGGTCCAATTTACCGTGTGACCGAATTCCAGCCCACAGCACTCGCTTCTTTAGTGTTTCAGTTAAAAATGGATGCAGTTAAAAATAGAATCATAGAATCATAGAATCATCCAGGTTGGAAGAGACCCTTGGGATCATCGAGTCCAACCATCTACCCTACTCTACAAAGTTCTCCCCTATATCACTAATACTAAATTAAAATACTAAATTAAAATACCTAAATACTGCACCAGCTGATGTCCATTTGCAACCTAGAAATGCCATCAACACGTTTCTCATTTTGCAAAAAAAATACGTGTGCCCAGTGTCAGTTTTATGGTTTGGGCTTTTTTTTTTGGGGGGTGTGTGTGATGTGTGTAGCTGATGCTGAATCTCCCCACACCAGAATCCTCTGGTTTGAATGGGTTTTTTTTTTTTTTGAGTTCGCAAGGACAAGCAAACAAAGAGGTGCAAAAAGGGAAACCTTCTGCAGAAGGGCGAAATACCGCAGGACAAAACCTTTTCATACAATAAGAATTATCAGCGTTGTATCTAGTGCCCTTGCGCTGGGTTGAAAACCTGATTCGTAGTCAAAGGGCAGAGTCTGGCTGGAAGTGGCTGGATGAAGGAGGAGGAATTGATTTCTGAAGGGGCTGATACATCTCCGTCTGCGGAGCGACGAGGCTCCCGGGGGATGAGCTTCTGCCAAAGCTTCAGACAAGGGGCACGGATCTAGACTGGCTTGGGACTTTTCTTCGTCTTTTCATTGCAGTCTCACAGCTGGAACCAAGCAGGTACAGCTAAATTCGAACTTTTTTTTTTTTCCCCAAATCAAACCTTTTACATGCCTTTGTATCTCCTCTTATTTTATCTTGGAAACAGAGCTGGACTGTGGGTTTTACTCAGCATGTTTCTGTGACACATGAAGAAAATTCATTAATGTGTCCTTGAGGAAGGAGATCATTAAAAATTAAGCCACTTAGAAATGTTGGATTTTTGTCTGTTTTTTTTCTCCTTCCAGCTTGGAAACAATTTTCTCCTGTTTTCCAGAAACTTTCCTCAGTATCACATCCCCTTGAAAACTCCTCCGAGAAATGTCCGTGGAAGTTGATTGCCTAAAACGGGCTCTTTCCAGTAGCAAAGCCATCCATGGAAAATTCTTGCCCTATGCTGCACCATTGGCCTGCTTCTGGAAGGGTTGTACTTCATGAGCAAACAAGTTTTCCCAGAATGATGGATGTAGCCTTTTTAGGATTAATTTGGCCCTCTTTTATAATTAATATGAAAAAAAGCAAAGAGTTGTTTCAGTTGGCTTTGACCTCAACACGGCCCCGGGAAAGGTACAGTTTCCAAGGGCAAGAACAGCATAAGATAAGAGGAGATTTCCCCAAAGGGCTTATATCCTGTTTACAAGTTACAGCTTTTAGTTAGAAGTGAAGGTGTGAATGCAGCCTTCATCTTCACTCTTGTTCAGCTAAAGTGAAAAAAGCAAAAATAGCTTACTGTGTGTGTGGATGCAGACGGGGGTTCTCTCTAGCAGAGCTGGACCTGGGTCCCGGGGCTGTTCTCGTTTCACCCGTGCAGCTGAGAGCTTAGAAACATTTCTCCCTCTGGCCATTTCCACCTCACCAGGTCCTCTGCACTCTCTTGTGGGGCTTTTCTCACCTTCTGGGATGCTGGAGATTTTAAGACTTTTGGTCTTTTCATTGAAAGCCTTAGCATTGGGGGATAAGGGACTCTTCTGTGACTTTCAAAAGACGGGTTGACATAGCGCTTAGTGACTCGGTTTAGTGATGTGGTTTTTTTGTGGGTTTGGTTTTTTTTTTTTTTAATCAGAGTTTGCTTGATGGTTGGACTAGATGATCTTAAAGGTCCCTTCCAATCTAGACAATTTTGTGATTCTATGATTCCATGTTTGGGTACACGGGGTTTCCTTGAGGGTGTTCTGCAGGTTTTGGTCTGACCGGAGGGAGGTTTGAGAGTCCCAGTGAACCAATGGAATGGAATGGAATGGAATGGAATGGAATAGAGTGGAATGGAATAGAATTAGAATAGAATAGAATAGAATAGAATAGAATAGAATAGAATAGAATAGAATAGAATAGAATAGAATCATAGAATGGTTAGAGTTGGAAGGGACCTTAAGGATCATCTAGTCCAACCCCCCTGCCCTGGGCAGGGACACCTCCCACCAGACCAGGTTGCTCCAAGCCCCATCCAGCCTGGCCTTGAACCCCTCCAGGGATGGGGCAGCCACAGCTTCTCTGGGCAACCTGTTCCAGTGCCTCACCACCCTCACAGTAAATAGAACCAGACAGGACTATTTCAGCTGGAAGGGAGTAACGATCATCCAGTCCAACTGCCTGACCTCTTTAGGGCTGACCAAGAGTTAAAGCATGGTATTAAATGTCCAAATGTCTCTTAAACCCTTACAGGCTTGGGGCATCACCCACCTCTCCCAGAAGCCTGTTCCAGGGTTTGACCACCATCTCAGTAAAGAAATATTTCCTAATGTCCAGTCTGAACCCCCCTGGCATAGCTTTGAACCATTCCCACGTGTTCTGTCCCTGGATCTAGGGAGAAGAGCTCAGCAGCTCGCTCTCCACGGCCCCTCCTCAGGAAGCTGCAGAGACCCATGGCGTTGCCCCTGAGCCTCCTCCTCTCCAACAAGACAAACCCAGTGGCTGGTCCCCAGCCGCTCCTCTCCCAGTTTATACTTGTGCCCGGCGTTATTCCATCCTAGGTGCAGAATTTGGCATTTGGACTTGTTAAATTTCAGCTTATTGGTGGTGTGTGGCTACCCCCGATTCAGCAGACGTGCTCAAAGTCTTTCCTATTATTGGGCCGGATTGAAGCTTTTTCCTTTGTTTCCTTTTTAACAGCAACAAAAAAAAAGGATTTCAGTAAAAAGCCCTCTGTATTTGATGCTCTGTGTCTTCTCTCAGTGACACAAGTTTTAAACTGAAAGAGGGGAGATTGAGCTGAGATCTGGGGAAGAACTTCTTTGCTGTGAGGGTGGTGAGAGCCTGGCCCAGGTTGCCCAGAGAAGCTGTGGCTGCCCCATCCCTGGAGGGGTTCAAGGCCAGGTTGGAGGGGGCTTGGAGCAACCTGGTCTGGTGGGAGGTGTCCCTGCCCAGGGCAGGGGGGTTGGAACTGGATGATCTTTAAGGTCCCTTCCAAGTCTAACCATTCTGTGATTCTATGACTATAACTAAGAAGGTCTCAATGGGAGCAGAGATGCTCCGGGTTTGCACAATTCCCAGTAAGCTGTGTCGTTTAGTCAGGAACAGCGCTCTGGAATGGTCCTGCTCACCAAATGCTTGTTGGTGAGGAACGCAGAGTGCTCCCAGGACCGTCCCTGAGCCTGACACAGTAGGAAATTCTGCGTTTGCTGGTAGCTCCTGCTAAAGGGCTCAGGAGGACACAGGGAGAGTCCCGGTAACTCTGCTAATGAAGAAGGAACCCGTGAGCACGCTCTATATTTGTTGCCTGATTATTGTAGCAATAAATGAATCAGGGAAGCACATTGAACAGTCAATTCTCTCTTATTCAGAAACCAGCACAATTTAATTAAGTCTAAATAGCACTTAGAATGGTGAATACTGAATCGATTGATGGGCCGCATACTATGGAGAGTGTTTTATCGGAAGCTCTGATACCCAGGATGCTCGAGCAAAAATTAAGAAAGAGATCCTTTCAGAAACCTATCCCTCTCAAGCATAGAGGCTGCTGGGTTCATTTCCAAAACAGATTTTCCTTTCAAGAGTTAATTGGTCCCTGGTCTTCCCAGAGACATGAGTATTTATTGAGTCTTGAGCCAGAACCTTTTTCATTTCGCAATGGTGTAGATCAGCAGCGACAGCACTGAAGTCCCTGAGAATACACAGGAAAAGGAATGAGGACCTCAGTGCCCCAGGCCTGGGATGATGCATCTTCATGGGAGTGAATAATTCAAATAAATAACTTTGTGCACACTGCCCCTGTGGAGAAAGAGCATGGGTTTGGTGGCCTGGCTCATCCAACACGCTGTCTTACAAAGTCCTGAACGTAGTATGTGTCGTGACCTAATTAAAAATAACCTGTGGTGATGGTGGTGAGGCTGGCACTGAAGCACGGGTTCTCCTCTCAGCTTTGCCCACCTTGGCCTGGAGGAACTCCACTGGGTGGGCTGTTTTACCAGGTTATCAAAGTTACGAGTTCAGACCCCATTTCCTAAGGGGCTTTGTCACAGTGATGGTGCAGTTGCAGCTCTTAGAGGAGCCCAAAGGCTGTCTCCATCCACCTGTGCCTCGGGACGGCTCTGCTCTGGGCTGGTGGAGAAGCTGGTGCTCTCAGGTGTAGCTGCCAAGGAGCAATGTCACCCCCTCTGCCCCCCTTCTCGCGAAACACCCTCTCCCCCTCCTGGCATTTCCAAATAGCCCCGACCACAGGAAAGTACACGAAAGCCCAGGTTAACAGATTTCAGCAAAAATCCCAAAGCAAAGAAGTTCTTTGCAAAGGATTAGAGCGGGATCAGAGTGAAACCCTTCAAAGGAACTCTAATAAGCGAGGAAGTGCCTGGTTGCCGTGCATCCCCTGAGCCCTGAGCCCAGGCTCCCTCCCCTCAGCTGTTGCCTGTGTCCTCTGCTGACCTGCTCTCCTTTTGCCACCGTAGGAATGCAGGGCTTGATAGACAGGGAGAAACCGGACATCATCATATCCTGTCACTGTGATTAAATCTAGCGCAGGCTCAAGAGGAGAAATAAGTCCTTTAAGTCCAAGCCCAGGTGCCTTTGGGCTGCTCTGTTGTCTGTTCGTGCTGGCTGGACATTGCACTCGGCATCTGCTCTCTGCTAAGAGCTGAACGCTGGGTATATTTGAGGCTGTGGCATCCAGCCTTCCTTAAATCCATCCCCGAAACACACCACACAGAAATCTGAAGCCTAAAGGATATTGTGTCCCAGCTGAAGGGACCAGAATAGATCCCAGCAGGCATCCAGGTGGGAGCTGGGCACCCTTTAATCAGTGGAGAATAATTTTTGAGTGCCTAAACCACAGACCAAGGGAACCACACATCTGGCCCCAGGGTTTGAGCTAAATCAGCGTGTAAATGTTGTGCCTGAGGTTTTATCCACATTTTAGTACGGACCCAGACCCACATGGGGCTGGGACACCCCAGGAGCAGAGGGATGCTTGGGAGGAAGACGTCTGGGTCTCGCATCAGGCAGCCCTAAGATCCTGCTCTCTCCATCACACACTTCTAGCTCTTCCAATGTCTTCTTACAAAAGTTCTGCTGAACTTTTTACATTTCCCAATTGCCTGTATTTATCTTACAATAATTAGCTTTTTTGTTTCCTGTTGATCTCTTTTAATTTTGGCCAGAGCCATAGTAACCAACGTTACCGAGGGCAACTGATTGAGGGGGAGCTCCTGAGACGGCAATTTGTTTTTTAATTAGAGCATTCAATAGATCCCATTGGAAGAAAGTCCGTTAATCAGATTTTAAATTGTGCAGTGGAGAGTTACAGCAAACACAGACATGTAATATGGATGCTGGTTTTCTGAAGGGCAGGGTTTAAGTCGACACAGAAGCAAGTGGTACAGCTGGAGACTGCACAGATGCTTTTTGGCTGTGATGGGAAGCCATAAACCAAAGAGCAGTTTGAACAGGATCAGATTTTTATTTTAAAGCTTAAAAAGAACAGAAGTTTTTCTAAGACTCTTTTTCCTTTATCTCTGGGGAAATTAAGTTGCACATTAAGCCACTGACTTATTCATAGCAGAAGAAAATGAATTGTTTGAAGTAATACTTTTGTCGATTCTTTTTTGAAATCCCCAGCATCAAATCCTCTTGTCCGTCAGGTAATACTGTGTTTGAATAAACAACATACTGTTTCCTATCCAGTAATTATGCTCATTTTGCACACAGTGTTCCTTTCCTGTTGCTCAATCATTCAGTGTTCAGCTACCACTTCTTTCTGAATCTGGATCGATTTTCTTCTTCATAATAAAAGAAATCAGTGTGTTACACTACAGTTCTTTGTCCTGCTCCAAGCCACAGCCCAACAACTGCAAGTTGGTTTTCGTGGGGTTTGGCAAAAGTTGTAATTATAAACCTCCTCTTGCAAGTTTAGCGTTCAGGGAGTGCTGATGTTCCTGTAAGTTTAGCATCACAAACGGGGAAACCGAGGCACCGAGCACACATCGCCCAGATTCCTCCAGCAGGAGCAGGGGCTCTGGATGGATTTGTTGAAGTCTCAAGCTGACACATGGCCATGGAGATCTCTGTCTCCACTTCCACATCAAATACCCGAGGAGCTCCCCTAATTCATGTGTTTTAATGCACAGCTTTCAGATGTGGTTCTAATGAATAGTTCATTTCAGTAATGCATGTGTTCCTGCCTGTGCGAGATACCATTTTATAAACAAGACAGAGAAGCTGTAGTAGGAGCAACAGCTTTAAAAAATCACGAGCAACTGTTTCTTCTGGTTCCAGCAAGGGAAAAAACAAAGCGGATGAGAGAGGATCATCTAAGCTGACCATTAATTAAGTTTTGGAGAAGCTTATTAACTGCTTAGTGACTCACTCACTTGAGGGCAAAGCACAGATGAAGAATTTCAATTATAATATAATGAGAGTCAAAGTGGATGGTGAAGTCCTATTGAATATTTGTTAGCTGTGGCTCCAAGCGACTGCCCGGGATCTAAGGGAAGCAGGAACCTTCCCCAATCAGAGGTTGATACAGTGGAAAAATTCACGAGGTGTAAGAGGATATTTTTCCAAACTTTCACTTGAGAACATAAGAACTGTCAAATTAGATTAGACCCAAGATCCATCTAAGCCATTACTGCATCTCAGAGAGGCCACGCTTCATCGTCAACTAACAGGCAGGAAATAATCTGTTTTCCACTTTCTTAACTCATTATAACCGACAGCTGATTCGGGATGTGGAATTACTCTGACTCCTGATACCCTGTTTATCATTAACTATTACAGTTCAGGTTATTCTCACTGTTCATGTAAAGATCAGTCCCTCTCTGGCTTCGTACAACTTCCCAAGGCGATGCTCTCCATGGCCAGATCCGTGTTGCAGGTTCCCCAGGGTGCAGGTTCCCCAGGACACACACACACACACACACGCGCGCGCCTGGGGTCGTGTGGGATGGTTCATTCACCTGATTTTGGGATCCCTTCCTCCTTGCAATACCTACAGCCACAGTAATGCTTGCTAAAAATCATTTCCCGGTCAGGGATGATAGACTCTCCCCAGCTCATAACTTATTTACATTACATATTCTCCCGAAGTGATGTTGGAAATGCATCAAATGTTTTAGGGTTGTTGGGAGTTTGGGGATTATTCTTTTTAATAGGATTACTTTTTTTTTTTTTTTTTTTTCCTTCCTGCAAGCAAAGCAAGGGTTCCCAGCGCCGAGTACCGCTCCGTGGGGCTGGAGAGGAGAGAAAAAATGGGAAATGCTAAATGCTGGGAATTAAAAGTGATCTAAAGTTGCTGTCGTATTATAATGCAATTTTCGGGTCCAGTATCTCATATTCTGCAAGATTTGGACGTAGATTGCATGCACCATTGGAAAGGGAATACTCACCCCCGATCCCAGGCACATAAAGCACTGGCTCCGCATGGGGAGTGTTTGCAAGATCCAATAATAAATAATAATAATAGGACCTTAAATATGTCGCTAAGCAGGGCGGAATAATGCCTGTCATATATTGCAGACCAATGCTCCTGGAGAGTTTCCTCCCGGGGTGAGAAAGGCGGGAGTTTTTGCGGTTTATTTGGGGAAAAGCAGAGGAAAATGGTCTGTGGGCTGCGGGGGGGGGTCAGAGCCTGACAGTGCCAGCGGAGGGGGGGCAGAGCCTGGCACAAGACGCCAGTTCATCACATCGTACCCCAAAAATGCCGGAGTACAGGGGGAGGTGTGTGATGCACCGCTCAAGGAGAGCTTTGTATTATTTCTATAGCAACGTAGAAAGCATCTGGGATTAGAGAGCAGCTCCGGCTCTGGAAGAGGAGCCAAACTACAGTCTCTGACTTCGGTATCAATCCCTACGTGATACATTCGCTAAACCCCCTCCTTTCCCAGGGAAAGTTAACAAACCGGTGTGGCTTGGGCATGGAGAGCTGGCTCCTTGCGCTGCTCTCCCCGATCGCTCCAGCTAATGATCGCTCTGCGGCACGTAATATTTTTTCAGTCTGATTTAAGAGGAAATTCAATGGATTGTCCCTTTCTGCCCAGACTTCTTAGTTCTCCGCGCAAACTCGGGGCTGCTTTGCATTCCAGACAGGCTCGTGCTGCACCGAGCCAACCTACGGGAAATTAATTCAGTACAATTTTTAAAGTGCAGTAGGTTACGGCTGACATGCCTTTCATCTCGTAGGACACAGCACGCGGTGTCTTGTGTGTCACCCTTACGGAAGCGAACGGGGGATGAGGCAATGTATGGCTGGAAAAAATAAGGTAATTATTGACACATGTTTGGCGTTTATTCTTCCAGATCTCATTAATGATGTATTTTGGAGCCATTGATAAAGAGACAGGGAAACGTCCACATAGATGTATTGTTTGCAGATGAGAGACTAAGGCTGGTCCTGCTGACGGTTTGCTGAGGAGCTGCTGGAATTCAGGGAAGCTCAGTCTGGCTGTATGAGACATTAGAGATGCGTCGCACGGAGAGCAATAATCATACCAGGTGTGCAAGGGGGGGGGCCAACCCCAGCGTGAGGAAGATGAAGGAGTTGGGAAGGGGACAGTCCTCGGGTGATGGAGGGAGGCAGCAGGAAAAGCTTACTGCAAAATGTTTTACTGCCCATTGCCTGCAGAAAATGCAACCTCTGTCTGTATTCAACAGCGATCCCAAAAATACTGCCCTAGAGTCCACCCCTCACCTCTCCTTCCTCCTCCATAACTCCTGCTGTGCTTTTGAGCCAGGTCCCTGCAAATTCTCCACGGCTCCTGCCTCTGCTCAGCTCTCTTGCTGTGAGTTCCCATCCCTGGGTTTCTTCTGGGCTCCTCATCTTCCCAAAGAACTGTGGAGCGGCTCAGTGCTGCGCGCGGAGCGGCGATGACCTTTCCAGAGACCTGCAGAAGTAATGAATGTTCCACGGTACTAAGGGACTCAAAACCCAAAGTCTTTATTCAAGTCAAATTTCCCAGTGGAGTGTGAATCTCGAGACTGTGAGAGGAAGGGACTTGCCTGAGACTAAATACGTGGGTAAAGTACAGAGGCCTCTGCTCAGCAGGGAATTTAACCTGCGCTGTCAAGCCAGGAAAATCAATATGATGCTGGCACATGTGGCTGAGAACTTGCTGAACTGGGACCAGTCCCCAACACTCGGTGCCGAGGTGGACGCTCGCACTTGGAATTGCATTAGGGAGCAGCTTGAGAGGCAGGGAAGGTTTGAGTGTACCCCAGTTGTATAAAAGGTTGGAGTATTTTGCCTCTGTGGAAAACAAGCCCCAAAACACTTCCCCACTTTCCCCTTCCGAGTATTTCCTTGGATATTTGCAGCTGGATTTTTGTTGAAACCCAGTCTTTTCAAAAAAAAAAAAAAAACAACAAAAAAAAAACAACCAAAAAACCTCAACCCATGTATGTGTTGGGTTGAAAATGAATGATTTTGATGAGCTGACGGGGAGGAGAAGTCTATTTTCCAACAGAAGGAAAATCCCGCTGGTCTGGAGGAAGGCTAACACACTCTGTCAAAACTTATTTGTCTTTTTTCTTTAATTCCACCAAAAAAAAACCCAGCCCAAATCTGCTGAAAAGCCCTCCCTGTGCCATTCTAAAACATATTTCTTATTAAAGTGGCAGCTGAGCCCTGTCCAGGCTCGAGGGGCAAGGTCGGGGAGGATCTGCCCAAGTGACAAGGAGGGATTCCAGCTGCGTGTGCTCCAGGGCCGGGAGGGTACAGATGTTTGCCTCTGCATCGCTGCTCCGGAGGCTGCGGCCCCCATCTAGAGCACTAAAACCCTTTGCTTGCAATAATTTAGCTGGCAGGTGACAAAAACGAGAAGGGAAAGCCTGGTGTTCCAAACACAGAGGAGAAATACCGGTTGGGTGCCAGCGCAGACCACTCGGGGTCTCTGTCGATCTCTCAGCCCTGGGGATAGAATCATAGAATTGTCTGGGTTGGAAAGGACCTTTAAGATCATCTAGTCCAACCATCAACCTAACTCTGGTAAAAAACCAAAAGAAAACCATACAAAAGGACCCCCCACATCACTAACCCATGTCTCTAAGTGCTTTGTCAACCCGTCCTTTGAAAACCTCCAGGGATGGTGCCTCAACCCCTTCCCTGGGCAGCCCATTCCAAGGCTTCATAACCCTTTCAGTGTCAAAATTCTTCCTAATATCCAATCTGAACCTCCCCTGGTGCAACTTGAGGCCATTTCCTCTTGTCCCATCACCTGTTCCTTGGGAGAAGCGACCGACCCCCCCTGGCTACACCCTCCTTTCAGGGGGTTGTAGAGAGTGAGAAGGTCTCCCCTCAGCCTCCTTTTCTCCAGGCTGAACACCCCCAGCTCCCTCAGCCTCTCCTCACAAGACTTGTTCTCCAGACCCCTCACCAGCTCCGTTGCCCTTCTCTGGACCCGCCTCAGCCCCTCAATGTCTTTTTTGTGGTGAGGGGCCCAAAACTGGACACAGCCCTTGAGGTGGGGCCTCACCAGTGCCCAGGACAGGGGGACGATCACCTCCCGAGTCCTACTCACCACGCTGCTCCTGATCCAGCCCAGGATGCTGTTGGCCTCCTTGGCCACCTGGGCACACTGCTGGCTCATGTTCAGCCCAAAGTTGACCAACACCCCCAGGTCCTTTTCCACGGGGCAGCTCCAGCCGCTCTGCCCCAAGCCTGGAGCACTGCATGGAGTTGGTGTGACCCAAGGGCAGGACCCAGCACTTGACCTTGTTGAACCTCATCCCATTGGCCTCGGCCCATCGATCCAGCCTGTCTGGATCCCTCTGGGATGGTGCATAATTCACAACCATCATTTCTCCGGTGGCTGAAAATTGCTATGGACTGCAATTTCTTCCAGTTCATTCCTTCCTTGTGTTTGAATCATGTTTGTAGTCCGCAGTATTCAAAACCTGAGCTCTGCTGCTGAGCTGTGATTGCTCTGATAAGCCCGAGGTATCATTTCTGATCGGTGGCTGGGAGTGCGTGTTATCCATTTCCAGAGTGAATATTTGCCTGCAAAAATTTGCAATGCGTGGTGCACACACGCCGATTTCCAGCAGAACCGTCTCCTTCAGTGAAGAATTTTAGCCCCCGACCAAAGCAAGAGCAGCTCCGCTTTGGGACAAACCTTCCCGGGCTGCGCTTTTCATAGCAGGCTTAGCTCCGGCCAACCCTTCGGGTGGCATCTCGCCCCCCTCCCCGGGGACCAGGGAGGAACAGAATGCCACCAGGCCTTGGTTTACAGATGGGGAAACTGAGGCACGGAGAGATGTGCTGGAAATCCGGCAGATTTATGGAGAATTGGGGCTAGGGAATCACTGACATCACCCTGATATTCTGCCCCCTCATTGAGGTCCCACGAGCACCCACTTGTCTCCAGGAACCTCCCTGCCTCCCACCAGCCCAAAGATCAGCCCTGAGGCCTTTCCTCTGCTTTGAACCACCACAGAAATCACAAGAAAAGGCTTTCTCAAGGCTTTTTTTTTTTTTTTTCTTTTTCTTTTTTTTTACCACTTGTAAAATTAGCTTTTCATGAAAGAAGGCAGCGTCTCTGCCTCCCACCAAGACACGTACCCTTGGGTAATGGCAGAGCTGGTGCCGGGCGAGGGAGGGGAGAAGCGAGATCTGCCCCCTCCTCCCCATCAGAGGCGGGAAAGCTTTCATTTGTCAACATGGAGATTCCACCCCGGATCCTGCGGTGACACATCATTGTCACTGGGATAATCAAGCTGCAGAGCCAGGGTCATTTATCATGGCTCTTTGCTAAACAAAGCGCTTTCCTCCCTCCTGCCTGGCTCTTGGGGGGGCTGTGCTCTCTGGGGACACACTGGCAGAGGTCCCCATGTCCCCACTGCTGTCAATCAAAGCCTCAGTGACCCAGGGATGGAAGAGGTGAGACGTGAAGATCCTGCAGCATCCTCCTGGGCACCCTTTGCCGGGGACATAGAGAAGCCATCCAGCCAGCATAAAGGCACTCATTGCTCTTTGTCTCTCCTGAATGTTAAGCCAGGCTTGCAGCCTTCACCAAACACACCTTTGTGAGCCAGGTAGCTCATCTTGGTGATCTTTTTATGCCTAAAATGGGAAATATATTTGGTTGGAACTGGCAGTTAATAGGGCCAACCTGGTAGGTGGTGGCTGGAGTGGGGTTTGAGAGACTGGTGCTTGTTTCCCCGATGCCCAGCTCAACCTTCTGCATGATTTAATAAATCAGAATGTAACCAACCAAACCAGTCATGGCTGAGTGAGGCCTAAATCTCAAAAGATTCAACTGCAGAAGAGTCAGATTCCTGGGCTAGGATTCATGACAATTTGCTTGCCCAGTGGAAGCCACCAGTTTACATCCCTTCAGGCTGGCTGGGGTTTCACGTGCGTTCGCAGTGAAGCCATTCGCATGGGTCCAGTCCCACACAGCAGGTCAGCTGGAGCTGGTAACTCATTAAAACCCAATAATTCCTCACAACCTTCTATTTACGTGCTGCAGCAGAAGCTCTGGCTTGGGATGAGGGTTTGAATTTGCCTTTTGGGGGGGCTTTGGGGCAGCCAGAGGTGGTTACGGGTGTTGGATGCAGAGACTGGTCCAGGCTGCACTGGATGGGTCAGGGCTCCGTTGTGTACGAGGGTCTCACACGTAGGACACCAGAAACCAGCTTTGCTCTGCTGGGCTGCATCTCCTGAAACTGGAAGGATGGAGAGTGCGGCTATAAATTGTTTTCTCTCTTTAATAGAGTGAGGTGAGCTCTCTGAAGCAAAGCACTTACGGAGCCCTTTCTGCCACTTTCTCTGATCATGGCAAATGACTTCTCCTTTTCACTGACACGCTTGCAAGCATCTCATATGTTGAAGTGTGGCTGGTGGGAATGTATTTCAGGCCGTAGATCTGCTCGCAACGTCTTTCCCGAGGCTTCCAGTTCTCCCTGTTCATCTCTCCGCTGTTCTCACAGTGTGATTGATCTCTTCAGTCGATATGATGTTGTTTCTCCTTGGTGACAGGCAGGCTCCTATACAAAAGTGTGCAGACTGTGAAGCTGAACAGGCCAGCGACTGAGCGAGGAATAAAAATAATGGGTTTGATTTGAGTCATGATTTTCTCTTTTTAAGTAATTTTTAAATTTAAGGTAGAAGTTTATTTACAAGATGCCTGCTCTTTATTTTCACTTTTTTAGTTGAAAATTGCTAGTGAGCGAGTGTACCTTCTGTCAGATCATAAATCCTAGGAAGAGTTGAGACAGCGGTTAAAGAGACATTTCCCAGTTAAGAGGCTCTGGCTACCTACATGCTAATATTTTACACACGAAGTGCTGCTTGCAGCAGTGAAGTTTCCAGCCGATGCGTCGGACTCATAAATTTTACAGAACCTTGTTCTGATTTCAGTTCTCCCCTTCAAAGCTGAGAGTGCCATCTCCCAGCCACGGACGTGTGTGTCCGGGGGAGAGAAATGAGAGCTTCTAAGTCATGCTCAGTCCCGTTCCCAGGTAGACGTTGAATGGGGAGAGCTTGGAAATTAGATGAGATGGAGTCCATTCCCTAAGGTTTTAGGTGATTGATTGATTAATTTATTTGTAATTGGACCCTGAAGATGCCACATCAACCTCAAAGATGTTCTTCCTTCTAGGGGTCTCACCCCAAGGCAACTTGATGGAGAGCAGGGTTGAGTCCCTCCTCCAAAGCCTCAGTTGTTGCCTGGAGCTGGAGAAAGGGTTTCCTTTTCCTTGGGTCTGAGCCAGCCCAGCCATTCTGAACTCCTGTAATTAGTCAAAACATGAAGGTGAATTATTTTCTGACAAAAGGTGTAGGCAGACAGGGTTTTTAAGGCTTCATTAGTTCAGGCCCTGGCAGGGCCTGTCTTCTCAGCTCAGTGGCCTGAGCATGTGATGGAGAGCAGATTCTGATATGTATAATTAACAAGCACTGAATGATTTGACAGATTGGAAAAACATTTCAATATGTGTTCCAACAGGGGAGGTGATTGGCATTTCTGTGTTACTTCCCCGCTAAGAAACTATCCAAAAGAGATGTCGACCGTGCGCGTTAGTGAGCCCGAGGTGCTTTGGGGACCCCTGCAGAAGGTGATGTCCACCTCCACGCTGGCAGTGGCCAGGGGATGGATGGGGATAAACCCCCTGGGTTTAAAAACATTGTGTGAGGTTGGCATGGGGCTGGGAGCTCCTGATCGTAGTCTCATAGTCCCTGCAGAGTTTGCGATGAGGGACTGGCTGTGACTCCCTGTAGGTCAGGGTACACCTCACTACACCTCTGCCTCTCTCTGTGCCTCATTTTACCCCTTCACTAAATGATCGGCTGAGCTTTGGTAGGCACAACCCGTGGGTTACATCTTCCAGACTGAATTCACTGCACACATACAAAGTACCAGGGCTGGCTTCTCATCTGCTGGAGCCCTGCAGTCTGCCCCATAGAATCATAGAATCACAGAATAGTTCAGATTGGATGGGACCTTAAAGCCCACCCAGTGCCACCCCCTGCCCTGGGCAGGGACACCTCCCACCACACCAGGTTGCTCAAAGCTTCCTCCAACCTGGCCTTGAACCCCTCCAGGGATGGGGCAGCCACAGCTTCTCTGGGCAACCTGTGCCAGGCTCTCACCACCCTCACCATCTTCTGTCCCATCTCCTCCTCCCTTTTCTCTCTGTCATTATCAATTTTTCCATGTGGGGGCAAGCTGGAGTTTCCCAGCGAGGCAGAGCCATCCTGTGTGCAGCGTACACACGTACACAGCCTGCGCTGGGGAGGGAAAGAGCTGCTCCTTCCCCAATACACAGGTTTCCTTTGAGCCAAGCAGGAAAGAAAAAGGGCATCCTGATACACAGCCTCCAAAGAAATCCTGCCCTTACATCCTGTTATTGAGACAGGCTCATTATCCAGCAACAAAACTGGCTGGAAATCTGCCTTTGAATATTTTTTTCCCCTTTTGAAAATCTTTGGACAGATAGAGATTTCCCTGGGAAATTGTTTTTTCGGAGGATTTCATCATAGACACTATGGGAGCTCAGGAAAAGAGGTGAACTGTCAAAATTCTCTGTCCTTCTGCGCTCCTTGCTGCTCTACTCTTCCCTCATTTCTTCCAGCAAGTAATCCTCAGCGTTAATTTAACACATCTGTGTGTGTGTGTGCGTGCAGAGGCAGAGCCCAGCCAGCCCCCAGCGCCTGTAGCAGAGTCCAGCTGTACCTTCCACCAGTTCTCAACAGTTGTCCTGCCCCAAACCTATGAATCTAATGGCACAAGCCAGGTAATGGAGATAAAGACTCTTCAGTTCCTTTTTCACATGACACTCTGGGTCGCTCTACCCGTTAATCCTGGGAAGCACTATGGGAGGCACAGAATTAAAATGTCCCTTGAAACAGAAGCATTATAACTTGTATTCTCTTTGGATGTTTGAGCTTCGTGTTGGGTCATTTCAAAACAAACCCTGTAGAGTTTCATTAACTGAAACAGCAGAACGAATTTCCCTTTCTGCTTGTTTTTTTTTTTTTTTCCTTCTTCAACTGAACTTTCTCGCCAATGCTGATACAGACTCTTCAGGCCCGTGGTGGCTGCCTTTCTCAGGTGGGGGGCAAAGGCACTATGCACCAAGGGATGCAGTGAAACAAAAATTAAAAAGAAATTACTTAGTTCTGCCTTCTCTCTTCCCCTGAGCCATTCATTTTAATCCCAGCCGTCTTGTCCTGAGCTGATGTGAGTTCAGAGCAAACCCTTTTCCTGGCTCATCGGGGTCTCGGTGGTCTGGCTCCATCCACCAGCCTTGCATTTCTTCCTGCTCCGGTCCAGCAGCTCTGGGCTGCCTGGCGAAGAAACAGAGATGATGAATTGGTGAAAAAGATTAGCAGGAGCCCCTCCAGAGCTGTGAGGAAGCGTCTGGGCCTGCTCTGGGAGGAGTCACAAAGCTCACGCATCCGGGGGAGACATGATCTAACTCTGTCTCCGCAGCAGATGAGGGGGAAGGGGGCGTGATGGGACATGAGACCTTCATGTCTTTCAGACATCGCCTTCAATGGCAAATGGAGTGAAAACAAACATTCGCTTCATGATGTGAGGCTCATTCTTGCTTCACACGCTCTCATTAATGTAATCAGAAAATGTGCTGTTGAAGGCTTTCTCTGTCTCGCTCTGCAGTACTTGGATGCGTTATCATCTATTGAACTCCTCCTCACCCAACCTCTGAAGTGGGGTGCTTTACTTGCCCTACTGACCCCCATTTCCCGGCCCCGTGGAGGTGCCCCTGTGCCCCGCAGCACTGCAAGCTTTCATGTCGCCTGCAGGTGCGATGGAACCTGGGCTCTACCCTGGTGGCAAGGTCACCTTCATGGTTGGTGGGACTCTCCAGCCCACGTGTGGTGAGCTCCTGTTATACAAAGGCTCCCAGACCCGGCTACAATTTCACTAACCAGCTCCTGCCTCCCACCAAAGTCCCTGTCTCAGTGGGAATGGGGCAATAAAACCCTCGTGCATGAAAACCTCGTAGTTTAGGGTTTTTTCTAAACACATAAATATCTCTCTCTCTCAACTCTCTTTGGAGAGAGAGGTTGGGAGGAGCATCTGTCGTTCTCATTAGCCAACCCAGCCCAAACCATGACATGTGCAAAGCCAGCACCGATCCCTGTCTTACTGGTAGGGCTCTCCTTGCTACCACCAGCTGTGTACCCCAACACAAAAAGTACCAACAGGCCTTTTCCTTCCCTTGTGTTTAACGCATCTCTCCTGGGAGATATCCGGGGTTTCCTGGCTGCTGTGGGAGGTGAGGCTGGTCGCAGCCATTGTTCCCATAGAAATAGGAACTTCAAAACGTTCTGGAATAATCATCAGTGTAATAGCCATCAGTGAGTCACTTGTTTTCCTCAATATGCCCCAGTAACGCAGTTGTGCTTTTTAGGAAGGTTAATGTGAAGGTCAGGACAGCAAGGAAGGGCCTGCTAATGATCCCAGCACGTCAGGGAGGCACCCAGAGATGTCTTTCCCTTCTCATCGCTTCTTCACAGAGGGTGACAGCAGCGCTGATTTCTCTCTGATTTCACTGCAGTGATGAAAACCTATAGCCAGAAGCGCCCCCGGTGACTGCGGATGGGTGGCGATAATTGGGCTTGAGGACAGTGAGCAATGGAGACACTTAAACGTGGGGTCATCTAGGAAATTACAACCCTGGGGTGTTTCTGAATGCTCCTTGCTGCTGTCAGCTCATGAAACACATGAGGGTTCTCAGTGAAATAGCACTTCTTTGCTTCTGTGGGGATATCAGCAACGTCTGAATGAGGAAGGGAAAATAAGAGATTGCCAACAGCTCTGCAGGAGGAAGGGTTTGGGGGTGCAGCTCTGAGCAGCGATGCAGAACCCAAGGGTTATTTTCCTTGTTCAATGACCAACACACAGTGTTACCTCACGCACGATCAGACTTGTGCCGATCCCTGACTGGCAAAGCATGGGTGGAAAAGGGTTGGGATGGGGTCCGTGATAGGAGACAAGAGGAATCTCTGCTTTTGGCTTATCTAACCAACCATGTTGCAAATACCCCAAAATCCTGTACTGTCTGACCGGTTAAAGCACTTCCAGTGCCTGTGCAACCTGTAAGAGGTGCTCCACCCACTTTGGATGCACGAGAGCTATGGAAAACCAGAAGAGATACTTTTACTCCTCATTTGCCTCCAGAAATCCATCTCTTACTCCTGCTGGAGCCGTTATCCAGGAGGACACACTCTGTGCTACACAACCCAGGGCCACCGTTACAGTCACTGCTGGTTTCCCAGTGCTGGGCTGATTTTCCACCCCAGGGATGGCCACTGTTCCAGCCCATTTGGTTTAAAGGCTGAGATTATTTTTGCACCTAACCCTGCTGCTGTGCCCTGCTCCACCATGAGAACTCCTGACTGGTCACCCCTCTGCTCCATCGCTGTCCAGACAAACTGTTCCCCACTCCTTGGTTAAGTCAGTGATTGCGGCAGTTTGGGGAGCATCCCCAAGGAAACACATTCCCTGCCAGATCCTTCTGGTGGGACTTCCTAAGCAATCCCTCTGAGAACTAGCTGGCAACTTTTCAGCCAATACCCTTTTTTAAACAGCAATAAATGGTGCTTTGATGAGTGAGACCATTCTTAAAAAAATAGAAATAAGTGTCTTTCAGTGAAGCTTTTGGGATCTGGATTGAGTTTGTGGGTAGATAGCGAAGGACTGACTTTGCAATGGTCGGGAGATGGCGTGAGCAGCCCCCGGGGGGAAGTGTTTAAGGCTCTGCCGCCGCAGAGGCAGGGTCTGAACCTGAACCGAGTCTCTCCTGTGTCCTGGTGAAACCATCTGCCCGCTGGGCTCTCCTCGGGCAGGGGAACAACCTCTTTCTTTGGAGATTTTTGATCAGAGTTTTGAAGGCTCCTGTTTTCACACCAGCAGGGAGTGAAAATGAAAGTGTAAATGCTCACGCTACTTTGCAAAAGGCAGTTCTTGTTTCCCAGCCATTCCCCGTTATGGTGGATCAGAGGTTCCCCCCCTGAGGAGGAGGAGAAGGAGGAGGAGGAGGAGAAGCAGCTTTTCTCTCTGCCAGGGCCACCTCTGCCGAGCCTCCACCCTGCCCGAGGCACCGCCGGCGGGCAAGGCTGTGGGGCAATGGCTGTGTCGCGACAATCGTGATAGGGAACGATTTAGAGTGAGCAGAGGCTTGCAGCTTTGGGAGGAAAGAAGGATGGGAGGAATCTGATGGAAAATGTTGGTGGGAGGTGAGTGGGATAACTCCTGATGGGGCAGTGGTTCGAGGCGGTGATCTCCAGTAACGTGGGGAGGGTCATCCCCTCATCACCCCACCACCCTGAGCGGGGAATAAAAGCAAGTGTGTCTCGATATCAAGGGAGCGGCTGTTCTTCATGTAAAGAAAAGCCATTTAAAGACTCCAGTTAAAAAATAAAGTTACTTTTGAAAACAAGGACAATTATCTCTAATTGTTTATTATTTACCACTAATGATCGGTCCTTCCCCTGTTAAAGAAAAGCTTGAGACATCAAATTGAGAAGCGGAAATAATGCCACAAGAAATGGATGAGAAATTCTAGTGAAGACTAATGATTACTAAATAAATGAATAGCACCTTAGTGCTCACGTCTCCTGGTTAACAAGTATGAGTAATGAGTGAACTTGTAAAAATCAAACTGTGGGTTGTTTTGTGACACAATAATTAAAAAAAGAAGAGTCAAACAGTTGGTTAATTTATATGCAATGAATAAATGAATCAGTTCTATTTTCTCCAGTGGAACAAAAGCAAGCAAAAGAAAGACGTTGTATCTGTGCACAAAGCATTGTTTCCAAACCTCAGCTGTTAGAAACCAGAAAATATTTGCAATGGGGAGAATTATTTGAGAAATTAAATGGGGGCGGGATGGGGAGTCTGCAGTCCTGCCATTTCCCTGGCATTAGCAAAGCCTGTCGGTATTTTGTGCCGGTCGTGGGGAGCGGTGCTCAGAACAGGAAGGAAATGAGAATTCCACCTGGAGAAAAAAATATTGCTTTGTTGTCTCCTACATGCCCACTGGGAATATGAGCTACGAAATCAACCATCATACCCAGGAATGGGGCAGGCATTATTATCTCTGTGTCCAATTTGAGTTAAACATTGGAGTGATTTGTTGGGAAAGATGGTTTTGGCTTGTCCATCCCCGTCCAGCGATGCTATGGTCGCTGCTGCCGGCATCTCCTATGGGGAGGGTGCCTCGAGGAGCCTCCAACACAGGGGGACACAAGCAACCTGGTCTAGTGGGAGGTGTCCCTGCCCATGGCAGGGGGTTGGAACTCGATGATCTTTATGGTCCCTTCCAATCCAAGCCATTCCATGATTCTATGACATTGCCAGGCACGGGGACTTTGAACCAGACGCCTGGTTTGCAGTAGCTTTTGTGGCATTGGCACCTCAAAGTCCAGGGGTCCTTGTTTATAGGGGGAGTATTTAGACCTAAGACCCTCCACTGATACAGTCCTCAGCACCTGGAAGCAAGTATTTAATTACTAGTTGGAAACAGCTACGAGACTTTTTAGACTGAAGTCCCAGCCTGGGCTGCCCAGGCTGCACCCATGGGAGGGTTGTACTCTGGGCATCGCTTTTTCTGCCATTCTCAGGGCACCCACTCTCCAGTTTGAATCCCAGCAAAAGCAATATCCTCCAGGCACTAAGTTCATCCGTGAGCCATCATGTGGCTACTGCATAATGCACTTGGCAACTTGCTAAATCATCTGAGGTACACCCTGATCCTGCACACAGAGCCAAACAAAGCTGTCTGAGGAGATGTGAAAGGTGGTGACAGAAGGATGGCAAATTCCCAACTGTGGAGCATCTCCCTTGGGCAACCACAAAGAACCCTCAACAGGACAAGGGGGAATAGTTTTAAACTGAAAGAGGGGGATTTAGGTGAGATCTCCGGAAGAAATTCTTTGCTGTGAGGGTGGTGAGAGCCTGGCCCAGGTTGCCCAGAGAAGCTGTGGCTGCCCCATCCCTGGAGGGGTTCAAGGCCAGGTTGGAGGGGGCTTGGAGCAACCTGGTGTGGTGGGAGGTGTCCCTGCCCAGGGCAGGGGGTGGCACTGGGTGGGCTTTAAGGTCCCTTCCAACCTGAACCATGCTATGATTCTGTGATTCTATGAACTGCATTTTTTTCCCCTCCTTGAACAGTGCTGTGCCACAGAATAAATAATCCGACATCACAGATACCATACAGTCCCATTGATGGGCTGCTCTGCACTGGTCCATGCGTCCTCCTTCCCAGTACCTGCACCAGTGGGTTCCAGCAGCTCTGCACACAGAGTATTGAGACGTTCCCAGTTACTCTTGTCCTGATGTCCAGTCTGGCAAATTCTTTCTTCTCCCTGATGTTTTCCGTGAGGCAGGAGCAGATTGTGATGACAGCAGACAGCAGACCTGACAGCTATCTCGGGGCTCTCGTTTTGTCCAGTAAAAAGAGCAGTAATTGCTCGTCTCAGCTACCAGACTGACAACGCTGAACGCTTTCTTAGCTTAAAAACTCTGTCGTGAAAGGGAGAGGCATTAGGGGTTATTGTTCATAATGAAGCCATAAGGCTCCGCTTTTTTATGCTTCTGCATGTTTCTATTCTTCTGTGTCTTTAATCGAAGATTATGGTTTGTCAGGGTGGATTTTGCCTTGGAATAAAGTGGGTCAAAGCCTTTGAATGGCACATGGACTGTGCCTGGTTTTGGGAAGGGTCCTCAGACCGGTCCCCCTGCACCCCACCATCAGTCCCTATTGCCCAGCGCCAAGGAACAGCCACGACCCATGGCGTGGGCACCCGTGGGGGTATGGAGACAGGCTGGAGCCGCTGGCCTTGGCCATGGGGGGGTTCCCCAGCCCCACAGGAGCTGCCCAGTTTGCTCCCCTCTGATACCCACTTCCACTCTGAGGCTATGGCCCTTCTGTCCAGACATCCCCTTCCCAGTGAAGAAAGAGATCCCGAGCCCTGCCTCAGAGGGGCTGGGAGTAAAGATGCAGTTTATACAAAGCGTTGTTTTCCAAATTAAACCATTTTGTCAAAACCCAAAATGCCCTCCTACAGATCCCTGGGGTTTGCTCGACTCCTTTGCTCCCTCCCTCCAGCAGCGACACAACGCTCCGTGTCCAGATGCTGAGCTCCCTCAAAGTTTCCTTCTTTTCTTTCTTGCAGCACACGCACCTGCAGAAGCTTTTCTGCAGGTATAAGTGTGGCAAATTGAGCAGTTTTACTCTCAATGGCAGATAAATCCTTCTCTCTTTTTGTGCTACCTCTATTGCCCCCACATTCCCATTCTTGCCCCTTGCAAAGGGGCAGCAGAAGGAGCTGTGGGGACCAGAGAGGCAGGAGGAGTTAGAGAGAGTGTTGAAAGGCCCCAGCATAGGAGAAGACGCTCCAGGCATGCAAAAATGAAGACTAATTAAAATGAATGAGAATTATTTTTATCTCTTTAAACAATTGTACAATCACATTTTAATTAAAATAATTTTAAAACCTTTCTTTTTTTTCTTTTTTTTTCTTTTTTTTTTTGGTAATTTTGCTAATGTATACACTCATGCAGTTATCAAAAACAGACAAAGAGACTGTAATGACTTTTTCCTAAAAGGCTTTTAGTGGCAGAAAATTAAGATATATGTATATACGTAAGGATTATAGGCATAAAGTCAGCACTGAATTATAGAAGGCTCTGTCTGGGTGAGGGTGGTTTTTTTTTCTTTCCCGGCATTTAACTAGTTTTTGATGTTGCAAACACATTTCTTGCATGTAAAGCTCCTTGCAGCTCGTAGAAACCTTTATTGAAACATAATTGGAAGCCTTGATCCACTGAGGGAAACCACTGGCTTTCCTGGATGCTCTTTGCACGTATCCTGGCTCTTTTTGAGAGTTTCTGTGCCCTGTATGAAGGGTAAATATAAATAAATATTGCTATTACTCCTTCTCCGTGGTTTGGGTGGGAGATGTGGAGTTTGGAGTAGAAGGAAGGATGACCGGATTGGAGAGAAAGGGGAAACCAGTGGAGAAATAAAGAGTGGAGGAAGCCACATTTGCAAGGATGGATAATGGATAAGAGGTCATGGATGTTAAGGCTGAGAAGAGAAGAGGTGCCTCCATGTGTTCTGCTATGCAGGGGCCTAGAATTCAGGGAAGCTTTTTCCCTGCCAGCAACCACTCTTGTGGTGTTTGATGCGCTTTTCGGCTCCGTTCTGGGCGCTGACATTGAACCCACCCGCCCTGTGGTTGCCCCCTGTCCCCATCCCCGCCAGGACCACGTTCCGTGTCAGGACCCCTCCCCACAGGGTGGAGGTTTCCAGAAATGGGTGGCCCAAGGACAAACCTGCTTTTTGCCGTGGCTCCTTGGTTATTAAGGCCGGGTCGTTAACGTGCCCATGGATTCCATGCACCCCCTGCCCCAAAGGCATTAGCATTGCCTTGCCAGACCCACGCTGAATAAATCAAAGGTGCGTGTTTCCATGCTGGTGGCTGAGGAGGCTTTGAAAGAACTTGAGAACTATTTGGAAATGTCATATGATGCACATATAGCTTATCACCAGCATGCATAGTTTGGCACAATTATTTTGCTCATTACGCATTCAATTAAATTGGTTTGAAATTATGTTACTTAAATAAAAAAGCACTACCAGAGAGAGCTGGATGCGGCTGCCTTTATGAAGATGATCGGATTTAGAAATCCGAAATTATTGTGCTGAAAAGGAACTAGAAGTTTAAGCCAGCGCAGAGTCAATAAATACTTCAAGAGGTTTGAAGCAGAAAATTCCAACGCTCTGGATTTGTTTGAAGGTCGGAATGAAAACTCTGTGATTTATTTATTTATTTGGTGGTTGTTGCTAAAAAATACAAACATTTGGGTTTGGCTTTTTTTTTTTTCATACCCCAAAAAAAACCCTGAGCTTGAAATAAGATAATTTCTGTAAATAAAGCTGTAGGACTTCGGCCAGTCATACATATGACATCGTGTATTTATATCAAACGCAGTGATAATTGCATTGATGCCTCTCTCCAGGAAGGAAAACTGCTCAAGTTTCCTCAGGAGCTGATACTATCACCCACTTTCTGTGAGCTGAGCAGCTCCGGGATGAAACAAAAACGTTTGTCTCCCCTGTGACACATTTCCTAACGTGTCCCCGTGTAATCTGCAGAGCCACGTGTGTAATAAAAAGCTGGAAAGAAAACAGAAACAATAAGCAGAGATGATAAATGCCACACGAGGAAGAGCTTCTCTGGGTGTTGGTGGTTTCAGACCACAGCAGACATTAGCAGGAAGGTTTGGAGCTGATCAGGAGGGAGAAATATTCAGTGTTCCAGAGTTTTAAGGCTGATTCAAGGCTAATTGGAGGAGGTGTTTGTGTTGAATTAGGTGTTTACCAGAAAAACTTTCTCCTTTGCTGAAAATGCGTGCTTTTCTTAGAAACAGATAAAATAGAAAACAGAAAAGGTGCATCTGAAAATGAAGATGACTTGGCTTGGTTTGGCTCTATCTGTCACACAAAAAGGGTGATGCCTTTGGGCTCCGGGGCTGTGTCGGGGTCACCCGGGCTCCCGCTGATGCTCTGAACAGAGAGCGAGGATCCTGCCCGGCTCAGACAGCGCTCCCTGCCACAGGAGCCCCGGGCCCCATTCCTCTCGGTGATATAAAGACCTGCTCCAGTAAAACTTAACCCCTATAATTCAGTTCTAGAGAAATCTTATTTTGGGTAGTGAAAGAAGGATTATAATATAGGTGATGTTCGGGCATTTTAATGGTGCTATAAAAGCCTATTAAAGCCTTATCTCCAGACATATTTCTCTTTCACACACCCCGATGTTCATCCTTGTCCTCTGCTGTTTAATGGCAGTGGCGTTGGCAGCTCTGCTGAGGGTGATGCTGTGCCGTGTCTCCCAGCCCCCGTTAGCAGGATGTTTTAAAAAAGATGTTCAAATTCATCCAGCCGGCCAGAGCTCTGAGACCTTCCTGCTCACCGAGACGTGGGGGCTGAACAGAAAACCATCCGAATTGTGTGAGATGCCTCTGAGGGGGAGAAGCCACTCGGGAGCTGCTTGTGTGGGAACACCTGGAAGAGCTGGGTCCTTATCAGCATTTCCAGGTCCATATTCAACTCTTCACCCAGAGGATTAGAGAAGAAATAATCCTTTAAATTTTGAAAGAAGTAAAGTATGAGTAAAGTTTGAAAGAAGTAAAGTAAAGACAGTGCACAAGGAACGGCCCCAGATTGTCCTCTTCTTCTGGTCATTGCATATCCCAGCACCTGCGGGACTCCTGCTCCAGTCAGGGAGATTTTCTGATCCTTTCCTCCTTATGAAACACAGGAGATAAATGTCAGCTCTCACAGTGCAAGGAAAGAGAAAAGCCTTCAGGGAACCATGGGCTGCATTAAGGCAGGGTGGTTGTGAACTTAAGTTGGAGGGAAGAATAGGATTTTGTCTGACCGTAGCCCTGTCGTGTAGCTCTGCAAAGTGCTGCATGTCCTGGGACCAGCCTGAATCATAGAATCACAGAATGGTTTGGGTTGGAAGGGACTTAAAGCCCACCCAGTGACACCCCCTGCCCTGGGCAGGGACACCTCCCACCACACCAGGTTGCTCCAAGCCCCCTCCAACCTGGCCTTGAACCCCTCCAGGGATGGGGCAGCCTCGGCAGTGCCTGTTGCAGGACAGCGCTGACACTGCTGAGGGATGTTCTCTGATAACCTTGCTGTCCCCCTGGACTGTGCCGTAGCATCGCATGCTCCTGTTCCCTGCCACCCGCTCCACTCC
Organism: Numenius arquata; assembly: GCF_964106895.1. NCBI lineage: Eukaryota > Metazoa > Chordata > Aves > Charadriiformes > Scolopacidae > Numenius > Numenius arquata. The sequence goes on along the minus strand of NC_133598.1, from coordinate 3,414,476 downwards.
TGCATTACCTGGGCCATGGGAGCCATGGGTTCAGTCTCTGCTTGGCGTTCCTCCACCTGGAAGATGAATGCCGTGTCCCTCGGTGCTGACAGAAAACAAAGGAACACCTTCATCATAAAACTGCAGTGAAATTATTGCGTGCCTTTGGCCCCACTGCATTCCTGTGAACAGTTTTGGTTTCTTCATATTTTCTGAGCCAGAGACCTGGCCATCAGTTAACTTCTGAAGAGGGTGAACGTGCCGTATTACTTGAACCATGGAGAAGTAATACTCCACTCACATCATTCCATTGATTAACACAGAGTTCATTAAGAAGCGGTAAAGTAAAAGGACGGGAGAGTGAGTGATCTCATTTGGACCAGCAGAATTTGAAGGGCTCCAAAGTCATATGAACCAGTTTTCATTAAATTGCCGTCTCCTGTGTCTATAATTTCAGCTCTGGTTCTTCATCACTTCTTTTCTTTACCGTGTTGCTTGATCTGTGGCTGTTGATGAGGTTTGGGAACGAAGGGGGTTTTGCTGTTGGAGATACGACACATCCTGGCACAAATGAACTCATCAGACACAGAAATGAAACGATTCTGCCTTTAGATCTTCCCTCTCTGGGCTCAGCGGGTGTCTCCGCTGTAGCAGTGACTTTCCTGGAACCGGGCTAGACCAGCGACAGGTCTGTTGTTTCCCTCACAAGTCCCACCACCCAGATGGAGTGTCGCACCTGAGAGCATCAACAAAGAGAGGGAGGCAGGGAGAGAGGGAGAAGGTGGCGGGACGTGAATTATGGAGTATTATTAGATTGCTGTTACTTGTATCGCTTCTGTAGCTGTGGCAGCTGGGGGCCTTAATTACAGAGATTAAAGGGAAAAAAAAAGCCCTCATAGCCGCTCATCAAATGATAGATAAAACAAGCAAACTGGCGTTGTGCCTGGGAAGCCATCTGAGTGGGGCTGCACCAGCAGACACGAACAGGCAACGCCAAAGTCAGGATCCCTTCTGATGAGGAAGACCACGGTCTTCAGCAGTCCACAGAAAGCAAAGAGAGGGGACAGTCGAGCCCTGAGGTGGGGAGAGCAACGAGCCATGCTCAGCGCCCGGATCCTCCTGCTGCAGCCACCCTGAGAGCCGGAGTGTGGAGAAGAAGTTGCAGGAAGAGGCTGGGAGAGACACGGGGCAGCCGATGTGCGTTCGCTGGCAGGAGTCCCTCCCTCAGCTCTTCGTCGAGGCGCAGAGCTGTTAATGAAGAGCCCGTTTACTTTCATCTAACTGGAATGCTTTCTTCCCAGGGCTGGAGCTGAGACACAGGTGCTGTGCACAGCTCCCCTCATCTTCCAGCGCCCTTTGGGCAGCACGGGCAGGGCCAGGGGCCGTCCGTCCTCTGGGGCACATCTCACCCTCTGGACGGGAGCCGTTTTCTCCCGTTCCGAGAAGAAAGAGAGGACAAAGAAGGAATCAATTTGTCAAAAACTTCCTAATGAGTTGTTGAAGACAGCTCAGCCAAGGTACTGGTGACCTCCCAGGTTAATTAACCTGCAGCAAAACCCGATGTCTTTTTTTTCATTCTCCCTGTCTAATTTTCTTTTTAGAGCCAGCCAAGCTCTCCTTTAGCCTGGGTGCCGAGCTGCTCATTGTGTGATACCTTCAGCTGCTTTTATGCCTTCCTCATCCTCTGCCGGCAGATCTGGCACTGGACGGGGGTGCCAGAAGCCAACATCCCTCCCAGCTACCTTCATGCTTCATTTTTCATTGCGATGCGATTGCATCTGGCAGGAGCTCTCTGCCTCCCAGCTCTCTGCCCTCCTGTCTTGCAGAACTGCCATCCCAGCCCCTGATGCTGCCAGAAAGGTGCCTTCAGGGCCAAACCAGCCCCGGCTCTTTGGCAGGGCAGTGCCATGTGGGATGGTGACAGAAAGGAGCACACGGACCCCCAGGACAGGAACGCTGATGCCAGAGACAAGGAGGGACTCTTGCAAACTCCAGTGAGCCGGTGGCGTTTCAGCTTCTTATGGAGAACAGAGCAAGGGCTCAAACGCTGAATCTGCAGGTGGATCTTCCCTGGTACGGACAGATTTAGAATCACAGAATCATAGAATCATCCAGGTTGGAAGAGACCCTTGGGATCATCGAGTCCAACCATCTACCCTACTCTACAAAGTTCTTCCCTACACCATATCCCCCAAGACCACATCTAAACGTCTCTTAAACACATCCAGGGATGGTGACTCAACCCCCTCCCTGGGCAGCCTGTTCCAATGCCCGACCACTCTTTCTGTGAAAAATTCTTTCCTAATGTTCAGTCTAAACCTACCCTGCTGGAGCTTGAAGCCATTCCCTCTTGTTCTGTCAGGCCCTTCCATCCCTTTCATTCATTCCATCCCTTTCATCCCATCCCATTTAGGTCCCTTCCATCCTACCTCTAAGAAAGCAGGCATGGTAGTACAGAGTAGAACCATGGTGTTGAGCAAGGATGGGAGGAGTCAGGTTCCCAAGGGACCTCTGGGGCCAGGCAGTGGGTTTGAGTCTCTCTAGAGGATCCTCTAGGTCAGACAGATTAATTGAGAGGGCTCCTCATTTCCAAACACACCCACAGGACTTTTTCCACAGGAAGAGGCAGGGTTTTCTGAGTGAATCTAGCACCTGAGGGTGACACCTCTTTGCCAGGGACAGAGACTCTGCTATTTTTAAGCTGCAAGTGTGAATGGAACTGGAGAGGAACATGTACTGCAAAGAGGAGCAGAGTTGCACCAACTACTTGCTGTTGACAATTTATCTGGCAGCTTCCTCCTCCGTCTCCTCTGTTACACTGACTGAAAGCCTTCCAGTGCCCAGGAATTTGTTTCTCCTTCATGCCTAGTTGATGTACTCCAGTTGATGTCTTATGTTTGTGCAGATAGACGATGCATAATCAGCCTTTTTTTTTTTTTTCGCAGTGGGGGAGAAAGAACAAGTTAAATGATCAGAAACAAGGTGGATTAATTGTTCGGAGAAGGCGCCACATCCTTTTTGCTCCAATGACAATCACATTCAGACATCCTCTGCATAAAGGACATGGCCAGGTAGAGAGCAGACTTGTTCCTTGAATGGGAATGAGATTGTGGATACTGAGAATCATAGAGTGGTTTGGGTTGGAACGGACCGTAAAGCCCACCCAGTGCCACCCCCTGCCCTGGGCAGGGACACCTTCCACCACACCAGGTTGCTCCAAGCCCCCTCCAACCTGGCCTTGAACCCCTCCAGGGATGGGGCAGCCACAGCTTCTCTGGGTGACCTGGGCCAGGCTCTCACCACCCTCACAGCAAAGAAGTTCTTCCCCACATCTCATCTCCATCTCCCCTCTGTCAGTGTCAAACCCTTCCCCCTCCTCCTATGGCTCCCCTCCCTGATCCAGAGTCCCTCCCCAGCTTTCCTGGAGCCCCTTGAGGGACTGGAAGGGGCTCCAAGGTCTCCCCGGAGCCTTCTCTTCTCCAGGCTGAACCCCCCCAACTCTCTCAGCCTGTCCTCCCAGCAGAGGGGCTCCAGCCCTCCCAGCATCTCCATGGCCTCCTCTGGCCCCGCTCCAACAGCTCCATGTCCTTCTGCTGTTGGTGGCCCCAGAGCTGGAGGCAGCACTGGGGGGGGTCTCCCCAGAGCGGAGCAGAGGGGCAGAATCCCCCCCCTCGCCCTGCTGGCCACGCTGCTGGGGATGCAGCCCAGGGTGTGGGGGGCTTTCTGGGCTCCAGCGCACGTTGCCAGGGCATGTGGAGCTTCTCATCTTCATCTCATCTTCAAAGGGTCACTGGGCTGTGAGTGTAGCCATGTGACAAATTTTGGGTGCCAGCTTTATTCAGATCCTTGAGGGTTGGTCAGGATGTCCTGCCACCGAGCAGCCAGGTTCAGAGCCTCAGAAGCACAGAGGGATGCAGAGCTCATCCTCATCCTCGCATCCAGTGGCTGCTCGGACCTGAACTCTCCAGTGCAGTGGCCCCAGGGCTGCTCCTGGTCGGAGCTGATGGAGCCGCTGGTCCATCCCCTTTGGATAATGCCAGGGAAGAACCTGTCCCAACCGTGCCTCTTCCTCCAGCCCATGGCGGAGCGTCCCTCACAGCTGGCGTTTCCCCCCTTCCCTCGCTGCTACAATCTGTCAGGGAGGAATTTATTTTAATAAAACAGGTCGATTGCCATCTTTTGCTCTCCAGTCAGAACAAATGGATTTTTCAGCAGACCAAAAAGCCAAGCGGTTGAATTTTCTCCTGCATCACGCAGAGCGGCCCCGGTTACGCTCAAAAGCTGCCAAGAGCCCGTCTCTGTGCAGAGTCAGAGCCTGACAAACCCCGCAAGTTTCGCCCATCTCAGAAAGCCAAAACTCAGTACTGGAAATGGAAATTGTAATTTGTTTACTGCTTAAAACAAAGAAAATTCCCTAAATGAGGTCTCGGGTCATTCTGAAAAATGAATGTTCCTGAAATTTTCTTCAGATGATAACATCAGTGAAAACAAGAGCCATTAATAACCTACATGTTGTGTTAATTGCTTGTTATTGCATTGCACATATAGTTGTCATTAGCTATAACAATCAGATGCTAATATTACTGATATTTTATTAAGAAAAAAGGTTGGACATCTGCAGTTATTCTTAATTATAGAAGTGATCATTAGATTATAATTATTGCTATAATTTATAAAGCAAGGCTATATATTGTGTTTGTTGGAGTTGGCTTTTTACACCAAAAACTAGTGTATCTGTAGTTCCTCTGCTTAATTAATTCTGAAGGTTGGAGTGGTGGGGACAGGGCTGTCCCATCCCCTGAGGCCAGTAATGTTTGCTGGGGACTCACCGCCGTCCCAGTCCTGTCCCAGTCCCAGCCCAGCCCGGTGGCTGCCGCCCCTCCATGGGACCATCTCCTCGAGCATCCTCTGAGCAGGGTCCCTGCTGTCACCTCTGCCCAGGGGACACGGTCTGACCAGACTGGGCTGGTGGGGGGTTTGCAAGGCTAAAAGTCATCTTCTGGGCCATGAGATGCCCTGACGTGGCCACCCTTGCTCTTTGTGCTGCAGTTTGTGGCGTTCGCTGCGCATTCTGTCGCTCCCTAAATTTACAGAAATTACAAAGAAAAATTACTTCACCCATTTAGAAGGAGGTGGGGGGTGTGTGTGTGTTCTTTTCTTTTTCATCTGAAACCACAGCATACACAAACCTGTTCAGGACTCTCATTCTGCAAGCTTCACTTAACAGGGAAATTGTTTTATTTGTGTTTGGGTTTTGAATTGCAGCCTAATGACGTGCAGGGCTGTGGGTTTTCCATTCCATTTTATTTTATTAGCTAAGTGCTGAGCGTTTCTCATCGCTCCTCAGGACAAAGCCTGCTCCTGTCTCAAGAGAGAGGAGTTCTGGTTTGTCCCTTTGTCCTCTACCAGCTGCAATACCAAAATCTGCTCATAGAACGGCAACGACCAGATAATTCTCACTGCCCTTGAAGATATGCCAGGGTTCAGGTGCAGACCCTAGACATCGTAGGAGTGTCTCTGGAGCGGGTCCAGAGAAGGGCAACGGAGCTGGTGAGGGGTCTGGAGAACAAGTCTTGTGAGGAGCGGCTGAGGGAGCTGGGGGTGTTCAGCCTGGAGAAAAGGAGGCTGAGGGGAGACCTTCTCGCTCTCTACAACTCCCTGAAAGGAGGGTGTAGCCAGGGGGGTCGGTCTCTTCTCTCAAGGAACAGGCGATGGGACAAGAGGAAATGGCCTCAAGTTGCACCAGAGGAGGTTCAGGATGGATATTAGGAAAAATTTCTTCCCCGAAAGGGTTATCAGGCATTGGAAAAGGCTGCCCAGGGCAGTGGTGGAGTCACCATCCCTGGAGGTATTTAAAAGCCAGGCAGACGTGGTGCTGAGGGACGTGGGCCAGTGGTGGTTTGGGCAGTGTTGGGTTGATGGTTGGACTTGATGATCTGAAAGGTCCCTTCCAACCTGGACAATTCTATGATTCTGGTCACTAGGGCATATTAATTTCATCTTCTGGAGCTGGCAAACCTCCTTGACCGGGAAACACCTATATTCCACAGCAGGGGTAAGTGCAGAGGTGGAGGAGCTGTTTCCTGCAGGAACCTCCCCTCTTTTCTGATATATTGGAGATCCAGAGCTGGACCTGAAAACTTCTTAGGTGTCCTTCTTATGATCTTCTGAGGAGTTTGACTGTCTCCGTTCTTCAGTGATGGGGAGTAGAAGAGCTGTTGAATCACCAGGGGGTGGGGGATGGCATGCCCAAGCTGAAGGAAGCAATAAGGCAATAATATTGCTTTCTCTTCACTATTATCAAGTCCAAACATCGAGAACACCTCATTCAGCTCTGCCTGCATCACACAAGTGTTTCCCAGGAGCATCACCCCACAGCAGCCTGGATTCCTGGAAGCACTTTGCCCCTGCTCTGTTGAGGGAAACAGCCTGAAATCACTCATCCCAGACCCACCTGCAAACTATTACAACCTCCAAAACTTCCGAAGTCACTTTCTAACAAATCTAGAGGTTGCCTTTTGAAGCATGTGACTTTTTAAATGGAAAATGTGTCAGATTCTCATTTTTCAACTTATTTTGTGAGATTTGAAGCTGGAGGGGAGGTGTTATTTTTAAGTTCCTGGTTTTTATCAGCAGCGCTGGAAGTTACTGAGCTGAAAGCTGAATCTCATCACATGCCTTTGAGTCTTGAAACTTTAATAAAACCACAGCTTCTCCACAACTCCCAGTGAAGCTTGGAGAGGTGATCTCTGCCTAACTGAATCAGCTCAGGAAGCCTTCTCCTAAATTCTTAAATGATATTTTTTCCACCAGCTTTAAATTTCTCTGGATATCAGGGTCGATCCTCTTAAATAATATTGAGATTTCAGTTTTGTTTGTTGGTCATTTAATCCACTCCTCGTAGAAGGAATGTAAGGGGTATAAGCATTGCAAGGATTGTGATATAGTCTTGGGAAGTCGTCATTCTCCAATTCTGAGTGTGAGGAATACGTAATAAGCTCAGTGTCCTGATGGCCAATTGAGGAGATAGAGATGAGAGGTGAGGGCAGTCATAGGGCTTAAACAATTCTTCGCTGGAGTATAAAGTAGATTACAAAGGAAGATGGCATAATTCTCATTTTACTGTAAGGAAACAGAGACACATGATTTCCCGTGGTTTTTCCACGGCCTTCCTCTCTCTTCCATGGACACAGACATCCCAGACCATGACCAGAAACCCTTGGGCACCAGTCTGAAAGCAGCCGGAGCTGCAGCGCTGGATGCTTTCATGTGTGCGGTGCTGTCAGAGCATGGCCCGTCCAATTTCCACGCTTGGTGCTCGCTATGGAAATACCTCCTCAAAATAATGCTTTGTGCTTCCCAAGCTCCTTTCATCTGAGGATTTCAAAGCACTTTGCAGACATCAAATGCACCTTCCCACCCACTCTGCAGCTGGTGAGCATGACTGCTCAAGAGGATAATCACAGCTAAGCAGAGATCGACTTCTTAACGGGCACAAACTTGAACATAGGAAGTTCCATCTCAACATGAGGAGGAACTTCTTTCCTGTGAGGGTGGCAGAGCCCTGGAAGAGGCTGCCCAGAGAGGTGGTGGAGTCTCCATCTCTGGAGACATTCATAACCCACCTGGACACATTCCTGTGGGACCTGCTCTGGGTGGACCTGCTTTGGCAGGGGGTTGGACTGGATGATCTCCAGAGGTCCCTTCCAACCCCATATCATTCTGTGATTCTGCGATTCTGCTTTCTCCCCTGGTGAGGGAATGGGCTGACTTGAACTACCTCCCATGGCATCTTGAGCTCTGCAGGACCTTCTGGTGGGAAAAAGCCTCCCCAGGCCCCCTCTCTCACCTCTCAGAGGTTGAAACTGGATCTTGCCCATGTTTTTTGACTACTGTTAATAAGCTGATCCCCTTATGAGCCTGGAGAAGTCAGTGCATGGACCCTCAATGCCTGGGTGGAGCGTAAGCCCAGCTACGGTTGTCATCTCAGGTGTCTTCTGAGATAGACACAGCCTAGATTAGCCCTGCTTGTGGCCTGACGTGGCCTTTGCAGCTCAGGCCTGGCTGGCCACGTGTCATCCCTGTTCCCCTGGGACACATCACAGGCAGCCTGATACTTGGATGGCTGTTCCTAATTCTTCAGAAACTCAGAGGAAAGCAGGGCAAGGAAATACCAAGAAAAGAAAGAGAGAAAGAAGATGAAAGATGGCATTTTTCTCTTGAGGCAATGCAAGAAATAAAGCAGAGTCCTCCTCCTTCCCCCTCATCCCCCCTCCCCCCCCTTTTTTTTTTTTTGAATTAACATATTTGTTTCCTTTCTTGGCCTAGAAGATGGTTTTGTGCCCAAAAGAATATAATATAGTCCTTCATTTCTGGCTGACAGCTTCTGCAGTGTGCAGGGGAGCTCTTCCTTTCAGCTCCAGCACTTTGATAACAGATTCCTGACCAGCACCGAAGCGCAGGCTGAGGCAGGGCTCCTGCACTCCGGTCCCAAGCATTTCCCCAGGCTGTTTCAGGCAGTTTAACTGGAAAATAAGGCTGGGACAAAGGCAGTGGCAGCTTTAGTGGTGGGCATTTAGGAGGAGGAGATTTATCCAGCTCTTAAAACAACAGATTGGGAGTTATTTCTAAAAAAAGGGATGGTACTCCGTCTGCGTTTCTCAAGTGTCTGCCCAAGAGTGATGGCAAAGAGTCTGTCTCCACCAGCTGGGCCAGGAAATCTTGGGACAAGCTCCCCCCCCTCCAGCAGACACAGCATCCCAGGACAGCTCTGAGGATGACAGTGTTTGTTCCTTCTGCTTAAGCTCGCTGCCCAAGCCTCACCTCAGCCGTGTCAGTGTTTCTTCAGATGTGATGCTGTACAACAAAAAGTGATTTAGTAAATTAGGAAGGAATGGCGGAAAAATTAATGGGATCTTGGAGAGACAGGGGTCTAAAGATAGAAGCTGTTGAAGCTGGTGCAGATACAGAAGTTCCTGTTTCATTTCTTGACCACAAATTTGGCAGCTAAATTTTAGAGCCTCCGTTTCTTTTGTAGGATGGAAATAATGCGTGAGCCCTTGTAAGCCCTTTGCTTTGGGATGCTGGAAAAAAAAAGACACCCAGGCACCGTCCCAAGGCTGAAAGTTAGGAGGAAACCAGTATCGAGGCTCTTACGTTTCCTCCGGGGACAATGTACCTCATGCCAAGTGAAACTGCACTGAAACCTCTGAAGTCACCATCCATTTCCTGAAACAGCCTCTGCTCGGGGTTGAGCCAACTGGCTAAATCTATATTCCCTGGCAGCCGCGGCAGCAAACTCAGAAGTATGGAACTAAATATATCGCGGCCCTGCAGCCTCCTTCCAGAGAAGGGAGGCAAAAAATAAATAAGAAGATGGAATGAATGAAGGGCCTGAGCATTCCCAAAAGTCATTGCTTCTCGCATTATGAAATATAGACGACATTTATGAGTCTAATACCAATATTGATGTTTGCAGAGACATTTGTTCAGTGCTTGAAGTAAATACCTTCCCGATCGATATAAATAAATGCAGCTGAGTTTTTGTTGTGTGTAGGTTTTATATTTGGAGAAGTATTGGAAGTGCCTTTTCTTTTTTATTTCTTGCCTCCTTAAAAAGTTTAAGATACTGAATCGTGAACGGACCGTGGGAGGGGCTGATGACGGATGAGACAAAGACAGGAACCATTATTTGCAAAGATTTTATTGAACATTCTGTGATTTTTTTTCTTGCACTCCCCCCCCCCCCCCCCATTATTTCCGTAGATCAATACAGTTAAGCTCATAATAGGGAAAATACAGGTTGGGTCTTGAGTATTATTTGACTAGTTCCAGCATAGAAAAACTAAAATGTGAGATTCCCTGAGCGAGGCTGAAAAAAATCTATAATCTTCTTGTTGCACAAAGAAGTGGTCTCGTTCCTACAAGCTCTTACTCCTTGGGCATTCCTTGACTCAGCTCCCTCAATGGGCAGAAAAATAACCCAGTAATAAAAAAAAAAGCAAGGGAATAAAGGGGAGGTAGCATGAGTCCTGTCTTATTTGGAGACAGACGGATGTTGTGGCTTCACCTCGGAGTGGAGCCTTGGTTTAATGGTAAATTCACCAGCGATGCTGCCAATTCCTCGTGCAAATCTGATCTCCAAAGCAATCTCTGGGATTTCTGGTGAAGGCTCAGGACAATAGGTTGGAAAAGTCAAGACTGTTGTATTAATATTCAATATTTGTATGGGCTCAAACATGAGGGTCCGGACTGTGAAATTCTGCAAAGTTCGGATGCTGAACCCGAGATGCAGCTGCTCCCTGGGTGGAAGGACCGAGCCTGGGAATATTGCTCGAGGGAGAACAAGTGGGAGTTTGGGCAGAACAGGGGAAATAAAACTCTGTTTTCTCGCATAGGCCGGCCACGCAGCTTTCCCCGGGTGCTGGCAAGGGAGACAGCGCCTCATTTTTCAAACCCTACCCTGAAAGAGCCCTTAAAATAAAACTGGAGTTTCTTGCTAAATCGGCAAAAAAGCCGAGCCTGTTTCTGCTGACTTTGAGATCAGTTATTCGAGAGGTGTGGTTCATGTTTAAATTGCCAAGATCTTTTCTTCAGTTTAGTTGAATTAAGCTTGAATTTAACTTGTCCTAATAGGAGAGGACTAAAGGAGAGCGGAGTGTTGCGGTGCCGCTCAGCTCGGTCTGAGTCAGTACATTTATCATCTGAAGCTGTCACACAGGGAGACTTCTGTGCTGAGGCGTCTTGGAATGAGAAATTGGATGCAGGGTTATTTTATATGCTCTCCTTGTTTGCCAGAAAGCTGCTTTTACATGACCAGCATATTTGTATTAAAGATAATAAAAGGTCATCAGAAACCCGGCGGACTTTCTTGGTCTGAGCTTCGTCTTCCATTTGGTACAGACATCGCCTTAAGTAGCACTCCCCAGGTCGGGGGATTTTGAAACAATCACACAAGGAGATTGAGAGCATGAGAAAGCAGCAATGTTTGCAGAGTGTTTGCAGAGTCTATTGTGCTTTCTTATTAATGGAAATTTAACGAGTGGAAAAAAATCTATAGTTTTCAGAGCCTACAGTAGCCAGGGCTTTCCAGGCAGAGAGAAACAGCGTATCCTACCCTTTAGGATTATAATGTAAAGATTAATCAAATGCATAATCCTTGCTGTTTCCTTTGTATCACAGTTTTAATGTCTGCATATTGTTAGTCTTGTAAAAGGGCTTGACTTTGTGATGGCAGAAGAAAGAGGCTGGGAAGGACTCTTTGATCATAAAAGTCTCCAAACAGCATATGACTGCTCTGCAATTCCTGGCAGGGGATCCCGAACACTTTCTTTGCTTTTTAGTTTTCTTTTTTTTCTCCCTTTTGTAAAGAGAACCGGTTTTCATGTCCGCTGTGATGGCACTCGACTGACATTTAGCAACCGGCTGTGGGTGAAGTAGGGCTCAGAGTGGCCACCAGCCGTCAGCCCTGCTCGGACCCCGTCCTCCCCAGCGCGGTCCTCTCCCTTCTCCTCCCTGGTGGCTGCAGCCAAATCCCAGCTCTTCAATACTGGAGAGGGTACAGCAAAGGGCTACAAAGATGATGAGGGGACTGGAACATCTCTCTGATGGGGAAAGGCTGAGGGACTTGGGTCTTTTTCATCTGGAGAAGAGAAGACTGAGAGGACATCTGATCAAAGCTTATAAATATTTAAAGGATGGGTGTCAGGAGGATGGAGATGGTCTTTTTTCAGTGGTGCCCAGTGACAGGACAAGAGGTAACGGGCACAAACTTGAACGTAAGAAGTTCCATCTCAACATGAGGAGGAACTTCTTTCCTGTGAGGGTGGCAGAGCCCTGGAAGAGGCTGCCCAGAGAGGTGGTGGAGTCTCCTTCTCTGGAGACATTCAGAACCTGCCTGGACACGTTCCTGTGCGACCTGTTCTGGGTGACCCTGCTCTGGCAGGGGGTTGGACTGGATGATCTCCAGAGGTCCCTTCCAACCCCATATCATTCTGTGATTCTGTGATTCTGTGATTTTGACAGCACGAGCAGCTCAGGTATTCCTTCCTGCGAGGAGACCTGTGGAGCCAGTGCTGCCGTGTGAGGCTCTGACCTACGAGCAAGAGTCAGCTCATCTGCCGGGGTTACACGTGGAGCCATTCACTTCAGTCTCATGCCTCCGGGCAGCTTGCTAAAATCTGACCTACAGACCTCCCGCTACAACACATTAATTGATTTTAAAGCCAGCAAGAATCACGGTGATTGTCTTGTAGGTTTTCTGCTGGGGCAATCGAATCGCTCTCTCTACAATGTGCTTCTAACATCCTCGTAGCCATAGAAACTAGGGGAATTTATAGGCACCACACGGTTTCTTTGGCTAAGTCTATACGGGTAAATAACACTGTGCCAGGGAACGTTTTTGGGTACCGAAACGTGCTCATCCTCACAGGGACATCGTTAGCCCTGGCACGGCACCCTCCCCAAGCCCTGGGCACCGCTGAGATTTAGTGTGAGTCAAGCTTCTCTGGTACCAGGCTGTTTGCGTGAGGGAATTAAGCAGCATCGATTTGTTAACAAGCTCTTTGGAGTGAGGAGGAGACCCGGTCTGTGACTGGCTGGGGCAGAGGGAGCACCACGCTGACATCCCACAAAATTCAGTGTCACAGCATGGCCATCTTTGGTCATTTGGCACTGTCGTTAGTGGGACAAATGGTCATCCTTGTAGAAAGTCTACTCAATTTGGGGGCTAATAGTCCATTTGTAGAACATACCTCATACAAAGGTCTAGTTTCAAATATCTCCACATGCAAATGGGCTAAGTGGGGAGGCTTTGATAGTTGTGGGCAAGAAATTATTTACTATTTTTATCTTTTAAGGGTCTAAAATTATACTTATCTCTAAAATTAGTTTGAGTTCAAACCCAAGACAGACTAAAAATACCCCAACTGAACCTGAAACTTTTGAAATGGAAAATCAGGTTTCAGATTTTCCTGTGTATTTCTGGAAAAAGCACCTGCTTCTCTTCTGTTCTTCAATATTCATCAGAAAACCCTGAAGTCAAAACCCAAATAACTCTTAACAAAAAGGCAAAACTCTACAGTGAAAGAAGGGGTAGGAGTGAACATTTTACAAGCAGGTCTATTCAAAACAAAGAGGTTTTTTAGCTACTTGATAACAAAAAAAGGATGGAAAAAAAAATTAAGGGCTGTAGATATTTTTTATGATCACATAACTCAAGAAGAGCTGATTAAATTCTTCTGAAATGCAGAAAACATCTGAGAAATGTCAAACCAATAAAGGTATTTCTGGTGTGACTGTTTTAAGCAACCGACAACAAAGGTTTAGCACGGAATCGCTGTCTCGGTGGTGCGATGTATCACCACATTGACAAGGCAGGGGAAATATTAAAAGACACTAACTAGTTAGCTGATTTTTCCGTGACTGTCAGTCATTTGGACATGTGTATTCCCCTACCTGAGATGCCAGAAAGAGAAGTAATTGAACTACTTAGAATCAGCGGATTTTTAATTTGGGGAGCAGGAGAAAAAAATATTAACATCACCCAGTGGAGGAGAAAGCAGTTTTCTCTTTTCTCCTGCTACAAATCTCCGTGTGTACACAAGCAATCCAACCCAAGTCAACAAGATTTGTTGTTTGTACAAGAGCTGTGCTCAGCAAACACCACGCTCGAGGCTTGCCCGGAGAGAGCAGACACATCTGCAGCAGACACCACACGTCTGCTTGCTCTCAGCTCAGCCTGAACTGCAAAACACCCTCCTGAGATTGCTCTGTGAGAGTGGGACATCTCTCTGAAAGCCACATCTTGGCTTGCTGGCTGGAGGGCATGCTTTGGAGCAGCCGATGAGCACAGGAGAATAAATCAGTTGGGCATTTTTGAAAAAAGGAAAAGTTTTCCCATCCAAAAATGTTAACTCTTTGAAAACACTTTTTTTTCCCTCCTTCAAATGCATCATTTTATGTAGCCACTCACTGGCATCTCTGGATCCAAACTAAAACATCTGAACTAGCGTGGTGGTTAGAGGCTTTGCTTTCCACTGGGCACATACAGGCTCTGCCTATATTGGTTCCTCGGAAATTCCTGGAATATTCTCCAGAGCTGAGAGGGGTCGTTATGAGGCTGATGTGCCGGGAGACTTCCCAGCCCTCGTGTCAGGGAGGCTGAAGGCAAACTGCCCCATGAGCATCCTCAGGGATGGGGCTGTCCTGGCTGCTGATCCCCTCCTGTGGATTCCTTGGGAGAGTGCCAGTGGCCACGGGCACAAAGCTTGCAAAGCTGCTGATAGTTTGGCAGTCCCTGGGAATATTTGAATTCTGCTAATACAGATGTGAAATCAGGATCTAAGCAAAAGCAGAGTTTGAATGCACGCTTCTTGCAGTGCAGGTAGGAAGTGCTAATTAGCTGTTTCTTGGTAAGGCGTGGAGGGAGGGGATGCTCTGCTTCTACTTATAATTGTTTTCTTCCTTTATTTTAATTTAAAAATGTCTTAAAAGTTGTGGTCACATCCTATCTCCAGCTGATTTCTACTATGAATTTTTGTCCTTGATCCACTGCTGTCCCTTAGTTTATCAGCATGATTTAGAATCATAGAATCGTAGAATGGTTCAGGTTGGAAGGGACCTTAAAGAGTATGGAGTTCCAACTCAAATTTTGTTTGAATTTACATACTTCATAGAGGGTTACCTTTAATAAGGTGACTTGGAAAGTGATTTTTTTTTGGCCTTCTGGATAAAGTGTTTCTCCATGTCCTCAAAGCCCAGCCCAATCATGCTACAGTGCTGGGATGAAGGATCCATACATTAATATATACAAGATCAGAGGCCTTTTGAATCAGTGCAAAGCTGGATGTGTCTTTCCCGAGGGAATTGCTTTTCCCTCTTGGACGAAACTCTGATTGCACCTTCTGGTTTCCCAGAACAGCCTCTCAAAGTGCTTAGTGCTTTGCATCCTGCACAGAGAGAGGAGGGTGAGGTTAAACTCTTAGGCTTTGGAATAACAAACCACCAGCATTTGCTGTAGTCTGGACAGCAGAGATGAGGCTTTGAGAGCTCAGCCACCAGAGGCCACTTTTCAACATTTTGCATGTCAGGGCTGAAATACAGATTTTTGTCTTCTGAATTTTAATAACAGCCTCTCGGGAGCAGAACGAGACGTGTTTTCCACCTGCTTATTGCTTCCAACCAATCACTGCAAATAGCCCAGCCTGTCTGGAAAGCACAGTTCCTGGGGAGGGACATGCTGGCTTGGCCCGAAATGTTAGCTCAGAGCGTGACCCGTTGTGTTCACACGTAGGATCCCTGTTTTGCACAGTTGCTGGCACAGAATCAAGGAATCATGGAATGGTTCGGGTTGGAAGGGACCTTAAAGCCCATCCAGTGCCACCCCCTGCCCTGGGCAGGGACACCTCCCACCACACCAGGTTGCTCCAAGCCCCGTCCAACCTGGCCTTGAACCCCTCCAGGGATGGGGCAGCCACAGCTTCTTGGGGCAACCTGGGCCAGGCTCTCACCACCCTCACAGCAAAGAAGTTCTTCCCCAGATCTCATCTCCATCTCCCCTCTGTCAGTGTCAAACCCTTCCCCCTCATCCTATGGCTCCACTCCCTGATAAAGTGTCACTCCCCAAAACTGCTTCTCTTCTGTGCTATTAAAAAAGCAAGGTCGGTCTCTTCAAATGGCCATGCTGACGTTGTGATCTGCATGTTTATATTCCTTAGGGATCATTTTTACCTGCTTGACATTAGGCAGTTGCTGAATCCAGATGTTCAGCAATCCTGCAAATTCATCAGCCCATTAACTGCAATAAATTCTGACCCGGTAATTTCTTATTTCTTTGACCCAAGATCAGAAACAGGCATTTGAATGATGATCCTTATGGCAGTTCTGGAGGATGAATGCCCTTCCTGTGGCTGGGAGGAAAATAATGGAGCATCCCTGTGCGGGAACACAAATGAAAGGTGCCAAAACTGATTATTTTAACAAAAAAGTGGAGATGTGTTCTGTGCTGCCAGGTAGATCTGTCTTTGCCCATAAACATCCAGTGAGGAGGGTCAGGGAGCTCTTTCTCCTATGCGTCCTGGAGCCTGGGCACAAGGAAGCAGGACATGGGTACAGACCAAGATCTGCTTCATACATCGCACAGAAAGAGCAAAAATTTGAGTTTTGTGGTGTGTTGCTCCATGGGGAAATGCACAGAGAAGGTTGGAGATGGCGCTGCTGAGCCTGGCTCAGCCTGGATGGTTTCATGGTGTTGGGAAGTCAGGGGTAGGATGAGGGGTAAAGGGCATGAACGTTGGTTGATCATAACTGTCATTAAAATCATAGAAAAATCTTGGCTGGAATAGTCCTTGGGTCAGTTGGGGTCGGCTGTCCTGGCTGTGTCCCCTCCCACCTCCTTCCCCCCCCGCCCCCAGCCCACTCACTGATGGGGTGGGGTGAGGGGCAAAAAAAGGTCTTGAGAGCTTGACAACAACCCAAACCACCAGCAAGCTACCAACATCTTTCCCATCCCAAATCCAAACCATAGCACTGTGCCTGCTGCTGGTAAGAAAGTCCCCTCCACCCCAACTGAAACCATGACACGTTGCTGCACCTTTGCCAGGCAATTAATTTCGGTATTTAATCGGCCTCACCGCAAAAAAGTTTTCCCCAATGTCTAACCAAGATGCTCCTTGGTAGAAATTACGTCAAGTGCTCCATGTCCTACCTCAAAGCTCGTTTGTACGGGATGGGCCACGGGGCTGCATAATGTATTGCTTCAGCTCTTTGGGCAACACCTTTTCCTACAGCTCCGTCCTCGCACAGCTCTGAACCCAACAGGGACTTAATCCTGGCTGATCCTTAGGCATTCCTGTAATAAACATGATTAATAACAAGATAACAAATTCTTTTTGTTGCTTTCCTCTGGCAAAAATAAAGTCGAAGCGCAGGAACGAAAAGATTTTGCAGCTCTGAGAGAATCAGGGTACAGGTTGTGGCTGGTTGTAGGCAAACAGGCAGCCGCCAGCTGACAATATGCAGCAGCAGATTCATGGGCTCAGAAATGATGAAATGTCTTTTTTTTCTATCAAGAAAAAGCATAGAAACTATCCTCAAGCAGAGACTGTCCTCAGGCTTGGAAAGAGAAGGGTTGGTTTCTGCTTTCTGCGCTTTTCTTAGGAGTATGAAAAGCTGAAATCCCAAATTCACGGTCGACTTATTATTCTCCCTTTCTTCACGTTTCTCGTTTGCTTGCCAAGTGTTGGAATACAAAGGCAAACCCGTGAATATAAACCTCTCCAAAATCCCACAAAACACCCAGAAAAATAGATAAACACAAATGAGCTCCCTTCCAGCACAACTGGGGGCTGTATTAGTTCCTAAATGCAGTTCCGTCGCTCCCATTCTCCGAGGGCTGCACATCTATTTACTGCTCCTTTGTGGCCACCCGGCATCGTCTCCCACGTGCGCTAATGCATTTTGTTACTTCTGAAAAGAAGGAAATCAAATATTTGCCTGATGTGAATCAGGATAAAGGAGTGATTTACAAAGAGCGTTTCCTTCCCAAAAATCATGAGCCGGGTATTGCGGAACGGAGCAAACAGATGTGTAATTTCAGTCCTGGAAATGACCTGTAATTCAGATAACCCACCTATTTAGGAAGGATTGTAAAGCACCTAAGAGCATCCTCTGGTACAGCCCAGACGCTTCCATCTCTGAACACCAGATGCAGCTAATTCCTGTTAATTTTTCCTCTTTCTGCGTGAATAAATCCAGTTTGGCTGGTGACTGGGGGAATCCTTTGAGGCCATGGGTGGAGAGGAACTTGACCTCCCTGGAGACTGTGGTGTCTTCAGACCAAGCGTCCAGGAACTGTTCTTTGTACAGAAGGTCCTAACAATAAAAATGATGCAGAACGAGATGTGTGATGGATGTGACACCCCAGGAGCAAAAGCCTGGTCCTGGAGCAGTCGGAAGCAGGAGGTTTGCTGTGATTTTAACCTCCAGAGTGAACTTCCCAGAGTGTCAGCAATCCCTTCTCAGCTCAGCCAGAGCCTGGCTAATCTTTCCGCTTAAGCTTATTGCATTTTGATTCCAAACCAAAATCCTCCAGAAGGCAAAGATCTGGAGGGATGAAGTTCTCCCCAGGCAGATGTCTGCAGGGGCAGGTTTTTACGCTCATCAGAAGTGAGTCACTGCCTGCTCCGTGTGCGCGGAGCTGCCATGGTGGGGCTGGGGCTGGCAGCTGGCTCCTGTCCCCATCTGTAGCGCTGCCGAGGGGTGAAACGATGCCCGCTGTGTCTGACGGGGCTGCCAAGTTCGGGATGGGCTTACGTTAAAAAAGGCAGACCGTCACGGCAGGGTTTGGGTCATTCCTCTGGCTCTGAAGGCATTTCCCAGCTGTTGAATTTTTTCAGGAATAATTTTTTGCCAAGACCAGGGCTCAGATTCACCGCCTGCTCTCCCTGCCCCATCTGCTCCCTGGAGTCTCTGCTGACCCTCTGGATTTGTGGGGTACAGGCCCCCTCTGGGGGTTAATCATTCTTTCTCTTCCAGATTTCCTTCTTGCTCAATGTTTTCTCGCTGTTTACCATGCGTTTGGGAGCAGCAAATAGAGGTGGATGCCGAGGCTGTTAAAATTAGGGACTGAGCAATAGCTGAGGGACACACAGCACAGCTCAGCCCCCTGAGCCCATCTATTTGTGTTCTCCTCCGACTAAAGCCAGATCCAGAAGATGAAATAAATATGTCCTAGTGACCAGAATCATAGAATTGTTATGGTTGGAAGGGACCTTTCAGATCATTGAGTTCAACCATCAACCCAACACTGCCCAAACCACTCATGTCCCTCAGCACCATATCTGCCTGGCTTTTAAATACCTCCAGGGATGGTGACTCCACCACTGCCCTGGGCAGCCTGTTCCAAGGCTTGACAACCCTTTCGGTGAAGAAATGTTTGCTAATATCCATCCTGAACCTTCCCTGGCACAACTTGAGGCCGTTTCCTCTTGTCCCATGGCCTGTTCCTTGGGAGAAGAGACCGACCCCCCCTGGCTACACCCTCCTTTCAGGGAGTTGTAGAGAGCAGCCCCCTTTTCTCCAGGCTGAACTAGTAACTGGCTCTGGATGGTGAGTGCAGGGAAGGAAAGTGGGGGTGCTCTTCAGGAGGGGCAGCAGAGCGAAGGGAGATGGCACAATTATTCACGATGTGGCACAAAGCAGCCACAAACCCACACTGCTCTGGTGAGGCAGGAGCCACGGTGGAGAAGCAGAAGGCAGCAGACAGAGAGGACTGAGCCCGGCCCCGGTCTGAAGGACACCGACTGGTCTGGGAGAGGAGGATGCACCGCTGTGCTCCAAGAGCTGCTCCCCTGGGGTGGCCCGTCCCCAGATCCGACCTGGTCCCCGGCAGAGGGTGGCAGAGCTCCGTGCTGAGCAGCCAGAGGTTGCAAACCCTTCCTGCTTCCAGCAGCCGAGAGCAGGAACCCCGCAGTCTGGAGACCCACAGAGTCAGCGCCGACCTTCTTGCCCTATGCTAAAACAGCCCAAAATCATAGAATCATAGAATCATAGAATCATCCAGGTTGGAAGAGACCCTTGGGATCATCGAGTCCAACCGAAATGTTGCTGGATTCATGGTCTTTGGGCAAGTCCAGTCATGTAGGAAGGTGGAGGAGCTAAAATGCAAACCTGATGCCTCACCGGCAGGTAGAAACAGAGGGATCAGCGCTTTCATCCTGCTGTAGCCACAGAGGTGCTCAGGCAACCCTTTCCCACTGAAATCTATGGCAATTAAATAACTAATCATCCCTCGTGGCTCTGGCTGAGCCCTCCAAAGACGTTGCTGAAGCCGAGACCGTACAGAGAATGGCCTCTCTCAAGGCCTGCTGGAAAAGGGCAGCATTACAAAAAGGGAGACAAAACACAGCTCCTGTCTTTGGGGAGGTTCAACGTTCTGAAATTCATTTTCCCTTCACACCAGAACGAAAGGGGCAATTTAGAAATGTCTCACAATTTTGGAAACGTCAGAACCCCCTTCTGGAAATGCTTCATTCTGTAATACTGAAGGAGACTGATTTGGAAAAGCAAATGTAATATATTAATATTAAACACCTATAAAAAATTTAGCACATTCTATATTATTTAGATTCTTATTACACATCACTGTGTTACATTAAAACAATAGCATAAAACCAGAGTTAAATCAAACAAGAAACTGGAAGTTAAGTGCCCCGTTTTGACTACAGATTATTTCCATTTCCAAGGGTGACTCACTCTCATTAGATCTTCCCATTTTGGAAAAAGGTTGGTTTTTTTTATCCTGAAATACTGTTTCAATACACATCCCTCCCAGGTTGTGGCAATAGGTACAGTTCTTCTCAGTGCTCCCAGTGAGAGGTCTCGGAAATGTTCACCCAGGATGGGAGGTTTATTTTTATGATTTTAGATATGGGGTGATAAAGAAAAGGAGGAGATGAAGGAAGAGGCTTTTCTCTCTCCTCACTTCAATAACTGCCTTTTAGATTTCCTTGCTTGGAAGCCCTCCATGGAGACTTCATCACCCGTCTTTCTGGAGGAGACCTTTCCCACCATAAAATCAGTAGACCACTGTTTAAATACGTGCACAAAAAACCAATAAAGGATCAAATTTTGCAAACCCTGCCCTGAAAAGGTCTGAGGCTGAGGGGTTCAAAGTTCCCAAATGATCAATTTGCTCAGTTTAGAAGGTCAGTCCTGGGACTGGTCATCTCAATGCCTGGAGAAACCTTCTACCTGGGTGGGATAATCCATGCAGGACCTGCCTCCGAGCAGGACAGCCAGGAGTTACCAAGAGCCCAGCCAGCAAAGCCCATAAACCTGCAGCCAGAGATTAAATAGCTTTTTTTCCAATCTACACACAAAGTCTATAACAGAAAATGAACCTGGTTTTCCTGCCTTGGCTGCCAGGTCTCCCATTAACGCTGCCGAAACGAAGTTTGCAGGGTCCTTTCCCGATTCACCGGGCAGTTTGGCTGAAGGGAGGTGGCATCACTCAAGTTTAAAGCCTAAAATGATATTTAAGATTCTAGATCAGGAACGCTGCTTTTTCTCAGCCCGAGAAAGGCATTTACATCCTTTAAAAACAAGTGTTTTGATTGTGTTTTATGTAGAGTACACATAACCAATTGAAACGTAATAGCCTCTATGTTACCGAGCTCATTTTTGCATTGCTGTGGCTTATGTCTTTATGTCTTTAGGACATTAAATCATCCCTAGGGTCTCGTGTTTTCCTACATCCTCCAGCAGTGTTTCTTTTATGGTAGACTAAGTCTCTATATATGGGAGATTAAGTTTTACAGTGTGATGCCTCAATCCAATTTTTTGTTATCGCTGCTTGTTCTGGAGACTTCCACTCGCACAGGGTGTAAACCTGGGCTCGCGGGAACTGCTGGCATCGCTCCAGATCGTCGCACGCTCGCGCCCTAAAAATGAGTTTTAATTACAAATGGCCAAAGGTGTCGACAGCACCTTGGCATGAGGCAGGACGTTGGGGAAGATATAGCGGTGTTTAGGACTTTCTTTTTTTTTTAGTCTATGCTTAACATTTCTTTAATCATTTAAGGCCAGGGCTTCTGCATTTGCACTACAACCCACTTTCTGCATGACTCTGATTTATTCAACAGTCACAGCCTGGAAATGAAGGCTGTGGCCACCAGGAATTTTGCAGTGAATCTTCCTTTGTCGACACTGAAAAATGCCATTTGTGACACCTAGAAGAGGCAGACTGGAAGCCTTGCCTGACTTCAAATTTGTTCTGAGGGAAATGCTGCCATAGTCCAAACATTCCAGTTTTTAACTAAGGAGCCTCTGGGCATTGAATCGGGGGCTTTCTGGTCAAAAATGTTAATTTATTCAGACTAGAAAAAAGAAATTGAAACCAAACCAAACTGCAGCATTTTGATTGATTCTTGCTTGAATCCTTCCCCCTGCACCACAGGAAGGGGAATTGCATTGGTTTTATTTAATTCACAACCATTTTTGCCACAGACAAGTGTTTTACTGTTACAGAGACCTTGCTGGGACAGAGCTGGGTTTCTCCTTTGGCTCCAGTCAATGGTGCTGCCCATCCCAGGACCCGTGTGAGTCCGTGGAGCATCAGGGGATGCTCAGGCACCAATGTAATGGGTGCCTGATGGCAAGATGGGTTGTTGTGACCTCTGGTGACTGTGGTAATGTGCCCAGGTGTGAGGGGACATCGCCGCGCTCCTGTACACAGGGATGTTGCTTGTTGATCTGTTCGCTTTTTATATGTCTTTGCCTCATTGCCTTTAGCTCTCTGGCTGCCCTGCCAACGCGCTCCTCGTTATACAAGTCCCCACACATATCCCTTCGAAAACAAAACCGAGGAAGAAAACATATTTAGCTGTAATGATGCACGCACTCTCTTTGTGTTTGGCTCTACCAGAGTTTAATGAGTGAAGGGGATGCAGCCCTGTTGGGAGGAAGAGCAGTGCACGTCTTCTCCATCTCACCTCCTCCGTTGTGCTGGCCATGGGTGATGCCGTTGAGGTACAGGTGACCCAAAAGGAAATGTACTGCCACCAAATTGAAAGCCAAGCTTGACATTTAGCTAGGAAATATCAGAAGATTATTATGGACAAGTGGGAGGTGGTGGAGCTTTAAGGTGGAAAAGGCAGATGGGGAGCAGGTTCCTGCAGCAGACAGGGCACAGTGAGCGGGTGAATTAGAATCACAGAATTCTATTACAGAATTAAGCTGTTGCAAAATCCCTGCAGCACAGGGAACGGCAAGTCCAGGTATTCAGGCAGATGTAAACCAGACAAGTTAATGAATCTCTCCATAAATCTTTAATGTTGAAGCCGTGAGGAAGAGTTGTTGGAGTAGCAATCCTTTCTCTGGCCCAGGAGGATGGACGCTGCTGTAGAATCATAGAATGGTTAGAGTTGGAAGGGACCTTAAAGATCATCTCACTCCAACCCCCCTGCCCTGGGCAGGGACACCTCCCACCAGACCAGGTTGCTCCAAGCCCCCTCCAACCTGGCCTTGAACCCCTCCAGGGATGGGGCAGCCACAGCTTCTCTGGGCAACCTGGGCCAGGCTCTCACCACCCTCACAGCAAAGAATTTCTTTCTCGTATCTAATCTAAATCTCCACTCTCAATTTAAAACCATTACTCCTCATCCTATCACTACATTCCCTGATCAAGAGTCCCTCCCCATCTCTTCTGTAGGCCCCCTTCAGTACTTGATGCATCTCCCACGAGGCATCAGGAGGAAGAGATGCTGCCTGGAGGTGGTGTCCCTTCTTTCCAGAGCTGCTTGTTACTTGACCCTCTGCCCCCCATTTCTCAGTGTCCTTCCTCTTCCTGGATACCCTCAGAATCTGGAGCCTCCCCCAAATCAATCTTCCCCTCTGTGAACTCACAGACTTCAAATGCACAGATTTCTCTCTCCCCACCGTTCCAAACTACTTGCTGCTTCCCCACACTATAGGTATTCCACTCTTTTAATCTTCCCTCCTAACTCACTCCCGCCGATGCCTTCATTATTTTTTCCTTCCCATTTTTCTGATCTCACTCCAATCTTCCTCGTAACGAGGTGCTTTGAGCTGCCTGTTAGAACCCAGCTCAGTCTCATCCCAGCTGGCAATGGCAGGACTCGGTTAGACCCAGTCAAAAACTCACCAGCGAAACCAAGTGTCCTCATGAAAAACACCATTTCATGCAGCACCAATTACCTCATTTAACACTTTTGAGCTTCGCATCTGTTTGGCCAAGGCCAGGTTCTCTGAAATTACTTTCCAGTCAGCTCAAGGGCCAGGAGTGTAGGGAGCCACGGGCTGGTAGCCACTGGGCCAGGCAGGTCTGCGGCAGGGCCAGGGATTTTGGGGCTGCGCGGGATCATCCCCACCAGAGTCTCAGGGCTGTTCACAGCCTGCTCCATCTCTGTCCCCAGTGAAGCTGACAGGGATGGTAGTTTTACGGGAGCAGCTGCAAAACCGTGGGAGTTCCTACTCTGCGATAAATTTAAAAAAATAGTATTGGTTCCAGTTCAATTTGGACCAAAATCAACAAGCGAAAGGAAAAAAAAAAAAGAAAAGGAATTTCTTAAAAATTTGCTTTTTGGCCATCTCCAGCTAGTGTCTCTCTGCTCGAGGACGTGATGAGTTTGTGAATGCTTGCTTATCCACTCGCTGCTATAGCACGCTTCTCGAAGCCAAGAAAAAAATTCTGCATAAAAAGTCTAAAACAAAAATCTAAACTAAACAATCTCTTTTAGATAAAGCAAAGCAGGGAAGGCGGGGGGGAAACTTGCATGGCTTGATGTCAGTGTCCAAGTGGTGGTCTGTCTCCTAACAGAAGCTGTTTAATAGTAGAGCAGATTGTGAAAGTAAGGTTTTTTCAGGTATGGGCTAATTTGGGGTGTATAGCGGAGGAATTTTAAGGATTTTGTTGCTTTTCCATTCACCCTTCAAATTAATACCGTGCAATCTGTTACACATCCTGGGTAACATGATGCAGTTGCATTTGTAACCTCTCCGCTTTCCTCAGATCCCAGCTGCCTCCCTGCCTGCTTTTACACCCTTAAATCTGTGCTGTGTTTTGATGGAGCCGATTGAACCTGTCCATCTCGCCCGCGGATATTTCCAAGGTGGGCTCTGTTGATCATCAGCTCCCCACTGATTCCCCACGTCCCCCCGCTGGGTGAATGCAGCAATTTCAGACGTGCTCGCTTTGAACGCACACGCGTTCCGAGTGAACAGCTTGGCGTGGTCCTTTCAAATCCAGACTTCAAAACTCCACGAGCCCGCTGGAGCGTTTCAGCAGGTTTTTTGGGGACCGAGGTCTGATTAACTCCTCTCCTAATCTCTCAAGCCATTATGTTCGATGAGAAGTGTAAACAGATTGGAACAGTAAACTCAAACAAACAGAAAAATGTCAGTGCGTTAGATTCTTGGCTGCAGCCTGGGGAAGGAAAATAGATTGCGAAGGGGAAGAAGGAAATGGGGAGCGGTAGGAAGGAGCTTGTCCATCACAAGCCTGTGACAAGTGGCAGGGCAGGAGGCATGGGAGCATGGCAAGGTGGCCAAATCACAGAATCACAGAATCATAGAATCACATGGGGTTGGAAGGGACCTCTGGAGATCATCCAGTCCAACCCCCTGCCAAAGCAGGTCCTCCCAGAGCAGGTTGGGCAGGAACGTGTCCAGGCGGGTTTGAATGTCTCCAGAGGAGGAGACTCCACCACCTCTCTGGGCAGCCTCTTCCAGGGCTCTGCCACCCTCACAGGAAAGAAGTTCCTCCTCATGTTTAGGTGGAACTTCTTATATTCAAATTTGTGCCCATTTCCTCTTGTCCTGTCCCTGGGCACCACTGGAAAAAGACTGGCCCCATCCTCCTGACACCCACCCTTTAAGTATTTATAGGCGTTGATCAGATCCCCCCTCAGTCTTCTCTTGTTGAGACTAAAAAGACCCAAGTCCCTCAGCCTTTCCTCATCAGAGAGATGCTCCAGGCCCCTCATCATCTTTGTAGCCCTTTGCTGTACCCTCTCCAGCAGTTCCCTGTCCTTCTTGAACTGGGGAGCCCAGAACTAGTCCTAGTCCTCCAGATGGGGCCTGACTAGGGCAGAGCAGAGGGGGAGGATGACCTCCCTCCATCTGCTGGTCACACTTTTCCTGATGCACCCCAGGATGCCATTGGCCTTCTTGACCACAAGGGCACATTGTTGGCTCATGATCATCCTGTTGTCCACCAGGACTCCTAGGTCTTTCTCCTCAGAGGTGCTCTCCAGCAGGTCGGCCCCCTGCGAGTGAAGGATGAGGGGAAGGATGCTCCCTGCCAGCACACCTCCTGCTCCTGGGGCTACTGAAAGCTCTGAGAGTGCCGGGACACCAAACCCCAAACCGAAACCTTTAATTTCACTCATCTGAGATGCTCAGCATGCTTCTGGGTTGTGCAGGAGCTGGGTTTGGGTTGTTGTTTCTTATTTCCATTCAGTGGACCCCCTCCCCAGGACACTGCAGCCCTCCCGCTGCTTCCCCGTGTCATCCTCACACCCCATGGACTGCCCGGCCACTGCCCTGACAGAGCCACCAGCAGGGGCTGACTATGGGATGATGATTGCCCCCCGAGGAGGTTACCAACCCAACCAGACAGCAAAGGGTGTGAAAAGAACCAAACCAGCAGTGGTCAGGTCTGGGGAAGGCAATATGAAGCGTTTCAGAGGGAAATTTTTCATGTTTTCCTATTCTTTAAATCACATTCTTTTCCTAATCAATGCCTGAGCTCTGCAAAGCCAGTATTTTCAGAGACTATTCCAGAATTCTTTGTATTTTAATATGCTCTGCTAAAATAAAAAAAAAAAAAAAAAGAAGAAGAAAATAAGATTGAAAAACAATCTTTTGGCCTCCTTTTGGTGTTTTCAGCTAAATGTTTCAATTTCCAAGGTTTTTTTAAAACAAAAGATTGAGCATTTTTTCCCTGCAAATTGAAAATTTCTGCTTCATATTGCCAGCCGATTTATTCCTGTTTTTATTTTGGTTTTAAAAACGGTAAAGAGAGCTTTTTGGTTGGGGTGGCCTTTCATTCTTTCAAAATAGAATCCAGACCACCACCCTGAGCCAACGGGGCAATTGCTCCCCAACCCCCAACAGTTTGCACTGGGAAGTGTGGCCAGACCCCATCACAGGACCTGGCAAAGTGAAATGCTCCCTGTCATAAGAAAGAAAATTGTTTTTCTTCCCTCTAATTTATAAATTTTTGGGAAAGCCAAGGGCAGGTAGCGTGTTCCCCAGCTCTGTGACTCGGGGAGACACTGGTGCTTTCTCTCGAAGACAACGGCAGAGTAAAGTCTGCACCAGGGTGTATTTTGGCACACACCGTACGGGGAGTCATTCCTGCAGAGAAAATTGCATTTTTTTGGTATTATTCAGATCTGCTCCAGCAGCTCCTGGGGAGTTTTACTCAAATATTCTCTTTCTATCACTGACCTTTGCTTTTCTGCATTTGGTTTATCCTGGCTGAGGGATCCCTGCTCAGCTGGGTTCTCAGGAAAAGCTCAGGGCCACTGTGTTTCCCCGGGCAGGTTCGGGGGTTGAGACAAGGTGCCTCCTGGCCACGGTTCCTTCGCTGGACCACGTGCACCCTGTGGGAGCTACTGGGGGTGACTTTTTGGCAGCATCCAAAGGCATTTCTCCCTCTGGACAGAAGGAGCACCATGACACCATAAAAGAGAGCACCATGACACCATAAAAGAGAGTTGGTTGGCAGGGCAGCATCCTTGCTGTCCTCAAGGGCTTTTGGGGCAGAGAAGGTACCCACAAAACGCATCTCAGCTGATCTAGAAGCTCCGGGTCATAGGATCTCCCATCCCATGGGCAGGGTGAGGTGCCCCCAGGAGCTGTGACGACCACAGTGCATGGAGAGCCCTGCGCTGGGCTCCCCGAGGAACCAGGAGGAGATGTGGTCCTTCCACAGCTGCGGCATGGCACAGAGCGGGGAGGGAAGAGCCGGCAGACGGCAGAGAAGTGCAGTGATTTCAAGCTCTGTTAAGAACAGCGAGGGAGAGGAAAGAGAGGATCGATTTCTGACAAAGAAATAAAATCCAGCAGGAGAGACATCTTATTTCAAAGTTGCTCAGAGCTCTCTGGAAGGAGGCATCCAATGAGTTTAAAACTGACCAAAAGGCTCTTGTGGGTTCTGGCATGAGCCAAGTGGCAGGAGGCAATTTGGAGCAGTGGGATTTTCTCTAGGAAAAATGAGGACGTACAGATGAAAACGCAAAACAGAAAGAAAAAATATGAATATTTGGCTCAGGAAGTATTACACTCCCCAAGAAATTCATCAACATCAATAAACGCTTTGTGAAGCATGTTGAAATTTTATTTACATACCATCCTCCAGCAGAACAGAATGATTATGAAAATTACCCAGAGGGTTTGTTCCTTGGGGAGAGAGGAGGAAAGCTGAAAGCGAGGATTCACCTCTGCAGCTTGCAAACGTCAGTCCCTGTCGCCGATGACTGATACAGCTTTGGCCATGAAGGTCACTGCAGAAATACCCAGGGATGTTTAACACACTACGGCGTCAGATAAGCAACAAATGGAGTGGACATAAGAAATGACGGAGGTCATCTCCGCGGTCATGCTGTGCAAATCTTCTTTTTCACGGCTTTTGATCTCAACTCCAAGATGTCTTTTTATCTATTTAATTTAAAAATGAATTGCTTTCCACCCGTCTCTGAAAAACAAAACCTGCCAGATAAAAGTAAACCACACAGGCCATTAATTTCAGCAGGACTTAGGCTGCTTTCCCCATCCCTTCGGCAGAGAAAGCGCATTTATAATGTATTGAGTGGCAGGAGGAAGCAGGGGAGAACATTGTCTGCAGTTGCTCAAAAATATCTCCTCCATTTCAAACATGCCTTTTTGATTTCTTTTCTTGTTGTTTCTTTTTTTTTTTTTTTTTTTTCCAGGAAACAGGCTCCGTCACTGCTGAGGGCAGGTTCTTCTTGTGCCTTTCACTGAATTTCACTGAATTTTTTTAGAGTTGGAAGGGACCATAAAGATCATCTGGTCCTCAAGTCAGAGACCACGAGGGAAAAAATAGCGTGTGATGGTATAATTAATGATTGTTTTGGGGAATAGGTACAAAGGGCCTTGGATGAAGTCACTGGACTCAGTGGCACTTAACTTGCTTGTCTGCATCTCTGAGCCTGTTTTGTTTAATGCAGGATTTTGTGATGGGTGGAAACACAGACCCTCTCTGCTTCCTTTCATATCCCTTCCAAAGCTGTTTTGCTGCAGGAAGTGAAGACCCAGGAGGGACTTTCTAACAGTCCTTAAATATGAAAAGGCTACTGCAGAGAGCAACGGGATAATCTCATCTCATCTCTCTGCCTGGGACAGAAAGTTCAAGGCCTTTGGACTGAAACTCACCGTCAGCAACAATGCTGATTTTTTTATCAAGTAGCTAGAGGTTTAGCAATTTGAGGCATCTACCTAAAAATACTTTTAATAAGCCTACTTTTAAGATGGTGAATCCTTAGTGCTTTCTAAATACCCTTTTCCAGCATTCTTGCATTAGAATCGCCCAGAGCAAAGAAATCCAAAATCAAACCAAGCCAGTTTTGTTGAGTTTTCTTTGTGAAGAAAATGTCCAGCAAGCTTTACCTGACCCTGCTGTGGTGTGACTTTGCTGATGGAAGAAGAAAAATATAATTTAGGGCTGACAGTGTAGCTTTTTCATCTCTTCCAAAGCTACCTGCAGGGTAAAATTTTCTGGTGCCAATCTCTACAAAGAATTTTGCAAATGTTCCAGGTTAGGCAATGCAATTTTAATGTTTAAAATGAGACAGCTTGATCCTCTCGCTGTCACACTCAGCATTTTGGGGGATTCTCCTGAAGACTTCTCATTGCTGGCTGGAAAAACTCCCCAGGTTAGAGAGGCTCACGCGTTCCTGTGTCCTCTCCTTCAAATCTGGCACCAAGAGCCAAATCAGCAGACGAGCAGATGAGTTCGATGGGTACAGGATAAACTTGCACTGCGTAATTCTGGTACTTTCAACAACTTTTATCTTGAAATCTGTGAATCTTGGAATCTTCTACAACTGGTCTCTTTTCTCAAGGTATCACAACCCGCTGTGTCAGACTCCTGCCCTTGGCCCTTGGTCTGGCCCCGCAGTTACCTCTACCTCTGCAGATGATGCCTTTTCTTTTACATTTTAATTTCATGGGTTTACAGGATGTCTTATTTTTTTTCTGATTAAAATGATCCCATAAGATCAGTTCATCTGGAAGCCCCTGACATGAACTCTTGGCTCAACTTCCAGTTTAACAGAGCCTTTTATTGAGGCAGTTAAATAAGAGCGGTCTGCTCTTGTCATTGGCAGCTGAGCTGGTCAGGCAGGGCTACAGTCCCTCCATCAGCCACTGGCATCACAGTCAAAATTCCCCCAGTGTGGGGAGGGTAAAGATTGCATTGATTTCATTCCAGGGGTGTAGCAGGAGCAGCCCAGGATTCTAGAGGAGGTCAGGGAGAGGATGGAGCAGAGCTCTCCCCACCTCTTTGCTCCCCTTGGCCAGTTGACCATCACTGAAGGGGCAGGACATGATCATCCTGGGTTTGCTCTCCGAATTGTTCAGCCTGTTCTTGAGGAGTTTATGACTCAGCAGGCCATTGGTCTTGATGAGATTTGGGCAGCCAAGGGCCAGCAGCTCCAGAAAACATGTCCATCACTTTACCAGTACTTGTCTTTGTGAGGGCTGCTGCCTGCTTTTCCAACACACGTCCTCCCTCAAACACCAGCAAGGACTCAATAAAGAGTGAGCTCATTCCACTGTACTGTCAATGAATGCTGTCCACGAGACCAGACGGGTTAGTGAGTTCCTCAAACCAGCTAAGACATAACCTCTGCTTATTTTTTGTATCTAAAGAAACACTGCAATTAATTCCTTAACCTTCTTTCAAGAGAACTTTAATTGCTGCTGTGGCAACATAACAAGAGATGCTGTTTTCCACCTGATGCTTCATTAACTTGACCCTAATTGGCCAAGTAAACAAAAACAAATTGCTTGGGCTGCATCTCTTAAAGGAATCTGGATAAGACAGACAGAGGAGGGCTCAATGCTTGAGACAGAGGTTGCACAACAAGCAAGAAATCCTTCAGGTCAAAAATAATCCTGCACCTACGAAGGATAATCAACTGTACGCTTTCGTGTCATGACCAGAAACATTAAGCAAACAGTTGCTTAAATTATACAAGGGCATTTCCCCCCCCATTCTTCTATTAATGATGATTGGGACTGAATTAAATGGCTCAGCTGCTCATTTTTCATCCTTCGTGCTCTCAGACATCTCCGAGAATAGAGCAGCAGACGGAGGGAAGATGGCCATACTGTGTACACACACAAGCTGCTGAAACCTCCAACGTGCTGAAAATCCTCGAAAGCCTGGGAAAGGATGAAAGCAACAGCATCACCTTGTATTCAGGGTTAAAATCCGTGCTGTGGCTTCCGGCCAAGCCCAGAGAATGTTTTTTCCAGGCAGTTGGTTGCATGATCACTGGCACGGCCCCTTCAGCCATAGGTGGTCCACAGGTGGTTACAGAGAAAAAAGGGAATGACAAATTAAAGTAGTCATCATTTCTCGGTTGAACATTGGGTTTAATTCCTCCTCCCCCGAAGGGTCAGGTTCATCTCACATCAAAGCCCCTCCATTACAGTCGTATAAGGCTACATCAGCTGGTCGCCCTCAGATGCCTTTATAGACAGTGGGGTTTAGGTGGGAATCAAGTGACCAACTGAAGGCATCTACTTTAGGCTGAGATGAATTGCACCAGACCCCGTTAACAGTATTGACTCTGAATTGATTTCATCTGACCTTAAAAGAAGCCCAGCTCAGGCAGGGCATCTCTCCTCTGAACACCCTCCCAGTTCCATCCAAAGCATCTGCTTCCTCTTAGATTGCCCACTTTTGGAGGACAAAATGCCTGATAAATTAAATATTCCAATTTGCATGTCATGTCTTGATGTAACTGCAGGTTGAATGTCTTGGGCATCCTGACTTGCAGGGTCTCCGCTTGCAGCCAGCCTGCGTCTACTGTGAAGGCAGTATCTGATAACAATTATGTTTCTGTCCTTGGTGGTTTCCTCATTCCTTTTTCCCCAAAATGCCCCTAGGCAATGACAAAAGTTCCATTGACTTTGGCAGGCCCAGGATCTTGCCCTTTAAGTCCATAAAAGCTTTCTTGACAGCTGCTGATGGCTTGCTGGGCAAGGGTTAAAGCTGTGCTCAGCTTTGGAGACAGGAAATAAAATGTTTACATCTTGGATCATTAGCTTTTTTCTGGCCGAGTGCATAGCATGAAATTCAAGGGCAATATTTACCAGAGGACAAAAAAGGATTGTGGAGATGGAATTTGTCTCCTTTGTTCATTAAACCTCTACCAAGTCCCAACTTCTAGAAGTCCCCAGTGAACCCCATCCTGCACAGATAAGTCAGGCACCAAATGCTGCAGAGCTCTTATGATCCAGCTTCCCATCAAATCTCCTCTGGCACTTGAGAGCCTTCATCTGTAACTGTTATTTTTTTCTTATTATTATTTTGGTTTCTAACATGACTTCAAATGAGCAGCAGCAGTAAAGCCAATAAAGTAAAATGGAGGAGAACAGGGCTTTCCTGCATACCCCAATTACCCAGCACCGGAGTCCTGCTTCTTCTTCCTCCGCTCCGTCTTACTCAGGTCTGATTATGTTAAAAGCTTTTCTGCAAAAGGGGAGGTGGGAAAACATCCTCTGTATTTCTGGTAGGAAGTGCAGTATGAATTTCACTGAGCAGGAGGTGATCTTGGATTTGGTTCCGCAGGTGTTTGTAGCAATAGGGTACCCTGGAAAAAGAAGATATTTTCCTCTCTGTACCGAGAAGGGGCCAAAGTGGACTCAAAACTAGGATGGGGAGCACAGAGATAAAACTTCAGATGCCCAGGGAACATCATGGTCCAGCACATTGAGGATTAAGCTGAACACCTGGCATTTTCTAATTGCAATCTTGCATTTGAGGGTCTAAATTTCACCGAGCTCCTCCCCGGGCACCTCCACTCTTCAGTAATTCTGACTCTGAATGGTTTGTGCGTCTGTGCCAGGTTGGCAGGAACGACTCCCATGGGCTTTGTGGGTGTTGGATCAGGCCCTGCCTGCAAAACCACGCTGTAGCGAGGAAGTGCATAGTGATTTGGAGAAAAAAAATGATGTGTTTATGAGCATCATTTATTCCTTTAGAGATTGGCCACTGAAGCAGGGCGGATGGACTGGCCAGGCTTCCCCTGCGCAGTAAACTGCTTAATCTCTCTGCACTGTCAACAGCCGTCTGTGACTTCCCATCAATTACCCATAAAAAACCATTCTGGAGCAGCGATGAAAGCTCTCCGTTTCCCCAGCACTAATTCCAGACCTGGGTTTTAATGGCCCAGAGCCACTAAATGCATGATAGATGGTTTGTTCTGAAGCATCTGCAAGGGAAGGGAAGGTGGGATGAGGGGAAGAGGGGAGAAGGAGGGGGAGGCGATAGAGGGAGGTTTTATAATGCCCTCATTGCTAAGAAACTTTACAGGGAGAATAAACAGTCAGAAACAGCTTGGGAAGTGCCACAGTAAAAGGACTGCATATGCCTGTGTTTTTCCAAATATAAGGGGAAAAAAACCAAAAAAAATATCTGGGAGTTTATTTAGAAGGACTTTGAAAGCCCCTGGTAAACCCCAGGCATCTGTGTTAGGTACTTGGGATCTAAAATAAATATTTGATTGCTATTTCTTTCTCCCTCTGCAAGAGGAAAAGGTGAAAAATATTTAGGATGACCTCCTCAGTCCAGCTGTGTTGAGTCAATAGATGCAGAGTATATAAATTCAGAGTGGCAGAAAAATCTCTTGATGTAAAAGAGGCTTGTCATTGGGGAAAACACTAAAGCCCAGAGATGAAATCTGTAAAATAAACCCCAAACAACTCCCTCAGCACAAACAAACTAACAAATAACACCCCAGCTCATCCCTGGAGTTTGAAACCAATGAATAATCAAAAACCAAACGAACTGCTGCAAGCAGGAGGATTGCCAGGCGTTAAACAGCAACTGCCCAGCCCAGGCATCGCCCCGAGAACTGGCCTCGTTGGCCGTGTGGCTTCTGGTGCAACTGGGAACTGCTGGCTGGAAAATCATAGAATCATAGAATGGTTACAGTTGGAAGGGACCTTAAAGATCATCTAGTTCCAACCCCCCTGCCCTGGGCAGGGACACCTCCACTAGAGCAGGTTCCTCCAAGCCCCATCCAGCCTGGCCTTAAACACTTCCAGGGATGGGGCAGCCACAACTTCCCTGGGCAACCTGTTCCAGTGCCTCACCACCCTCACAGGAAAGAATTTCCTCCTAATAGCTAATCTAAATCTCCCCTCTTCCAATTTAAAACCATTACCCCTTGTCCTGTCACTACATCTCCTGACAAAGAGTCCCTCTCCGGCTCTCCTGGAGGCTCCCTTCAGATATTGGAAGGCTGCTATGAGGTCTCCCCGGAGCCTTCTCTTCTCCAGGCTGAACAACCCCAGCTCTCTCAGCCTGTCTCCATAGGGGAGGTGCTCCATCCCTCTGATCATCTTCGTGGCCCTCCGCTGGACCCGTTCCAACAGGTCCATGTCCAAATGCCATGGAATTATTAGTAGATACCACTCATCTGCATTTCCCATTTCTGTCCTTGCCAATAGCCTTTGGGGAAGGGTTTTCATCTGGTTTTGATGAAAACAAAATTAAAGTAATCATAACAAAACCGTATCTGACTGCATCCCAGCCAGCGGGGAGGAGGAGGGAGTGGAGAAGAACCCTGTGCTCCTCACGGAGCCGTGCCGGCCACATTGGCTCGCTTCTGGACAGGCACCTAGGGTGGCAGAAAATTTAAGGTATTAGGCAGAAATACGGTTATTCTTCTTCCATGAAAAACCACATTTGCAGCTTTACTGTAGCGCAGAAGCAGAATCACTGAGTCTGAAAAAGCAGTTACTCTTGGTTTGTGCTGGCGTAAACCAGAGGAGAGTCACGTCTGCGGGTTCACGGACCTGGAGTCTCCTCTCTCTCGGGCTATTTTCTTGTTCCTGTGTCTGACAAGAAGAGAAAAATCTGTCAGCCTTGGGCAAAAATCATGTTTTGGGGAGAGCTGTTAAAAGACTTTTAACCGCGTCCAAATGATCATGCGTGTTCATCCTTATTAGACGTTTCTTCCTGGTAAATGAAGCCTGAGGTTGCTTCTTGCCTTCGGGATTCAGCTCTTGAACAGCAGGAGCTTCTTGTTCCTTCTGCCTGGAACAAGGGGTGCTGGTCGCAGGCGCTTCCACCTCACAACTTCTGAACTGAAGGCTGCTTTTAAATACCTCGTGGTTATTTTTACATACCCCAGCCGGGCTTATTGTGTGGCCTGACAGTGGAGTGGCCGAGGAGATGCAGGGATCTGTGTCTGGCTTCCCACCTCTGGGGAGTGGGTTTGAATCTTGGTGTAAATGAAAGAGAAACGGGGCTCGTGCTTACAGTGCTCAGGGCTCTGCGTGGCAGTTGGTGCTCCTTGCTGGGGTTCAGGGCGACTTTAGGTGAGCTGAGAACCACCGTAAGACTCTTCTCTTGCTGGAGGCAGCCTCCCTGGGATCATTAGTGCGTGGAATGGTCCGTGCAACTGCTTCACTGGGTTGGGTTTGTGCCTTCTCCTGTCTCTGCTACTCCTCACCTTCTACTTTAACCGCAGAAGAGCTGAGAAGAGGTTTGCGTTGCAGTCTGCGGTGCCTGGAGACACTGTCGGGGTTCAAGCAGCATGAAGCTGTATTTCCAGGTAGATACTTCAGCTCGTCCCTCTCTGGGCTGGAAAAGACAGGTCTCACCCTCCCTTTCTCCCCGTCTCTTGGTTGTTGCTCTGACCTGGGCTCTGCAGACCAGGAGAGCGGTGAGATATGGCACAGACGGGTGTTGCTACTGCAAACACCCTGTTCCCTGGAGCTCTGGTTGTCAAACACCCTTTCGAGTTGTTCAGGCAGCATTTGCTGAGCCATCACCTACCAACCTTTCATCCAGAGAGCTGTGGCCATTTTTTGCTGCAGATACTGGGGGAAAAAAAAAAAAAAAAAAGCTGATGTGTATTTAGGATGAGGACTCAACTGGGTTTCTCCAGCTCAAGACTGATCGTGGTTATGTGTTTCTCCTGTGGGCTGACTGCTCCAGGGGGCATGAGCCTTAGCAGAGCAGAAAGAGGTGAAGCTCGGGAACATCTCGGTATCTCGGTGGAACCAGTCTGAAGATTCATCTGGTTTAATCCTGGTCTGGGTCGAGCAGATCTGGCCCCGGGGTGACGGCAGGGAGCAGGCACTTCTTGGTTTGTTCGTCTTCACTGCGTTTCAGGCGCTGTAGCGGGAGTCGGAGGAGCTCGGCTGTAACGTGCAGCGGGGAGAAATATTACTGCAGCTGGGAAAGGGATGATTTAGTTGCTGTGCCGTAGATGCCTGCCCACCAGCAACCCCCTGTGCAAATGCCACACAGCAGTTGCTTTCTCCTGCCAGGAGAGAAATATTCTGCTGGAAACTCACACTGCTCTTTTGCATGAGCAGAGGTTTAATTTCAAGCCATTAATCCGCGCGATCTGCACCGAGGCTGCAGGCAACGTGTTCAAGCCGGATGAAATCCTCTCTCATGTGTGGGAGCCGGGCTGGGGGCGTGCTGCCAGCGCTATCAGATCTGTAACCTTCCCTCCACATCCCGCTCCTCCCTTTCCACCCCTCTGCCCGGCCCAGCCCTGCCTCCCTCCACGCTTCTGCTTCAAGAGACAACGCTTCATTTGCTCAGAAAAGCGGAGCAAACACAAGGTGATTTATATTTTTTTTTTTTTTTTTTACATCCCCTGCAGAAAGAACATATTTTCCTCTCTTGCCTCCAGTAGCCCCTGATTGAAGGCTTCGGGCCAGATGTTCAAAGCTGTTGTGGAACAAGAACATCTTTGAAAGTCTGGTCTTTGAGGTTTGGGATGGGAGATGTACCCCCCCCAAAAGAATGCAAAAAGCAAAAAGAAGACCCCTAGCAGGCACCAGAGCAGCTTGAATCTCACTCCCTTAGTCTTTATTGCAGCTGAAGTGGCTGTGCAGCGTCGTGCTCATGGACTTGGGCACAAGCATGGATGTGAAACCCTTTCCAAAAACCCCTTCCAGGCTCTCTGCAGCCTGGTACCCCAACCCCTTCCACCCATGGGCCCGATTCAGCAGCAGTTTGTCCTCTCCTGCCAGGCGGGAAATGTTCTCCCAGAAACACAAACTGTTGTGCATCACCAGAGGTTTTGTTTCAAGCTTTCCCACAGGCTCAACATGTTCCCAGGTCCCAAAATCCACCGTGAGCAGCCCCGTATGGGGCAAAGTTGGGCCCTGTGCAAAAGAAATTGTTATCTAAATTAACATCTAAATAATTAAAACATCTGAAACCTTAGTATCTAAATGTTAATGCAGAAAAATGGCATTTCAGCTAGGTTGAGGGGATCTCTTTGTGTTTGGGGGCTTGGAGAGAAAAGGGAGGTGATGTGGAGAAACATTTATGCAGACTTTTGAACTGATCTATGAAAATACTTTAATTTTGTAGACTGCAAGACCCAAATCACAGGTTTCTTTCACGGTGGTGTGATATGAAGCCCTGCCCACACCAGGTGCCCCAGGGCAACCTCAGAGCTGCCGCTCAGGTGTTACCTATCTCCAGGATCAGCACCTGAACCTCCTTCCCCGTCACTGTCCCAGCCCCGCTCCCTCCCTATTTAATGGCACCAAAATGCAGGGAGGTGATGTTGGCTCTTTCTTAAGTTCCTGATTCTTCTTCTAAGACTCAGCCTCCAAGACTGTCCTCTCTTTAACGCAGCTAAATTGCTTCTTTCATTTGCATAATGATGGCTTTGGGGTTTATTTTGTTTGTAAGGGAGCAGCAGACTAACCTGCTTTCTGGTTTAGTGGTGACTCCAAAGAAGTCATTAGAGTTGCAGTAATAGAAAAAGACTGGACTTATAATTTTGCTAGTTCCTGCATAAAAGCCTCTCTAGTACATTTTAATAGGGCTGAAAGACCTAATAAAAGAGAATAAGGCTGCAGAAAAGCATTTCTGACCTTGAGGTATTTGTAGTACTTCCCTGAGGTCTGTCAGCTGTGTAAGCTTAGTGGAGGGGTGGCTGGGCTGGTCCATGGGTTTTTCCATGCTGATGAGGATTTATCTCTCACTTCAAGATTTAGCGCTAAATCAGACTCTGGAAGGTGACAGTTTGAGCAAGGACTTACGCAGTGCATCTGTTATCTATCCCAGCTGCATTTCAAGGGACTCTCTGATCCAGGGAAACCCCTGGATGACAAAAATAGCTTTGTGACTGCAGCCAGTCCTGCAGTGGGAACCAGCTCCTGCCTCCCAGTATAACCTGGGGGCACAGGAGGCAGGAGATGAAGGGCCATGGAGATGCTGGGAGGGCTGGAGCCCCTCTGCTGTGAGGACAGGCTGAGAGAGTTGGGAGTGTTCAGCCTGGAGAAGAGAAGGCTCCAGGGAGACCTTGGAGCCCCTTCCAGTCCCTCAAGGGGCTCCAGGAAAGCTGGGGAGGGACTCTGGATCAGGGAGGGGAGCCATAGGAGGAGGGGGAAGGGTTTTAAACTGAAAGAGGGGAGATTGAGCTGAGATCTCAGGAGGAAATCTTTCACTGTGAGGGTGGTGAGAGCCTGGCCCAGGTTGCCCAGAGAAGCTGTGGCTGCCCCATCCCTGGAGGGGTTCCAGGCCAGGTTGGAGGGGGCTTGGAGCAACCTGGTGTGGTGGGAGGTGTCCCTGCCCAGGGCAGGGGGTGGGACTGGATGGGCTTTAAGGTCCCTTCCAACCCAAACCATTTGATGGTTCTATTAATGTCTCCTGAATGTCAGGCAGGAGAGTGGTCTCGCCTGACCCCAGGGATGGGGCTGTAGAGGTGATTTACAGCCACCGTTGCAAGGGGTGAGCACCGCCTGGGGCTGCATGGCTCCCAGAAGCTGTTCCTCAAAGCCTTGCTGCTGCTGCTAAAACCGCAGTGGAGTTATTTCCAGGGTCACCGTGGCTGCGCTGCCATCGAGACCTGAGAAATATTTATCATTCATCAACCTAGAAGAGCCAACAGCCACACCAACAATTGGTCTTACCCCTTTGCCTGTGCTGGAGGAAGAATAACAAGTCTCTTCAGACCACAACCTTGAGTTAATGGGATGTATTTCTAACTTGTTTCAGCTGCAAAAGCAGCTGTCAGAGCCCACCAAACCATTGGTGTTTGGATATTTTGCTGTCAGCAGAGAGCAGGGTTGCTCTCTGTGGCTGTTTGCTACACCTGCAGCTGCTCCGATTCAGGGAAAGGCGTGATTTATTCAAACTGACCGCGCTTTGCAGAGGGATCTTCTCATGCTGTGCGGCGCCTCCTGAATGTCAGCTTACAGATGGTGCCAGAAAGCAGAGGGGACCAGTGTCACCTGAAGGATTTTTGCAGGAAACATTGACCTTTCTTTTTTCTTTCTTGTTTTTGCTTTCTTCTTGCCCATTGAGACATTTCTGGTTTTCACAGTCTAAAATGAAACACTTTCATTGATGGTTCTTGGCCCTGAGTTATCAAAGACAGGAGGCTCCAAAGCCTGGCACAGTCTCAATTCCTTCTTGAGCTTGGATCCAAACTGGAGTCAGGAACCTGTGTTGTCGTGTCTGGCAGGAACCGTGCTGAGAGAGGCTGGAGACAGAATGGGGCTAAACTGAAGGACACCCGTTCTTTCACTTGCAAGGAAGAAGCCAGCTGTCACTTGGCAGAAGGGCTCGGTGAGGCACTGGCCCAGGTTGCCCAGAGAAGCTGTGGATGCCCTGACCCTGGAAACATTCAAGGATTGGAGCCCCTCTGCTGTGAGGACAGGCTGAGAGAGTTGGGGGGGTTCAGCCTGGAGAAGAGAAGGCTCCGGGGAGACCTTAGAGCCCCTTCCAGTCCCTAAAGGGGCTCCAGGAAAGCTGGGGAGGGACTCTGGATCAGGGAGGGGAGCCATAGAACGAGGGGGAAGGGTTTGACACTGACAGAGGGGAGATTGAGATGAGATCTGGGGAAGAACTTCTTTGCTGTGAGGGTGGTGAGAGCCTGGCCCAGGTTGCCCAGAGAAGCTGTGGCTGCCCCATCCCTGGAGGGGTTCAAGGCCAGATTGGAGGGGGCTTGGAGCACCCTGGTCTGGTGGGAGGTGTCCCTGCCCAGGGCAGGGGGTGGCACTGGGTGGGCTTTAAGGTCCCTTCCAACCCAAACCATTCTGTGATTCTATGACTTGTGCAGAATTAGGTTTGGTTCAGCCCTCCTCTCACAAGGATGGGCAGAAGATTCCTGCCCAAGTACGGTTGCCCAGGGCCACTCCACAGCCGTCCCTGTGAGGACAGAAAAGGCAGCCTGTGGAGCGTGGAAGGAGCTCCCTGTGGAGCTGCCATCCCTGGAAGGAGCTGCTGTGAAGTGTGGTCCCTTGGGCTGGACAAAGCAAGCCCCCAGGGACTGAAAATACCCGCTAGTTGTTCTTTATTTGCAGCCGCAGTTTGACTCACTCATTGCCGCGGTTAACGACAAGGCTAAATGATGGTCATTGTGTGCTTTATGATTGCCGATAATTCCTCTTTTATGCCATAGAAACCATACGGCATGATGGATCGTGAAATCATTTTTAATGTGCTTTATACACTAAAGAAAGGCTTTCAAAACCATCTTAATGACAGCTAGTCATATTCATTTTCCTTTGACCATTAGAGATTATTAGCTAATTAGTATCTCATTCTCATGCAGCTCAGCCTCCTTTTTTGATTCCAGAGATCTGGGGCCAAACCTGGAAATGTGATATCATGCATGGTTTTGGAAAACATTGCTTCCTTTAGTGAAACAGCATCAGCACATAAACCAGGATTAAGTCAGGAGGAGGGGTTTCTGAGCAGGCTTCTGTGCAGCCGCAGGGTCCTGCATCTCCCGGGGGAGGCACACTGCCAGGGGGGTGCCTCCAGGGTGTGGGGGCTGTAGGAGTTATTTTCTCCCACAAGCTGGGCAGAACTCGTAATTTCTGTCCTGTTGGAAATACAGAAATTTTAGGAGAAGCCTTCTGAATCCCACAAAAGGGAAACATTAAAGGATTTTTCTTTGAAGAAGAACCTGATGTTCTGTTGTGATTAAAATTAATGTCGGGTATGTCTGAGCCCGTGAGCTCAAACTCAGCTCTGATCAGTTCCAGACCCCCAGTTGGCTGGAAGCCACCCTGTAAACCCCTGTGAAATAACACCTTGTGAAGTTAAACAGGGACTGCGTGAGTCACTGTGGTGCAGTGGGAGAGGTGCTTGGAGATCCTGTTCCTTCTGATGAGCTGTGGTCCACAGGCTGCACGGGATTGTCCCTCATGGGACAGAAATTTTATCCCTCAATCTATTCCAGCTCTAGGATGTCTACCTCAAAATACCCCAGCGCGAGAGTTGTCAGGCACTGTCCAGGCAGCTGGAGTGCGTCCGTTTGGGTGTGTGGCCATTTCAGGTGTCATTTATGCAGCAGGTGGCATTCCTGGTACAGTCCTGTTTGTACCAAGGTGGCGAATGATACGGCTGGGTCCACAGCATCAGGGCATCAGCACCCAGCATCAAAAGCACTGGGTTCCTCTTCATGTTCTCCTCCCAAGAGGCTGAGACAGTCAGAAATGTGGAGATGATCTCAGACAAGTCCATCATCTCTCTAACAAAGTATTTTAAACACAACGGGATGATTTCCAGTGTGACCATGAGGCACGGATGGAAGAGGCACGTGTGCCATCCACCGGGATGGTCGGGACCTCTGTTTTGTCTCCGTAGCCTTAGCGTGGCTGTGAAACTGCGTCCTGAAAGGGCACAGCAGCTGCGGGCAGAACAGTCTAAATGAAGATGTTCTGCAGAAATATGATGGCAATATCTCACTAGCTTTTGTCAGAACTGGGTATTGGGATGTGGTTGCATTTGTGCAGTGCCCCTGGGATGTTCGTGCTGGGGAAGGGAGGAAGACAAGTTGCTATCATGATTTTTATAGAATATCTTTGAGTTCTGCACTGGCAAAGTCTGGTCTCTTCAGTCTAAGAAATAAGCTGTAGGACCAGCTATTCAGATTCAGCACTCTGTCTCCGGCAGTGGCCACCAGCAGGATAAAATCCTGTTCCCAGTTATCCCCTCCCAGCTGCAAGCTTTAGGAGCTATGAACCAGCAGATGCTACAATCCATCTTCCCGAAAGCTCTGGAGCTGCGGAAATTGCCGAAGGCTTCAAACCCAAATTCACAAACAGTTTTAATGGACTCCAAAGTATATTTGTTCGAGGCAAGTATACTCCAAAGCAAATTTGCCCAACACTGAACCGGTGTTAGTGAAGCTGTCAGCGAGGCTGTTATCAATCACAGCTCCAGCAGCCGAGAAGAATTCTTAAGCACAAATCCACATGTGGGGAAAAAGAAAAAAAAGAATATATTTAACATTTATATCTTCACTTTATTACAGCAAATGTATTTTATGTCCAATAGATGAAATATATAGCGCCAGTCAAATTTCTTGTTTTGAGTAACATCCATTATGAACTCAGAGCCATTTTTGTTTAGTAAATCATTTGCGAGCCAATCCTGACGGCGTTGTATATAATTCATAAATCTTAGCTGAATAGCTTCTTTCCAGATAGTCAGCTTTTGCAAGAAACTTCATCTTCATATTTACAGATTGGTAGACTCAATAGAGGAAAAAAAAACTCCGTAACTTGAATTATACTGTACCGAGGATCCAGTGGTAACTGTGTTAGCCTTTCAATATGTGGATCCATAAAGATATGCTGGTCCACAGCTTTGGTCCTCAATTGGTTATTTAGAAAATACTCTGTCACTTTTAGTTAAACACAGTGCTATGAGTAAATTCTTTTTACTTGTACATCGCTGGTCGAACGTGAATCATAAAATGGTGCAAGGGGTAGCCAAATGCCATTGAATTGGTTCTGGAATGTTTTGGAAGGTATTCACAAAGATTTCATAATTAATTGTGTAATGTTTTCCCCAAATCCACCCTGAGGTGTCTTTGAGGATGTTCTGTTTGAATTTTTCTCCTCAGTGATTGTTTGATGTCGTTGGAAATAGTCCTAAGGATGGATTTTCCCACGCACAAAGATGTCAGATGGGTAAAGACATCAGATGCGGAAGGGTGGGGTGGTTATATCCAGTGTGACCACTAACACAGGTTTTCATAAGACTAAGGTGAAAATAGTTGGGAAACGCAAAAAATCCCCAAATTTCCGTCCAAATGAAATTGGCCTGGATGGAAAAGTTAATTTCCATAACATTTGCAAAAGAAAAAAAATCAGGAGGTTTGGAAGCCACTGGCTCCTTAGTTTTATTTCTTGCCAGAGTGTTAGGAAAAGTGACACCATTTATAGGAGAGATTTGAAAAAAGTTTTGTCTTTCATTTTTTGAGCACTTGTGATCTGAGCGTTGCTCTCAGAAGGAAAAAAAAAAAGAACTGGAGAAGAGAGACAGATCAAAGGCGGGTGACTCTGCAACGGGTGGAAGTCAGCTCACAGCGGAATATCTTAGTGGGGTTCCCCATCACATCTCATACGTGCAAGAGAGAGGGGACAGCCCTGCTTCACGAGGCACTGTCCCAGCCCTCAATTCATGGAGTTTGGAGTTTGGAGATGAGCAAAAGACTTGGGCAAAGGACTTGGGCAAAGGACTCGGCCACCAGGGTGGCAGTGAGTCCCGTGACACCACGGGGAAGGAGGGTCCCAGGCGCAGCTCTTGCTCTTCCTTTTCGCAGCCCGGAATGGCCTGACCTCCTCCCGTGACCCTCAACTAAGGTAAGGGACACCACAGATGAGTAAATAATTGAAAGAAGGTTCAACGCTGTGGCAGAGACCGAATGCGAAGAGGCTGGTGTGATGGGATCAGAGTGTGAGTTGACTGCGCAGGTGACCGTGTAGACTAGATGCTCGATAGAAGCGACCCGGGATGTGTTTTCTCAGATGCAATCATAAAGGGACCGTCTTTCTTAGGAGACAGGGAACAAGTAGAGGTGAGGGAATCACCAATTTTTTGGTTCGCTGACTCTTCTGGATGGGAAAGAAAATGTTATTTCAGGTTGAATGAAGTGTTGCATTTCTCCTGAAATTAAACATTTCATCTGAGTGGCCAAGGGGTATTTTGTGTTTAAAAATAAATAAAACAGAAGGTAATTTTGAAACCGAATGATTTTTTTTCACATCCTGAAGTTGAAAAGGGACTAGAGGTTAGTGAGAATGACCAGGAGGCTCCTGGATGTGTGGCAATCCCTTACAAAGGGCATTCCTGAGCCCAGGTCCTAACTGTCCAACCTCACCCACAGCCTGGTGGTTGCACACTTGTTGAGGACGAGGGAGCTGCCCTGGGAGCAAGGAACGCCCATCTCCAAGTCTCCAGGTGCTGTAGCCAACGGGACACAGCGCAAATATTTCCCAGCGTGACAAATCAGAGCCCCACGTGAACATGTGGAACAGGTCACGCTCCCAGCACTGAAGCTGCAAAGACACAACCACACCTTAAAACTTTTAAATACATTCTCACATAGTTAAATCGCGGCAATCTTAATTTGCATTGAGTGGGTATATAAATGTGGAATATAAATGTAGTTTCCATCTCTTCATCTGCCCCAGCTTCCCTCCAGCAGTGGCTCAAGCTGATTTTAGCTACTGCAGAGGTCATCAAAGGAATGGGGACCTTTGATCTCTTCAATTACTTCTGCCGCATTACAGGCACCATCTCTCTCCTGCGTGCAGTCGAGAAGGACTGTTTATTAAAAAATGTTGTGACCAATTTACTGAGCTTTTAATTAAGCTGTCGTGTTGAAACAGAACTGTCTCTTGGGAGGTGAACACACATTTTATGGTCATTTAATTTTTGCTTAGGATTTAAAAATTTACTTCTGGCGCACTTAGAATTATTAAGATTCAGGGATTCTTGCCCATTTGTGGCGATTACAAGGCATAAATCATTAAGCTTAATGAGGGCAGAAAGAAAATTGCGAAGTTGGATTTTTCTGTAGAATTTGGGTTTGCCTTTACACATTTTTTTTGTGCAAATAGACTCAGGCTGGGGTCAGAGTTGATAGTCATCCGTGGGAGCGGGCATGTGTGTGGGCACGTGGAGAGTCTCAGCACCTGAGATGAGAAGAGGGTTGTTTACAAACACAAATTTTATCTTTGTTGGAAGAGTCTCAAACAGAACATGCAGGGAACAGCCTTGGTAAGGACTAAACCTGTGGAAAACCAGGCTCACGCTGCCAAGAATTAATTCGCA
This sequence comes from Numenius arquata, assembly GCF_964106895.1. Classification (NCBI taxonomy): domain Eukaryota; kingdom Metazoa; phylum Chordata; class Aves; order Charadriiformes; family Scolopacidae; genus Numenius; species Numenius arquata. Next base: position 3,369,658 of record NC_133598.1, on the reverse strand, counting down.
AGGGACAGCAAGGCTGTCCTTCACTTAGTACCTCTCTTCCTGCTTGATTCCTTATCTTCCCTTTTTGCACTCATCTGACCTCTCTTTTTGTCTTCTTTCTCCTCTCTGGGAACCTTTGAGCCGCCAAGAAGGGGCTGGCAGTTGCCCAGCAGATGAGCTAAGACCAGATACACACAGCCAGATGCTCCAGGACTCTGCTGTCTGCTGTAAGTCAAGAGCATCTGGAGAACGTCTCAGCATGATGCTGGCACGTAGGAGGTGGCTGTGATGTTCTGGCTACTGCTGTTGACACTCTCCAAATGTCCTTTGGGATACGGGGGTGGCACGACACACTTCTGGCAGGTAAAAATGTTCAGCCTGTGAATTACCTGCCAGCGTCAGAGACAAGACAGGCACCACAAGGGCTCTGACAAGTAATAGGTTCCTCCACAGGGATAGTTTTGGCATATCCTTTCTCCACTAGAGAAAGGACATGTCTAAGATACAGTGGAAAATGACTTGATGTGTTCATGGAGGAGAACAGCAGGACTCCGTTTCCTGACACATATTCCATGGTCATTTCACAGCACCCTTATCTTTAAGCACAGGGTTGCCAAACCCCATCCTTATTGACCGCTCCTTCACACTACTAAAAAGTACAATAGTTTAATGCCTTTCTTGCAGGAGGGTTGTGAGGCTTGCTTAGCTAATGACTAAAAAGAGCTGTGAGAGCTTTTGGTGAAAAATACATTAGAAAGGGGAAGTAAAATTATTGACATTTTCCTCTAAGTGTCCTGCTACTAATAGTGCTTTAAGATCATTTTGTATTTCCCTGGTCTCAGCTAGACACAATCGTTGCTGTTATAATCCCCTTCTAGATAACACAAGTGAGATTCAGATGCTCCTGAACATAAAAGAAAGTGTTATCAGCCCCCCATGCAGTCCTGCTGCTTAGAAGGCTGCTCTCTGTGCCTGAGTTACTTTATCAGATAACCAGAAGAGCCTGCAAATCCAGGCTCCCACCGGCACAGAATTATCTTCTTTGCCTATTAGCGTTTAAGTGTCCAGCTCACAAGTGGAGCCCATAGTCTCAAGGACAGGACGTTGCCAGGGAAGATACACTGCTGTGATGGTTTTATACTGGGCATTACATGAGCTTCCTAAAGGTTTCAAGACTAGACCAACTCACTGCAGACATGGGAATGTGTAGTTGGAGAAGGAGGAAGGGGGGAAGATTCTGCCTCTCTGCTCCACTCTGGGGAGACCCCCCCCAGTGCTGCCTCCAGCTCTGGGGCCACCAACAGCAGAAGGACATGGAGCTGTTGTAGCGGGGCCAGAGGAGGCCACGGAGATGCTGGGAGGGCTGGAGCCCCTCTGCTGTGAGGACAGGCTGAGAGAGTTGGGGGTGTTCAGCTGGAGAAGAGAAGGCTCCGGGGAGACCTTAGAGCCCCTTCCAGTCCCTCAAGGGGCTCCAGGAAAGCTGGGGAGGGACTCTGGATCAGGGAGGGGAGCCATAGGAGGAGGGGGAAGGGTTTGACACTCAAAGAGGGGAGATTGAGCTGAGATGTGGGGAAGAACTTCTTTGCTGTGAGGGTGGTGAGAGCCTGGCCCAGGTTGCCCAGAGAAGCTGTGGCTGCCCCATCCCTGGAGGGGTTCAAGGGCAGGTTGGAGGGGGCTTGGAGCAACCTGGTGTGGTGGGAGGTGTCCCTGCCCAGGGCAGGGGGTGGGACTGGGTGGTCTTTAAGATCCCTTCCAACCCAAACCATTCTATGATTCTATGATTCTGACATTTTCCATGAGCAGAGCAATGGCAGACTTTGCACTTGCAACTGCAACTGGGAAAGACATTGCAGCTTTCTCTGTAATTTTCTATCTTAGATATTTTGATGAACAGAAAATAGAGAGAAGAAAGCTCCTGTATGGGTATTCAGTGCCTTAGAAGTACCTGGAGGTCTTCTCTGTGAGGCACGATGTGCCAGGGATCCCACTCAGATGCCTAGAGCTCTTCCACTTGGCCTGAGCTAAAGCATCTCCAGGGCAGTTCTGCCCATGGCTGCCTGATGCTTCCTCTACCCGAGAAGGCTCAGCCTGTGGCTCTCTGCCCTTCCCCACAGCTCTGGGCAGTGTGGTCATTGCTGTACAGAAGAAATGCAAGATTTCTGGGGCCGTAAGGCCTGACCGCCCTGATGTGTGTTTGTGTACAGCATCCTACATTCCGGGCCCTGCTCCAAGGACCAGCCACTCTTTCCCTCTCTCATCAGTTAAATTATGCAAACCATAGTGGCTGGAAACAAAAGATGCCTTCTCATCAGCTCCAGAAGTGACAAAATATTTCACCTGATAAGTGACATTTGACATTTCCTAATTGAAATCATTTTGATACTCTGTTCCACAAAGGAAAATAGAACATTACAATTCCAATTCCCCTTCCCACCATTTAGGACAAAAACCAATACTGAAATGTCTGAATTCATCCCTAGGCGGAAATCCATGAGTGCTTAACTCTATTATTAAGAAAGTTTTTGGGTTTATATTTCCCATCCATCAAGCGGAGAGCAGAGCATGGTCTATGAGTAACTCTGACGCCGCTGCAGAGGGACAAACCAGCAATTCTTGTGACAAGCACAAGATTAAATCTCTGAGAACAGCAGCACGTGAGAAGTACAAGTATCTAAAATGTTCACTTCAGTGATTCTGCCGCAGTAAGAAGTGCCCTCATCGTCTACGTGCAGTCTGGAAATCTCTGCTCATCAAAATGTTACTTGCATTTTAGATACCCTTTAATCAAGAGTTTGTGGTGAGATTGTTTCAGAAATCATAGAATCATAGGACCCTACGGCAGTGTAAAACCAAGGCACAGCCCAAACCAGCCAAGGAACTGGCTTCTTGCGGAAAGTCTGGACTGCTCTGGAGGCAGGAAAGGTCGGGAGGAATGTGTGAGGAGAAACCGTCACTTTATGCAGGTTCTCCAGCTAATGGCAATGAAATAAAGGACTGCACTTGAGTGTGTACCTGGGTGTCCCAGCAGAGCAAGACCTTCTTATTCCATCCAGGGCTTTCCATCTTTTCTCTTTGCAGCCACAATCACTTCCCTAAAGGAGCTCCATCCTGGGCACTGACTGAGACAAAACCATTGCAAAACCATTAATATCCAGTTGTACAATAACGGACATGCACAGGGAAGCAACAATGAAGTTGTCCTGTTGACTTCTTCTTGTAGGTAGCTCCTAACTTCTGGATGTTGGAGGTGCATCTTCTGCATTTTAATTGCTGAATGCTCTCACTGTGTTAGGAGACGCGAGTGTTATGGATGGACATCGATGTGATGCAGTGACGGGAGGGCTGAGTTAGCACAGAGTAGTTTAAAGTGTTTTACACCATGGCTACACAAACAGGTATCCCAACATGTTGAGGATGCTGCTGTCCTGGAGTGTGTAGATAAATGAGTGGCTTCAGCAGGAATGGGAATGGGAATGGGAATGGGAATGGGCAGCAGCTCTTTGACCTGGCTTCATTCCCACAGCCAAATGTATCCCAAAGCTGCAGTTTCCCCCTGACTTCAGACTGTTGAATTTGGTGTGTCCAAAATTACATTCCTAGCAGGATCTCTGCATTCAAAATGAACATAGCACAGTCACGGGGCTAAAATGATTCTAACCCTGCTAGTCATTGACACGTAGGTGATAAGCAGTGCTACGAAGTGCTGTTGGCTCCTAGCTACTCTTCTGCAAATCATTGGTGCTAAAAGACTGCTGCTGGCTTCAGTGATCATGACCCCAGCCGTGGCTTTGTAGGTGACAAAAGTCTGGGGAATGGGAGGGCCAGAAGGATGGGCAAATTTAGCTGGGCATTCAAAGCAATCAGTGGAAGTGTTCATTCCCATTGTCTTCTACACAGCCAATATTAAGAAAATTACTGCTAATTTCCAGCTGTTGGCTAACAGTTATGAATTCTGCTGAGACTTTATATTGCCAGGGCTTGGACAGGCGGTTGATGACAAATGAAGAGGCTGATGAGCCCTGGTGAGGCTCAGACCGAGCTGTCTGAAGACAAAGAGACGACATGAAGTGCAGCTGGTCGGGGATGCATCATGACCATCCAAATGGTGCCAACAGCCAAACAGCCTGCCCTGAACCCACGGGAATGCAGGGTGCGAAACTTAAGAGTCAGGAGAGAGAAGGACTGGGTGTGTCAAAACACGAGGTCAAAACAGTTTCCTTTCATGTAAAAAACGTGAAAAAACCCACCAGGAATAATATCCAGATTTAGAGAAATTGCAAAAAACCCCACAATTTTAAGAAAATACCTCTTTTGAAGACGGTTTCATAGTAGGATTGATCTGAACAGTTTGTTCTTATAAAATCTAAATTTCCTGCTGATGCTGATATTTACTGTTAATCATATTCTTTTACCGGTATATATTTGTAAAATGGCATAGCAAAATAAGAGTATTCCGAAATGAGAAATTGAAATGTTCCATTATGATACTGTCATAATGTTTCGACATCATCAAAGTGCTTTGCCTTCCCTCTTAAAAAAACCCCAACATGTAGTATATAATGATACCTTTCCCCAGAGCATTTCAGTGAAATACAGTTTTCAACATATAAACACTCAGCCTGCATTTTTCTTACCCTAGTTCCGGTATTTAGCGATGGATTAATCACAAACACTAAGGAGATGATGTCTCCACCCCAATATCATCAGACACAGAGTGTTTTTGTCACGTGGAGGGGTTTCGGCCACACAACCCCACACTCCAGAGCATAACTGCATCCAGCCTGGGCATGCAGAGATGGTCTTGGCTCTAGTGCCTGGAAGGATGTGGGTGTCCAAAGGCTGTGAAAGCATTTCTAAAACAGATCATTCAATTTTTTTTTTTGCAGAAAAGTAATTGTTTTCAGAGCTTTTGAGCATCCAGGGACTTCAGTGACAGCATTTGCATGCTCTCGACTTGGAATAATCAAGCTGTAAAGTCCCAGGTGGGACCCTGTAGTGTTGCAGCGAGCTGGGAGACCTTCATCCAGAAGAAAAAGTTCCCAGACTGTGGAGGTACCTCCCAGGAGGGGTGGGCAGGAGCCTGGGGGCTTGAAAAGATTAAAATCAGATGGGAAAATAGAACTTGTTAACATATAGGGGAGTGCAGATGGGTGTTTCAGGTCTTTTCCACCTCTAACTTTTAGATTTTTATGATCTGGAGGAACTTTGCATCCAAGTTTGTCCACACTGAACAGTTAGTGGGAGCTGGAGCCCTGAGCTGGAGCTCTTTGCTGCCAGATGTGTCCACAAATCTCTTCTGCTTCCATGTGATGGGATGTTCCAGGGTCCTTTCCTGATGGTATCAACTGAGAGGTGGCATCAAGGAAGGCTTCAGAAGGTATCATGGGAAAGACCTTGAGGTGACCTCACTCCAGAATAGGTAGGGTTTTTCCCTTGGGTTTCTTTCCACATCCCTAAGCTTATAGACAGGCACAGGTTCAAAGTAAAACAGTCTAGTACTGGAGTGCTCTGAATAAGTGGAATTGGCAGAGAGAGAAGGGGAATGGTAAAACATATGTAGAAACATGAGTGAAGACCTCAGTGTAGGCATATTGGAGAGCCAGCTTGAGGACACGGTGATGAAGTGTCTTTCACAAGTAGTCTGCTCCGGCAAAGCTTAAATCAAGCAGTTCTGAAGTTCATGCTGAGAGACCCCGAGCTTCATTTGTCAGGAAATTTAACACTTCCAAGGGTATTTGACTTGAAAAATGGGAGCACTTATTGTGATTCAAGCCTGGTGTGACATGGAGGCTGTTTTTTTTCCTGTATGTCTGAGGCTTTTCAAGCTTTGGAGAAAGCAAAACTTCTACTTTAGAAGATTTTCCCCGTTCCCAGAAGTTCGGAAGGATTATTTTGCAGATGAAGTGATTAGTTACCTGCAGAGTTTTCCAAAAAGTAGGACATGGTTTCTTTTTCTAAAATTGTTGCAGGTGAAATTAAACAAGCAATTGCTTATTTCTCTCCGTGACTTACCCTAAAGAGCATTTCCAGCTTCTTTTTCAGTATGCAGATGGACAAGGCCTCCAGTTAATCTTTAACTGAGCTATTGACACAAGGAATGGTGCCATTAAATAAGAATTAAGAATGTGCTCCCTACCTTTGAGGGAGTTTGTGATAGATTTCCTCGTTTTATAATCTCATTCACTGCAATGTTCTCTCTTCAATCCTTTTCCCTGCATCTCAATTGAGATTTTGATGACTCATAAAATTAATCCTCCCTTAGCAGCAAATCTCTTCTTTTCCAAGCTTTAATGTGAGGAGCTGTGTTTCCTGGTGCCACGTGCCCTTGTTCTGCCTCGGTTGCGGGTGCTCCTCAAGCAGGGACAGAGCTCCGCCAGCCCCAAGAGCCCACCCAAAGACTTGGTGTCCATGTGGGTAGAGACCATGCTCTGTGTACTTTGATCTGCATGGCAGAACGTTGATTCTTTATTGGAGTATAATTTGTTGGGGGAAAAAAGCAGGAATGGGATCACTGCCATTGGGGGCATCACTGCAAGCTCTTGAGCTGGCCCTTCATATCTCTTGGCATCTGGCTTTAGAAGGGACAAGTGGGAAGATGCTTCTTGGCTACGAATCTCCACCTGTGGTGGGGAAATAAGTCATAAAAATGAACAGAAATGGAGAAAAGCAAAACCTATTTGTGGGTGTTGCCCTTTCAAAAGAAGATTTCCCTGGGAAAAAAAATTCTTCAGACAAAGAAATGACGGAATAGACTCTTTAAAGCCCACCCTGAACATAAGATTGAAAACATGAGGCAAGGCAGACATCTGCAGCTAAAAATCCCCGCATTTTTAATAAGAGCTGAAAAGCTCTGGGGAAAGGGTTTGGCTCCCTCACCCGCAGCAGGAGAGAGGCAGCCGAGGCCCCTGCGCGGCGCTGACACCCATTGCACCGAGGAAGGAGGATTAGTCTCCAAATCCAAACTTGCTAATAAATAATAAACAAAAAAAGAAAAGTTGATTTTAATAATTCCTCTCTGTGAAACTCAATGACAGCTACATCTGAGAAAGCTTCAGGAATAACTCTGAGAACGCTGTTTCTAAGTCCCATGCATCTCTCTGAAGCAATTTCTAAGGAGGTGATTTTGGCATTTTTTTTAAGGCAGCACCAGCTTCTCCAGGCTGAAGCAGCCTCAGCATGAAAGCGCCTTCCTGACCTTTCGCAAACGAGCAGGAGAGAAGGGAGAAATGCATTCTCATTAAAAATAATATATCATTTTTGAAAGCGGTAATTAGACAAGTTAGCGGCAGCAGCTCGTGTTGATCGTTCAGAGACAAGAGCGTTGTTACTGGGTGGGAATGATTATTGCCGTGTGCTGGGGACGGACTCGCTTGGCAGGTTTTGTTGTTTGCTTTAAATCAGTTCTCAATTTCCAAAGGAGTCTTTTCAAGTGTTGTGCGAGCAAAAGCTTTTATAACATTACTCATTATATAGATGGATGCAGAACAAAAAGAGTTTTGCTTTAGATACAGGCACAGCCACAAAATTGATTTAACTAGGATTTAATTAGGATTTATTTTGGCAAAGTTCTGGAGCCAAGTAACGTCCTGTATTTATTTTTAAACTTGTTTTCTTCCTTTAATTAATTGCCTTCCATCCTTCTGTAAAACAATTCATTGTTTTATTGGGAATATTTGTTCTAGAGAGTCCCTGGAGACTGACTACCTTTTTATCACCGGTTTAGTACCTGAGTTACTTCATTTCCTTCCGTGGAGTTACCTTTGATCCGAGTAAGTGAGATCAGAATTAAGTTCCTTTGCGATGAAAAGCTGTGCACAGGAGGCAGACATTCCTGCAAGCCCCAAATGTCTATGGAGGAGCAGCCTCTGAGGCAGCAGAAAAATTGCTTTTAGAAGGACACGTGTCCTGAGCCAAGGTCAGAAATACCTTTCCATATGTTCTTCCATGCCCAACAAGAACAGATTTTCCAAACCTCCCCATCCTGACCTGCCCCACTGCTCTTCCTCCTTGATAGATGAGTTTTCCAAGCCTTATCCCAGAAACCTGCTCTGATGCCACTGTCCCAGACTGTGGGGGTTTTTTGGCTAAAATTTCTTTCTCATTCTAACAAAGCTCCCCTTAAGTAGTGCCCATTGTGGCTCACAGTGTGGTGTCCCCCCACGTCAATTCTCCAGCCTCAGGAACCTCTCCTTGCTGTGACCCTCCTTAAAGGACAGTCACCCACTGGGATACAAGCCATCAATTATGTTAATGTCCTGAACTGGTTGGGAAAAACCCTTCTAATTAGCATCTTGTTCGCTAGTAAACCACTTCCTTCAAAATCCATCTCTCCCATACAGCGGGATTTTATACGTCTGGCTTTTGCTCTTCCATGAATAGTTTTAAGTTTGTTATAAAGCACCAAGCGGAGTTTGTGGCTGGAAGAATTCCCAGGATAAATCTCTGCCGCACCCGTGCCTGAAATAATAGAAGAAATTGGACCTGGGGATGCTGCTAGTCCCTCCAGCTACAGTGTTCCTCTGTGGCTCTGACTCTTAGAAATGTGACTACCACCTCTTCTCACGCTAAATTAGATTATTGCTATTTCGTAATGCTCTGGAAACACATACTTTTAGTGTAGGTAACAAAGACACAGTAGCCAAAGTCTAGAGGCAGTAATATTTCATCGACTAACCCAAAATAGTAAAGCATATGCAAGGGAGAAAAAGCTCTAAATAAACAAAACCACAATCTGCTCTTATAAAAATATATTTGAATAGTATGTGCATAACAGACTGGGTTCCCCTCAGGGCGTTTCCAACATTTCTGAGGGTTCGAATGGGTAACAGCTCTGAAATGTGACATATTTTCAGCCCTAAAAAGCTCTGAGTCGTAGTAATTGCTAACTCTTTTCTTCAAGTAGGGCTATATTGGCATCGGATTATATTTTACATTATTTTTAAAATGACAGTAGCACAATGACAGTTTCAGCTGTTTATTTTTGGAAGAGAGGAGGTTTTAAAGGAGGTTATAGGAGAGGTGATGCTGGCGCTGACGGTGCCGGGGCTGTGATGGGTAGAAGGTAACCTCATCTCTGCGTAAAACCAAACGGGTTGGGCAATCCCTTGTCTTTCAGGTTTCCACGATATCGAGCCGGGGCAACAGAAATGATTAGAATTAACCTCCAGAAGATGCCTGGGGTAATACTGTTTGCAGTATCAGTGAGGCTCCACCTAACCTGGCCTTTGCGGTCCTAGAAACCACAATAAGTGTTGATTAATTGAAAAAAAACCATCAGAGAAATGGAGTCAGATGCTTAAGGGACACGTTCAGTTATGACTGAATTACAATACTAATTTTTTAATAAGTATGCAAAGTATGTGCACTGCAAGGAGGGAGTGGAAAGCTAATTCAAGGAGCTCTAACTAGGGATAATGCAATAATGCTAAGAAAGGGAGAGTCTTCACCGAATACCAGGGAGAATTGCGTGACAGCGAACTGTATTTCCATAAATTAATTTCTCACAGGAAAATGCAGAAACTTGATTACTGAGGTGCTGAGAAGGAGCCTGTAACAAGCGAGCTGTGGTGTGTTGGACACCCGTCTGTGTCCCAGCGACAAGTGCCCTGACAGGGCTCCCCACAGGGCATTTGGACAATATTATCTTCAGAAGGAAATGCAGATTCACCAAATGCAGAACTTTCACTTTCTCTTTCCTTTCAACTGGGAACACGTTGGGTTTGCTAAAAAATATCCTCAAGTCCTGCATGAGGTTTGGAGAGAAAAATCTCCAACCAGAAATTTTCCCTATGGTTAGGGCTTGCACTGGGAATACTACGGTTCAACCCGCCGTGCAGTCGCATTTGGAATAACACTCTAAATTCAGGGTTTGCAGATAACACCACCAATCTTAAAATCTTCCTTTTTCCCCTTAAACCGAAGCCCATGATGTCTGGGTGTCATCCTTTTCTTTTGACGAAGCTCGCTCAGCTCTTGGCTGTTTCAGCCTGCAAGGCTGCTGATGCCGAGGGAAGTTTATCATCTGAATAAACAAAATTCTTAATATAGCAGAGTGTGCGCTGTGCTGGGGAATCGTGTCCTCTTAGAAAACGATGATTAATGCAATCAGAGCCTCCTCCCATTAGGATCTCTCAGAGAAGTGTTCCCGTGTGCTGAGCATCCCTGGATGGGGACCAGGCTGAGGACCCTGCAGAGCTACAGCACGGGCTCTGCCCCGTCCCCTTGAGCCCCATCGCTGGGTGTCTGCCCCCCACGTACCTTTTACACCTCTCAGCCTTCGCTTTGCTGCAAAGGGGTGGCGAGACACAGGCAGAATTTGCAGAATTACAGGCAGCAGCGTGCAGGAGCAAATGCCGGGGGAAGGATGCCGAGAAGCGCTGGCTCTGAGGCAGGAACGAGATGTAGGAGGGTTTCAGCCACAGCCCCCTGCCATGGTACGACCTTGGCTGGAGGCACTTCGTGTCGCAGTTACACACTATCGCTGTGTGACTCCTCTTAGCATCACAACATGATATGCAAACAGCAGGAAAAGGAAAATAAAATACCTTCCAGCGCAAAATCCTCAAATTTTCCAACGAAACATTTAATACGTTGAAAAACGTCTTTATTTCGAATGTCTGTATTTATTCTGACCATCCAAAGGAGCCTGTTTCCAAAGGGATCGTTGGCTTTCAGTGACGTTCAGCCTCCACCCTGTAGACGAGGGCTGGGATCACACACTGGTTCCACAGTGTGGAAAGCACCAGCCACAGTGCCACCGGGGAGTTGTGCCCGGCTCAGCCAGACACCGGCAGCCCAACAGCCCCCCGGGCCTTGGGGCAGGGAAATCTTTCTGGGGAGACCTTATAGCAGCCTTCCAATACCTAAAGGGGGGTCTACAGGAGAGATGGGGAGGGACTCTTGATCAGGGAGGGGAGCCGTAAGACAAGGGGGGAACGGTTTTAAACTGAAAGAGGGGAGATTGAGCTGAGATGTGGGGAAGAAATTCTTTGCTGTGAGGGTGGTGAGAGCCTGGCCCAGGTTGCCCAGAGAAGCTGTGGCTGCCCCATCCCTGGAGGGGTTCAAGGCCAGGTTGGAGGGGGCTTTGAGCACCCTGATGTGGTGGGAGGTGTCCCTGCCCAGGGCAGGGGGTGGGACTGGGTGGGCTTTAAGGTCCCTTCCCACCCGAACCATTCTATGATTCTATGATTCTATGAAATCACAGTGATGGACTCCAGCTACACACCAGAGCTGTTGGCTTTCTTAAGTACCCTCTGTGCCTATATTAAAAGGAGGAAAGAGATGAGTTTTATTAGCAAAGAGGAGAAAACAAGACAAGTGGCTAATGAAGAGGGAAGGCGGCAGTGCAGCCAGCAAGCACCCCTGGGCTCTCTCCCCGGGTCCTTCTTGCTTCCCCAGGGATTTTATTTCCAGGCCTTTCTCTTAGAAGGAGAAGACATGGGCTACATTAAAAAATGCATTAAAGAAGATATCTATTTCCATTCCCTCTTCTGATTTTGTAAACCAAAGCTCCTGTCAAGGTAAAAAGCGAGTGAATATAAAGAAATCATTTTTCCATGGCAAACACTTGATTCCTTTTCCTATTCCCCTGCTGCTTAGTGCAGCGGAAAGCTGCTTTGAGCATTAACATGCTTTGAACACTGCTGGAAGCCTGGGTGAGGAGATGGGTCAGGGAGGGAACAGCAGTAATACCTGGTGGAAATTACAAGAATTTTAGTCTGATTTTTCCTCCTCAAGATTATTACAAGGCGTTGACTTGTGGAGGAGCTTTGAGGAGGTGGGGAGGTAATCCAGGGCTGAGTTTTCACAAACTTGCCCCGGGCTCTGTCCTTGGAGGTCAGAAAGGTTCCAGGGCGAGCAGAAAAAAAAGCACAATGTTGTAGTGCCTTTTGCTGGGACCTTTCCAGCCTCCACCAAGGACACCAGCAATGGCATAAATCATAGAATCACAGAACAGTTTGGGTTGGCAGGGACCTTAAAGCCCACCCAGTGCCACCCCCTGCCCTGGGCAGGGACACCTCCCACCACACCAGGTTGCTCCAAGCCCCCTCCAACCTGGCCTTGAACCCCTCCAGGGATGGGGCAGCCACAGCTTCTCTGGGCAACCTGGGCCAGGCTCTCACCACCCTCACAGCAAAGAAGTTCTTCCCCAGATCTCATCTCAATCTCCCCTCTTCCAGTGTCAAACCCTTCCCCCTCATCCTATGGCTCCCCTCCCTGATCCAGAGTCCCTCCCCAGCTTTCCTGGAGCCCCTTGAGGGACTGGAAGGGGCTCCAAGGTCTCCCCGGAGCCTTCTCTTCTCCAGCTGAACCCCCCCAACTCTCTCAGCCTGTCCTCCCAGCAGAGGGGCTCCAGCCCTCCCAGCATCTCCGTGGCCTCCTCTGGCCCCGCTCCAACAGCTCCATGTCCTTCTGCTGTTGGTGGCCCCAGAGCTGGAGGCAGCACTGCAGGGGGGTGTCTCCAGAGAATGGCTAGGGATTGTGCCCCAGACCAAGCCCCACATGAAAATATAAATAAATCCAGCTATTCTTGCCTCCTATTTCCTTCCTGATGACCTGCAAAGCAGCAAGGAGGCGATCAGATGTGCAGGGAGGGGATGTCCCCCTTCAGCCCTGGCTCAGGTGACACAAATGCCAGCAGAGAAGGAGCAAATCCAGACCAGAGCTCAGGGAAGGATCTGCTGCTGGAGGAAACCTGGTGGAAGGCGATGGCCAGGAAGGAGGGTGCCAGGCGAAGGAGGACAGGAGGGTGTTCGCAGGGAAGGCACGGGTGGGACAGATGGTGCCAAGCTGAGAGCAGGAAGCGTGGAGGAGGGAAAGCACCATATGGGAGAAGTGGGTGAAGTAGGGAAAAAGAGTGACATTGTTTTCAGTTCTTTTTAGCTGTCCAGAAGTTATAAAATACATATCGCATTACCTGTGATTTCATTGTTTCTTAGCACGGGGTTGTGTCAGAGTAGTTTTCTCCCACTTTAAATCCCTGTTTCCTGGAGTCATGTGAATATTGGGACATGTCAGGCAATCAAATTCAGCAAGTCGTTAATGACCTCCTACACATTTAGCACGTGTCTTATTTACTAGAGAGCTGGGAAACCTCCAGCTAAATGCTTTTTGGCCAGGAATTATTAGTTTGTAGAAACTTAGTATGTGAAGTTTTCGGATCTCTGGAAATAAAGCTTCTTGAGAAAAAGTCTCCAAAGAGCCAATGCCTCCCATTTCCCATTTCTGGAGGAAGGGCTGGCTTTTCAGCTGAGACACTTCACTTTTAGGTAACTGCTTTCTGAAAGGGAAATGCAAATGTCAACTTTTCCTGCTGACGGAGCAGCCATGCCCCAGGCTGGACCTGGGTGAGGGTTTTAACTGCTCTGAGCCCTGATGTTCAGGAGAAGTGTCCTTTGCTGACGCAAGACTCTGCTCAGCGGTTGGTCACCAAGGTACCTGCCGCCCCAGGGACATGTGCAGCAGGTAGCTCAGGCTTTTCAGCTCAGGCTCCTATGTTTTAGTCAGAGATCCTGATTCCAGCATTGATTTACACCAGTTTCCCGACACCCAGAGCAACTCCTGTAAAGAACAGCTTGGGACGGAGCTGAAGCAGAGCAAGGACCCACATGGCAGCGGTCCCTGGGCTGCTGTGGGCTCCATCCCAGGTGGATCACACACGCTGAGCTGCCACAGGGACAAGGCATCTTTGAACTGCATTTTGCTTCTGATTTCCACTGAATGACTAATCGATATGTGGATTAGAGAGATTACCCTGGCCTGTCTCCTCTGATCTGAGGACTTCCGAAATTCAATGAAAAGAAAAGAACCCCGAGCCCCCGAGAGTCATTTAAAGGAGTGCTCGATCAGTTAGCACTGAATCATGGCTTGATTTGAGCACAGATTAATTACAGGACTTCATCTTTCTTGTAGCTGAGGTTGTCTTTTGCTTGGCACTTGCATAGTAACTTCTACAGTAAGATCTCGGTCCACAACTGGGCTCCAATATGCTATAAAATTGCCATCACCTGCAGCTATTAAAAATGGGGCTGATTGTGTTGGAAACAACACTTGTGACTTCAACAGATGCTGATAAAGCATCCTCCTCCTGCAAGGAAAATCTTGCATCATGTTTTCTGCCAAGCAGGCCAGAAACGGCAGCAGAAATGTTAGTTTTTTTCATTTCCACTAAGTCAACAGCAACTTTTCGTGCAACTTCAGACGTGGGACGCAGCGCTAACGATCCCCTGTGCTGATTCTCTGCTCCTCTGAGATGCTCTATGGCAATGGTGCATCTACGAAGCAAAGCTTAATCCATATTTAAATCGCATACTGCCCATTCATCTCAGTTTAAGGGGAACAGGCCATTAGATACATGCTGACATGCTGATTGCAAAATTATTATTATTATTATTAATGAAAGTGTTTGTTTTCCTCATTGCTGCGCTTATTAGAGCTATGTTACTATTGTCTACGCTCAGCCAGATTTTTTTTTTCCCAAAATATTTGTTCTAAATCCCTTTCCTTGGCTCACAATAGGCAACAACATGGGCTGTGTGTACCCACCCCATGGAAAAGACAGCTTCACACAGGGGCTGTAAGTGCTGGGATTTGTGCATGTAAAGCAAAGATAACGTATCAGAGATAACTTACAGGCATGTGCAGCAAACTAGGGGGGGGTTCCAGCTTTTACAGGAAAATTCACCCATGAGCAGGTTTAAAAGTTGTCCTGAGAATCCCCAAATGCTCGTACAGTTCCAATTCTTGTTAGAAAGTCATCTGTGTGTCAGTTATCTGCTTGGATATCTTTAAATAAGGAAGGTACTAGCAGTAAATAACGTAACGTAAGCAAAGCACTATACACTCTTGTCTTTTCAAAGCTTCTAATTGTAAGCTGCAGACAAACAGTAATGCAATTCAATTTGGGGAGAATTTACTGCACTGGAAAACTGGCTGGACTGAGACACAAAGGAGAAGGTGATGCTCCAACATTCCAGAAATGCCTGAGGAGCGTTTGAAAACGTGACAAAGACATTTCCGAGAAGTGGATCCCCTTTTCTCAGCGCTGCACAAGATGGGGAGGATCTACAATGAAAGAAGGGTTGTGGTGCCGAGCAAGAGAATAAAAACACATGTGTGAGAGCATAGTCTCCGGGTTGAAGTCGTGCATGGGAGATGGAGTCAGGAATCCCATCCTGCTGCTGCAGAGACAGCTGTTCCCATCCATAGGCTTTTGCCGGCATTAAAGGGACTTGCTGCCACATGGGCAGTGGTTGGGAATTTCAGGAGTGCCTGATGTATTTGTCAAGGCACTTTTGGACCATCTCAGCCTGGCCCAAGCACAATAAATAAACAGAGCAGTAATGAGATACATGGGAAGACACCTCCCAGGGTGCTGCTTCTCTTTCCTTGGAAAGCTGCTGTGCCATGTAGTGTTGCCACAGGGTCCGAGAGAGGCCGATGTGGCGAGCTGTGGCTTTGCAGGCTTGCCAAGTCCATTTGGAGCCAGCTGGTGACTGCACCTAACGTGTCCCCAGTCCCACAGAACTGGGGACAGGAGGTGACAAACACAGCACAGCCAGGGGACAGGCTGGCACCACCAGCATTACTAGGCTGTATCAGTAGTTGGAGGGCCCTCCAGGGCCGTGTTGTGGTACTCAAAATTCAGCTTCAGGTGAGGGCTAACTTGAAGCAAAGAGTTTCTGGGACCAGGTCGTGGTTGACTCGATGCGACTCCATGCTTCTGGATTCCTTGCTAGCTCTGCACAGCATTTCTTTTTCCTCTGGAAAAATCTTTTCTATGGTTGTTGCATCCAAGGCATCCAGTTGGAAATGCCACAAACCCCAAACAAAATCCAGGTGGTGCCCCAAGGTAGGGAGATGTAAGGCAGGGTGTGATGTTTGGGTTCATCCTGCCCCAAGAAGCAACTGGTTTGAAGAAAGGAATTGTCATTGAGATAGAGCAAAGTCCCCACAAACATTATCCAAGGCTCGGTAACGTAGACAGCTGTGGAACTTGCTTCAGATTTTGCGATCCTTCTTGTATTACATCCCCAAAGCTGGTTTTGTGTCCAAGGGGCAGCTGTCATTTTAACGCGACAAACACACTGTGCTCTCTCTTGCAGAAATTGGTGTTTTATTCTTTCACCTGGCAGCTGTTTTCCTTCAACTGCAACAAAGGCTGCTTGGGCTTAAAAGGTAAAACATGTGACATTAAAATGAGGAAAACCCAAGACTACTTCTTGAAAGTTGTTGCAAAAATGTAATTTGAAGGATTTGGGGGCAAAATAGCCAAACCTGAAATATTGATGGGTAAAATAATTCCTTCAAAAAGGTGTGATGCTTCCTTGCAATGGCTGGGGTCTGAACAGCGTGTGCTCCTGTGGTTGAACCTTGGTCGAGCTGTCCCTCTTTCAGCCTGTCCCTTGGTCGGGCTGTCCCTCGGTGGGACTGTCCCTCAGTTGGTCTGTCCCTCGGTTGGGCTGTCCCTTGGTGGGACTGTCCCTCGGTTGGGCTGTCCCTCTTTCGGCCTGTCCCCTGGTCGGGCTGTCCCTCGGTGGGACTGTCCCTCAGTGGGACTGTCCCTCAGTTGGTCTGTCCCTCGGTCGGGCTGTCCCTCGGTCGGGGTGTCCCTCAATCAGGCTGTCCATCTTTCAGCCTGTCCCTTGGTCAGACTGTCTCTTGATTGGGCTGTCCCTCCATCTGGCTGTCCCTCAGTCAGGCTGTCCCTCGGTTGGGTTGTCCCTTGGTCAGGATGTCCCTCAGTTGGCCTGTCCCTCTGTCGGGCTGTCCCGTGGTCGGTCTCTCCCTCAGTTGGCACATCCCTCAGTCAGGGTGTACAGCTGAGCTTCTCCCTGGGCACATCCATCCTTCCTCCTTGGCTACATCCCTCTGTGGGGCCGTGACTCGGTTTCCCCAACCTGCTGGGAAACGTTGCTATTGGATTGAACTGCAAAAGTGAACTTTTGAGTGTTGGATGGCTTAAATGTAGGCTTAAATGCTCTCGACAGGGTAAATGTATATTTTTTGCTAGCAAGACTTTAGTGCTATAAAGTCCTTCTTGAACGGAGATGAATTTTATCCTGATAGTTATTCTCACAAAGCAAGCAAAATACAGATTTTCAGCTGACTGAAATCCAAAGGTGTTTGAGTTTTGTCTCGAGGTACACAAAGCCAAATACGCCTCCCATGGGATACGAGTGCCAAGCTGTGTCTGTAAAGAATAAATGAAAGGTTTTATTCTTCCTAATCTTGCTGGAGCTTTGCTTAGGAGGAGGAGAAATCCCCCTTTGGGACGGAGCGAGTGGCAGAGCTAGAGAAGCAACAAAAACCACTGGCAGAGCTGTGTTTGGATTCCTGCCTGCAGAACTCTCTGCAGAGGCTGAGTGATTTGACCCCGATCTCAAAACAGACTCTTCCTTTAAAGCCAGGCTGTATTAAAGCAGGCGGGAGGAAGGGAGCACCATCAGCATCCACCCCATCTCCAAAGGGCAGCCCCCTGAGGGGTAAAAAAAAAAGGAATATTTTGCAATGTTTAGGCAGCAATAAGTTCCCTGAGGTGTTTGGTCACCTCGAAGCTCTGAGTTACCCAAGTAGCTTTTCCCTTTTTCCCCTTCACCGGCTCCTGCTCAGCGAGGGGAGATTCATCTTCGTTAGGCTGAGCTGTAAAATCTAACGAGAGTCCTCTGAGCAGGCACAGCGGTGGTCATGCACCACGCACAGATGCATGCATCCAAATACATATATATATATACGCATATATATAATTAATACATGTGAAAATATATGTATATGTGGGCACATATATATATAGCAAGATATACCCCAACTTGGAAAGAGGATAAACTGATCTTTTTGTCTTTGCCATCATACAATCCATCTTCATTCCTGATGGCGGGGGAGGAATATGGCTCCTGTACCATGAGAGGAAGGAAAAAAACGCCTGTGTCTAATCAAGCCATTCTTTTGTCCCCTTGCAAAAATGTGCTTCACATTCTGGGTGTAAGATTATTTACCGTAGTGGTTTTGTCAGGGAAAGAAGAGGACAAAGGACCCCCACGTAATGCAAAGCCTATCATTACTGAATACAAAATAAACCCTGAACATTGCAAATGGGATTCTTATTTGCCGCATTTGTGAGATATTTTTTTTAACCTCCGAGGCAGCACAGTCGGCTGCGTGTGCCGACAGTTGTGAGTGTGCGCTTGTGTCATACGCTGCGCGGGCAACGTTTAACACTAATGAGAAACAAAGAATTCCTGCAATCCCCACCAGCGGCGAGCGAGCTCAATTAGATGTCTGTCTGGCCGCAGGAAACATCCTATTTTCTTTGTTCTGAATAGAAACCAGAGCCTTTGTCCCATCTAAACACAGGGATGTGCGAGGCAATCTGCTTCCCGGCCAGGAAGAATTGGGCTGTAATACGCTATTATCCAGGAACGTCACTCTTCATCTGTAAAGTTATCGATAATAAAATCCACCTTTCTCCACCGTTGTTCCTAATATCATTCCTGTTATTTTTATTATTGTTGTTATGCGTATGCTATGAAAGGTCCATTCATTATCGTGCTGGCAGGTGTCCCTTTGTAGCTCAGGAAAAAGTTGTATCCTCCAAAACTCTTAGTTTTTTCCAAAAGGAGACCGAAGGGGGCAGTTTGTTCCTCTCCCCTGCCCATGGGACAGGTCGTGATGGAGAGGACATGGGGTGATGTGGCACAAAGAAGTTATTCTTCTGGTTTTAAGGAGGGTATGTTCTCCCAGGCGATGCTGAAGGGATGGTGATGCAGGAGCTCGGGGCAACGGGTCGATCAGGTTTATTCTGCCTCCAGCAGAGAGGTTCAGAGGAGCAGAAGAGGGCCTTTGCTGGGCTGGGCATGGGGAGAAGCTGCTGTCAGAAGGGACATAGAATTGCCCTAAATTGGCTTAATATATCCAGGACACAATGTCACTTGTTATGAAAATTGGACTGGCAATGGGGCTGAGGAGGAGAAGAGAAAGAAAATGGGATAAGGAATGAACAGGATTCATGAGAGCCCTTTCAGGCTGAGCTTTAGTGCAGCTGGAGGAAGGCAGAAAAATGTGGTGTTAAAGATGAGAAACTATTGTAGGGGCAGGATGTGACCCTGGTGGACAAGGAGGAGCCGGAGTGGTCACCTGCAAGGCTGTCTGCAGTTGCAATGTCTCTGAAAAGATTCATAATTTGTTTCTTTTTAAAGCAAGGAGTCCTTCACGTTGGAGCCAGTATAGGGAGAACGGTACAGGGAACAAACCTGAGCCCTTTATGTGTGACATAAAATGACTTCCCTGTATTGACAAGACAGGCCAAGAGGGAAAGAGCAATCAATCAGCCACAGCACCAGGCAATGAGAGGAGAGACTGAGACGAGCCAAAATAATTATTCTGGAATGAGGAAAGGCCTGTGATGTTGAAGGACAAGAGAGAGACATTTGCTCCGCTGCCAGCTGGGCTGAGATCTGGGGAAAGCAAAGGGACTGTGATGGCTTGGCTTGACATCCAAGTAACGCCCGTGGAGGAAATGCAGATGCAATGACAGATACCATAATGGGCCTCGGAAAAAGGTTATGTGTTTCTTTCCCCTCAGGACTTACCAGTGAATGAGGAAATGAGTGCAGGGGTTGGTATCTATGGGAGCTCTGCCAGCTGCGGTAGAGGGGTTCAGGGTCTCATGGTGGACCTCACTGCATGGCCCGCCTTGCAGAAGGGCTATCAATTAGCATCTGGGGTTTGTAACACACTGTTTTAGGGAGGATGAAGAAGCTGGGCAATGTTCTCTATAAATATCTGTTATTATAGCAAAATGCAGAAGTTTTGAAATATTACTCTTGAGAACAAAGGGCTTTTCCAGCCTTGAAGGACAGGTTTTCTTCTAGGAAAGATGCTGTTGTCATTAAGCAAGTGTTGCTAGTCCATTGTTTCCTATTGAAAGCAAACAAAATCAAACTCATTTTGGGAAAAAAAAAAAAGAAAAAAGTTGTTTCAAACTGAAATGCTCATTTTGATGTACTCAGAAAATTAATATCTTATGCTTTTCCCACTGAACTGGGAGGAGAGGTGGGCAAGAGGAGCCACATCCTCTTTGTCTTTCTCTTGGCTTCCCTTTCCCACGCTTTTACACATGAAAAAAGGATCAATGAGATGTATAACCCCTCAGTTGTTTCCCCATCCAGCCCCATGGCCCCATCCCACATCCCTTCCCCTGCCAAGCAGCATCTCACCGCCCCCAGCTCACCCGCAGCCCTCCTCCCCCAGGCAACCCAAGAGCCCTGGACTAACAGGATGGGGCATGATCACTGAACCTTTGGGGAACCTAAAGGGACCGAGGGACAAGGAAGAAGCTTTTCCAGCTTGGAGAATGGGACTTGCTGCCTTTAAATAAGCAAGAAGCACGGTCTCATCCCACACAGACAGCTGGCAGGGAACAATTACAGGGCGATTATAGCTGTGTGCTCTCGCTGGAAGGTAGTTCAAAACAACACTAACAGTCTTTTCACCGCTCACGATTCAACCATAATACGCATGTCCAAGAACACGATCTGCTGGAGCAGAAACCAACGCGCTGTAAGGGAAAGCAGAGAGCCACTTACAAAGCGAAACACTTGTAATTATCGTATGCAAATCAGCCCAACTACAGGTTGCACTGGGTGCGTGTGCATCGCCTGGTTAATTTGGAAACAGTTCAGTAGTTAAAAGTGAACTATAAGGTTCTCATTATGCAATTAGGACTTTAGTGAAAGACTCATTAATCTGAAATGCAATTAGTCGGGCTGCTGGCGCACAGAGTTCAAAAGTGATTTTGTTGGGTGGTGACTTTGCTGTTCACGTAGCGTTGGATGAGATATCTCCAAATGCTTTGATAGGATCTCCTCATTTCAGGCTTACATAGACTCAGTTGGGAATGATAGAAACATGAAAAGAGAGAGGATTTAGTTAATTTTAAACTGTCAGCTGCTCTCTTACATCTGAATTTTCTGTTTCTTCTAATGTCTGCTATTTGTCCCTGTGGGGAAGATTTATATCTGGTGCTTAGAAACAAGGGCTGATGTAATGGCACTCAGATATCACAGCAAAAATTAGTTCTAAGAAACATGCAACCAGTCAGGTCTCTTGGGGTCAGTTACCAGCCCCACCAGTGGCTCTTTGCCTGACCTTCAGCAAGACCAGCCCAAGCGCGTTATCATCTTGAGGAAGGAGTGGAAGGATCAGCACCATCACTGCATGAGGCACGCTTTCTACCCCAAAAACTGAGTTACAGAGATTGCAGAGACCGGGTAGATCATAAGGATCTGAGTATTCAGTTTTACAGCATTGTTGAAGTAAATAATTCCATTCAGGTCCTTCAGGAGTCCTTTATATGAAGCTGAAACTGCACAAAATCTCCGTATTGCACTCTAAGGCCTTTCTTGCAGGAGGAAAATGAGGGTTCCCATTACTTCTGTCCCGGCTTATCCACAAATAGCCCCTGGGCTGGCTTCCTGCCCAGGGCAGGTTTCACCTCCTTTGCTCACAGGTAAACCAGGCATTTTAATACGTCCCAAGTCTACTGGGTAAAAGGTAATTTGAGAACATAAGAGAAAAGGTTCTTAAAGAGCTACAGCTTCACCTGGGTGAGATATTTTGCCAAATCTTTTTGTCTCGGGAAGAACAGAGATTCAGCAGCAGCAGCAAACTGTTCCCTGGATGGATTTCAGCCTTGCAGAATTGCCTGTGACACACACAAACAAAACATCAGAAAAAATAAAAATGTAACAAATAAACACTCTTTGGTTAGAAACCTCCTTAAGTTATATTTACACTGTTATTAAAGTAAATACTTGGCTTCAAAATGGAAAATTTTATATTAGTGCAAAAAAACCCGTTCCACTTAACCCAAAGTTTATTTTTTCCAACTCTCTGATTGACCAAAAAAAATTTCAAGGATTTAAATTTCAAGTTGACCCAAAGCAATTTTTTGTTTGCTTATTTCTTTGTTTGAAATTGCCAGTGAAGCAAAAAAAATCAATTATTTACACCGTTCTACCTAGGATGCACCTACCTAAAGTGTGCGATAAACAATTTACTTGACTGGCTGCTGCCAGGGAATGCAAAACCCTGCTGCAAAGGGTGAGTGATGTGGATCTTCCTGGGAGCAGTGGAGAAGCCTGAAGCTGCCACTCTTCCGGGTGAGACCTCATCTGGAACTCACCATTCCCTAATTGTGGTCTTGTAACTGCCCTCAGTTTCCCATTCTAGTACAAATAAGTATCATAAGTCAAATTCAGTCAGAATGGTAATAAGCTTCATGTATCAAAAACCTGGATCCCATCTCTGGTAATGCCTTGTAGAGGATGCATAAGGCAAGCGTGTACATAGAGGTCAAGTGTATAAAAATGCTAATATCTCCCTCCCTCGGCGTATGCAGCTAAAGATGTTCTGAGCCAAAAGTTGTGGAGGTTGCGGAGGTCAGTGCAAAATAAGGTAGGGCAGTTTTGATCACCTTCAGCAGAGGTTTAATTAATCTACTTGATTCTGTGCTGAAACACATCAGGAAAACGCACACATCTTGTTCAGCAGCACTTGAGGTTTTTCATAGCTGAGGGCAGTAAAAAGCAACCTAGGGCACTAATTTTTTATATCTTTTCAGTGCAGAACACAAATATACATGCCCTTATTCTCTCTTAGATGTCTGCACAGATACTTAAGGCACTGACACACAGAAAAGATCCCGCTTGGGCAGGGCACCTTGGGTGGAAGTATCTGCCCCAGCTATGGAGCTGGGATTCATCTGAGGAAGGGTCATCATCTCCCTCACCTCAGGGGAATCACACCTCAGGTCCATTATAGAATCACAGAATGATAGAATGGTTTGGGTTGGAAGGAACCTTAAAGCCCATCCAGTGCCACCCCCTGCCCTGGGCAGGGACACCTCCCACCAGACCAGGTTGCTCCAAGCCCCCTCCAACCTGGCCTTGAACCCCTCCAGGGATGGGGCAGCCACAGCTTCTCTGGGCAACCTGGGCCAGGCTCTCACCACCCTCACAGCAAAGAAGTTCTTCCCCAGATCTCAGCTCAATCTCCTCTCTTCCAGTTTAAAACCGTTTCCTCTCGTCCTATGGCTCCCCTCCCTGATCAAGAGTCCCTCCGCTTGCTGGTCCAGAGCAGATCTCCACTGACTGCAAAGGGAGGCCACGACCGGCAGGTTTCACGTGCTAGAACCAGCAGCAAAAGGTGTTTCTCTCAAATGACCTCCAGCCACAAGCGATGAGGAACATGCCGTTGTCCAGTGAGGACACCTGTAGCCTCAAAGCCCAACAAATCCTCTTTGCTTTCGTAATCTGTGTTTGTGTTTGGTTAGCCCCTTGATTACGAATGCTTCAGGGGTTTTCAGCACGGTTAATATAAGTAGGAAAGGAAGAAATTCACGATTCTAGGCAGAAAAAACACCTTTTGTTAAAACACAGAGCCTGAGATCTCTTCAGTCTCACAACTGAGACAAGCTTTTCTTTACAATGTACACTGTGTCCCCGAGGTGGTTTGGCTTAACTCTCAGGCACCCAAGTGATTTCCCCTTTGCAACAGAGCTTGGAAACGCGGGTTTCTCCAAAGCCAGCCACATCTGCAGCTGGGATGCTGGATGCTGCATGGACAGCTCAAGCTGGGAGGGAGGTCCCTCTCCAGAACTTTAATCACCTGAAATATCAGTACGTGAGGGCAGCTAAGCTGAGGAATTAGCCCTCCCAAGGGAGCTTCATTTCCCCTTTCCCATGTGGCTGCTTTTGGTTGGGTTGAGTGACTCCTTGGAGGTGCTGGTCTGTGCAGAAGGAACGTGCTGGCCTTGCTGAGCCCCCAGCCAAGAGTTGGTGGCCGAACCCCAACCATGGGCTCTGGCTGTACCAAAAACCCAACCAAAATAGATTCAGCGCTTTGCCCAGATGTCACTTTGGGTGGAACCAGGGCTGTCCTGGATTCCCACACGTTGGCCCACACGTTGGCACTGTTCTTTGAGCAGACAGCCCAAGCCACCAGCTGCAGCATCGTGCATCCACCCCACGTCTCCACTGTCTGCAGGCAAGAAAGGGCTCTGCCCAAGGGGACAAACTTGTTAAGATTAGACTTAACAAGCCTTTCACCAAAGGTCTTGGGCCATCCCTTGGAACAATCTCTCTCCCACACTTCCATTACCAAGCAGCTGCAGCTGTGCCTTGAAGAGATGTTATTTCATGTCATATTATTTCAATAGCACCTTGGAGCTACAAGAAGATTGAAATCGCCTTTATGTTTCCTCCCCAAATGTCAGGCACCTCAGTGCTTACACGTGGTGTGGCTGTGACCTCTCAGCTCAGTGCTCTCCAGGGAGAGCAGATGTGATTTAAAGGTCAGCACAGGAGTGTAATTGCTGAGTAGAGTCCACAATGTGAAAGCTGTTTCTGCAGAGGGATGGGGAATTGATTACGAGTCTCATAAAGCTTCCTGGTACGTCAGTATCGTCTCCTGGAGAACGGGGTTCTTTTTCATAACCCAAAGCTGCAGAGTGAAGGGTCAGTAAGTGGGAAGGGCAAGACTCCGCTCCTCCGAGATACCTCCTGGGCTGATGGTGAGGACAAAGACAGGGACAGAGGCAGGGTTACGGCATCTTCACTGGGGCATTCAGCACTCACATGCTGCGTGGCTGCTGTATGGGTCACCGACTGCCCTCATAGACTGCCCGAAGGCTTTCTGCAGAGAGGTGATGATGGAACCACATCCAGGAGCTCCAGGAACTGCAGCAACACAGATGCCAGCTTTGATAATATCCATGACACAAACCAAAACCAGCCCCCACTGGCTGGAAAGAGCTGTGACTGCGTAGGCAAGCGATAGAGGCACCCAGATCTCCAGTGCTCCCTGCTCACCCCCCTCCATGTCACTGGATCTCTCGCAGAGTCTGGTGGCTTTATCCATCCCTGCCTGATGGAGCCATGTGGTGGGAGAGGACCTCTTGCTTTTTTTTTTTCCCTCTGTATTAAGTTTCTGACCTTCTGTATTGTGCAAATATGACCTGCATTCATCCTCCAAGGTTCAGAAGCCAAATGAAAAAGAAATGAATGCTTACACATATATATACGCACATCTGATCATGGTATTGTAATGTCTGGCCAGTGTCACCACCCAGGGGAAAAAAGGAGCTGACTTAGGATCTTCTGACTCTTGTGTTTGGCTTTACCATGTCTGGATCAGCTGTAGTTGCTTATGGGAGGGTTTTTTAGCATGCACTAATTGAGCATTCCTCATTATTAAACAATCATCTCAATTTGTGCTCCTTCCAAACTATCCATCTATCGATAATGTTCTCCAGTTTTCCCTGGAGATGCTTTGCCCTTTGCAAATGGCAGTTTTGCTCTTGCTCTTTACAATCAATGTCATTTTTGCTTTGCAAGTGTCCTTTTTTGCTTTTATAGCAGCACCCCTCCCTTTCCCGCTTCCAGCCCAGGAACTCTGCTTACGCTATACCCAGTGGAGAGACTACATGTGTCACTGACTGGTGGAAATTAAAATTCAAGGTTGCTTCCTTGCTGAGGCCAATACAGAATTGCCTATTGCCACCTCTTGGTAGGAGTAAAGAACGGCAAGTGAATCCTGTCCCCTCGGCAAAGAGAAAGGTGCGATGTAGAGACCTCCCATGAATGTGATTCCCTATTTCCCTCCTCCCCCAGGGATGACAGGGTGGCAGCAATGAAATCCGGCAGCGCATTTCAAGGCTTTACTGTCCTTGGGTGTAGAGAGGTCCATAGCAATGGTGTCTGAAGGTCTCCAGTGGTTTACCCAGAGCCACGTACCAATGTAGGGTTGGCATTTGCCATTACATGTCTACTGCATCCTGAACTCTTGGAGGACTCTTGGAAAACTCTTGGAGGACTCTTGGAGAGCTCTTGGAGCACTCTTGGTGGTGGTTGGAGGCTGTTCCATTGTTATAGGGAGCTCAGTTTTTCCCCTGATGGGTGGACAGAGTGTACCCAATGTGCTGGTGCAACACTTGCCTCATGCTGAGCCAAGTAACTCTACTTGAGAGGAGCAACCTCTGGTAACGGACTTCCTCAGCACCATTTTCCTATAGACATTAAGTTGTTTTGAGGGACCTGGAGCACAGGGTGAGTGTTTAGTTGCAGCTGCTCAGACTAAATAAATCCACCTAAATAAATCTGCTAACCACCATCCTAAATATATCTGCTAAAGCTGCCAAAGGACTGAACTACGCCTTTCCCTTAAACATCCCACATGAGTATCTATGAGTGAATAAATCACGGACTATGGGTGAGAGATGGAAGGAAGGGTTGTGTGTGCATGCATGTGTGTGGTTGAGGGGGGAACCAATGGAAAAGGAAACTCCTTCCTGTGCTTTACTCCTGGGGACAAGTGTGAAGAAATAAATGGAGCGCAGGAGAGATCGTTGGCACCACTGATGAAGTGGTACCTTCTGCTTTCGGTCCTCAGGGAATAGCACATGATAATAGACAGTAACTCCCAAGGAAATATTCCTTTTACCTCTTTTTTTCCCTTTAAGCTTAAAAAGTCTGCCCTCAGACGTTGGAGAAGGATGGTATCTGCAGCTGCATCTTGAGGTTTCTAGCAGGAAATCTAAGGGTGATCTCTTCCCCTGCACACAGGGTCAGGGCTTGCTCCGGCTGCATCATGGTCACCAGGAGCCAAATCCTCCCCGATTTAATCTCCACCAGCTTTGAGGGCTGTGTCTAGCTCCTATGTCTAGGGCTTCATAAGCGCTGATGATGCAGTTGCTGTTGAATCTGGGAATTTCACCAATTTCAAAGATTTCCTTTTTTTTTTTTGTAGGGCTTTAAAATGGCAGTGTATCAGACCTGCAGAAAAAAACAAAGGGGGACCATGTGTCTTTGGAAATCCCAGTCCCTTGATATGAGTCAGATCAGCCAAATGCTATCGGTAGTGACTTGCTTTGAATATGATTAGAGGGAGTCTTAGCTGAGGTATTTCAAATTAAGTATCTCAGGCTCAACAAATTGGCTTCTCATCTGACCAGTTCCATCCTCAACTCTAGGCTAGAACTGCTCCAACACGAGCCTGCTGGGTAAAAGCAGTGGCAATGGTTTTTGGGCTGTTAAAATTCCTTTGTTAGAACAGCTAGAGAATGGACATCCAAAATGGACCCTTGCCCAGACAAAGCAAATTCATTTGAAAAGATGAATGAACATTTGCAGAAAATTAATTGCCGCCTTCTCCCCACCCTGGAGAGGATAATGTTCTTGTTCTTCCTCTCGGGACACACAGAAACACACAGGCATTTACAGTTGATTTTTATTTAAGAAGACATTTTATTTTGGGTTATATAGAGAGTGAAACAGCGGCAGCAGTCTCCCAAGCCTGGTTTTACAGAGAAAACACATTTCTCAAGGACTCTGAACCTTTGTTCCCTCTTCCTTGTGTGTGTGAGTTATGTGTGTGTGTTCCCTCCGCATCAGAGACCCCGTTCCCTCTGTATCTCTATATATTATTAATTCATTTGCCATCCTGGGTCTGATTCTTTGCAAGTTCCTGAATTCTCAGAGTTAGCAGTAATGGGCCGACAGCATCCGTTAGCGGATCCCCTCCTCCTTCCCTGCTCCTGGGGTGTCACCACCCTCTCCATGGGCTTTGCTGTTTGAGGGTGCTTTGGTGGTTGCATTTCTTTATGGATGAGAGAGAAATTCAAGGGAAAGTAGCCATTCTTCCAGCAAGTCTAGTGGCAATTTCCTTCTCCTGTATCATCCTTAGGAGTTTTAGTGCTCCTTAGCCAGCTAGGCAGGATTCAGTAGCCCTCACGTAGGTGTTTGATGCCATTGTGGATGTCCAGGGTCTGTTTCAGATGCCTCCTGGCCTCCAGCTTCTGTAGGTCCTGTGTGTGATCGGGCAGACCCATGGCTGCCTGGGATGCCTTGGGGCGTGCTGAACATCCCTAGGTACCACGTTTGGGCAGCTGAAGCCCAGCCTGTCCATCTGCAGCCCCACAGACAGACATCTGCACACACACGTGGACACACACACAGACCCACTCCTGCGCAAGCAGGGGCAGAGCTCAGCCCAGCTGGAGGAAAAACAGCAAGTGTTATCTCTTTCCTGAGCCTTCCCAGCCCTTGTCAGGGTGTGAAAACATCCAGATGAAATGACGGAATATTAATTCTTATTTCTAGCGGGGAACAAAAAAGAGAGAAAAGGACAAATCCCCTGAGGATGGAGCCATCTCTGGGCGATGCCGGTTACAAGATGTGCTGAGCACTTACGTGTCCCTCTGTTCATCTCGGAGGTGACTCCCAATAATTTCTCATGATGGTTTTTGGAAGCTGTCTCTGCTTTCAGCCCAAACATCTCCGACTCCGAGTCCCCTGTGTTTGGTGGCGTATGACAAGTGTATCACCCAACCCGCGAGGGAGGGGGTGGCTGAGCCGCCCGGTGCTAATCCCCAGGTATTGAACAGCATGCCAGGCACGGGGACAAGTGACAGCACAAGGGCCAACCCACGACAGGAGGAATCAGGGATGTTTTCCAGCAGTCGTTCTGCTGGAGAGGATGGCGCGAGACGTTAATTGTGCATTTTTAATTGGAACGAGCAGCGCCAGTCATGCCCACCAAAGGACTTTGCTCACTGCGGTGGAGTTCATTAGCAGCAGACAGCGAGATAATAGCTGTTCCCTCCGCGAGCGGCGAGAAGCGTCACTTTGATGAAGACGTGTAACCATGGGCACAGTGGGCCAGGACCAGCGTCTCTGCTGTGCTCTTCGTGGTGTAGCTCCACCAACTTCGGTGGATCTCCCCTTTCTCATCAGCTTTAAACGAGCCCTAAATCCACCCAGAGCGAATTGCTAATGAGTAGTACCAGAGCTGGGGAACCCAAACTGAGAGCATCAGCAGAGTAATAAGGGTAAACTGGAAAGAAAAGCATCTCCTTTCTCTGCCTTCAGCCATCGCACCCCAATTCTGCTCCCCCAAGTGATGAAACAGTTACAGGCTGGGAATAACATCAATCCAATGCATCCACCGGGCACGCTGCCCCGGGATTGTACACCAAGGACAAGACATGAAAATGCAGCCAAGTCCTGAGGTTCAGGGTAATATTTACTAGAAGTCTCTCTGCTCCTGGACTTCTCCCAAGTCAATGCTCATCATTTCCAAACTCGTTTGTGCCTGTGGGCTAATCACTATGCGCCAGGCTGCCCTGCGAAGAAGCTGGCTCTGTACCTGCAGGGCTCTGGGCAGGCAGCGAGGAGGATGTGCCTTTTGGATCCGGAGTCTTCCCTTTTTCCTAGTCCCCAATTAAACAAGTAGAAGGTGACCTTGATGCAGCAGGGATTCAGTAAGAAAAAAAACCCCAACATGTTGGCTTTTGAGCAGAAAATCCTGCCCCAGATGAGCTCACAGGAGAACCTCAAAATGCTTCTCTTGCTCCTGGGGCCGTGGCTATAAAGGCAGCAGTGCTGCTTTGTTGCTTGCAGCCCAGGTTCATGCAATGCTGGGGCGGAGAGAAGCAACTTAAAAAAGTGCAGGGTCCTGACTGGATGAATTTACTGGCTAGAAAATCCAAGATGGTGCAAAGCAGTTTCCAAGTGCACGGTGACAAATGTGTCACCCTGGGCTGGAGGTATCCTGGGGTCCTTAGCACTGTCCGGGCAATGACAGTGGGGTGGTTTGGCTCCCTGCGGGATTGCTCACTGCACACGGTAGCAAATTCCGAAATGTCTGTGTACCTGAGGGTGAGAAAAGCACTGACATAGATCCAGGCAGCTCAGATTCCTCAAAGACAAGGAGAAAAAGGTGATTTCTGCCCCCAAAACCTTGCGGCGTGTCCCCACAGAGAGGGCTTTGCGCAGCAGCTAGAACTTCAGTCTCAGGGAAACGTTCAGTAAAAGCAACTTCTTATTTAGCACAGCCTGGGTAGGGATGAGGCCATGATGTGCTTCTCCTCTCGACAGCACAGAGCTGCAAATAGAGACACTCTTCCCTGCTGGCTTGAGCATTCACGGTTATGACCACCCGTTGACGGCGGTTCCTCAGTCCCCTCTCCGGGTGACTGGCCTCAAACCTCACTGCTCTCCTCCTGGCTCAGCTCCTCCAAGGAACATCTCAAAGAGAAAACTTCGGAGTAAAGAGGGCACAAAGACATTTTTGCTGCAGGGGCCCTCCAGCCAGCCTTTCTCTTGCAATGCGATTTATGATAAATATTACAGGTAAATGAAAGTCCCGTTAAAGATCTGACATGTATTGGACAAATCAAATGCATTCAGCTTCTCTGCATGACTAATAGAAGGAGGACTGACCTTCTCCTAACTTCTTCTTTCTTGGCGATATGCTGAATGCTTATTAGGTGTTTAAATGTTGTGTTTACAAGGAGATACATCTGCCTGTGATACCTCTCCTTGTGTCTTGAATTCTGTTTTTAATTATGATGGCTATTTTTAGCCTGGACTCATGGCCTGGTGGATTCCCATTATAGACATGAGCTGTGGAAGGCCCTTGTCTCAGTCTGTCTTGAAATGAGGACGTCCAATATGCTGTCAGCCATGCTCCCTAATTAGCACAGCGTGATGTAGACTTATTTATTACTGCTTGCTTTAGAATAGTATCCAGAGACACCGCCTGAGTCAAACACACCCCCGCACACCACAGCACAACACAGAGATGGGCACAAACACACGCAGAGGCTAGAAAATAAACACAGGTAGTAGTGGGAGTGAAGAGAAAGTACGAAAATGGGCTTTGAAATGTATTTTTTTGGGATGGTAAGAATCTGAGCTCAAAACCGTGACCCTGAAAGCTTGTTCTCATTTGCCACCTAACCTCACCCTGGGTTTTAATGCAAAGGTCACGGGACCTACATTGGTGCCTGATGGGGACCCCAAGGTGGGCTGAGGAGAGGAAATGCCTGAAAGAGTAATGTGAAAAACAAAAGAGGCACAAAATCCTTTTTTTCATGTGTGCGTTGGAAGCGCCTCACCTGGATCCACTCATCCTGATGCTGCTGTTCATGGAGGGTTTCTCCAGCTCTGGGTTGGCCAAGGCAACGTCCTTGCCCACCAAGCACGGTGGTGCTATCCTCACCCGGCAGCCCCATGGCAGGTAAGGAGATGGGCTTCCCTTGGATACAGCTCCCCAGTGACATGGTGTCTGCTCTGTTGGTTTGCTCTGAAGTGAACTTTCAGCCCAGAGGAAAATTTCTGGAAAGAAACACAAAGGTGGCAATGTAGAGGGGATGCTGGGGTGAGGAGCACGTGTCCAATAGGAGCCCAGCCCTTGCCCCTGCCTGCTCATGGAATCACAGAATGGTTTGGGTTGGAAGGGACCTTAAAGCCCATCCAGTGCCACCCCCTGCCCTGGGCAGGGACACCTCCCACCAGACCAGGTTGCTCCAAGCCCCGTCCAACCTGGCCTGGAACCCCTCCAGGGATGGGGCAGCCACAGCTTCTCTGGGCAACCGGGGCCAGGCTCTCACCATCCTCACAGCAAAGAAGTTCTTCCCCAGATCTCATCTCAACCTCCCCTCTTTCAGTTTGAAGCCATTACCCCTCATCCTATCACTACATGCCCTTGTAAAAAGTCCCTCTCCAGCTTCTGCCAGCCTCTCTCCCTACCCCCATCAGCACAGTTTAGCAAGCAGACCTATTTTTTTATTTACCCTCTATTTCTTTCTAAGCATCCAAAATCACAATGCTCTGGCAGTATCTTTTAACAGGGGCTGTATCAGTTACAGTCAGGCGAAGCCTCGGAGACAGGAGACTAATTGAGAGCTTCCTGAGGGACATTTTAGCTGGCGGTAAGTGGCAGGAGTATCCTTCAGCCTCTATTTATGCTGCAACTTTAACAGGTGGGTTGATTTGCATTCCCTGCGTTGGCAGACTGGGAAAGCAAGGGGGATTTTATGGGCTGCTCATTGTGTTTATTAACCCTCTAGCCCCGGCATTGGGGCTCGAGGCTCCTGTGCACACCTTGCAAGTAGTTGTGCCACAACCCACCTTGTCTTCTAAATTAAATGCTAGGTAGATCCCAGCTGGCTCTGCTAAGGAGAGGGAGGAGCAT
This sequence comes from Numenius arquata, assembly GCF_964106895.1. Taxonomy (NCBI): domain Eukaryota; kingdom Metazoa; phylum Chordata; class Aves; order Charadriiformes; family Scolopacidae; genus Numenius; species Numenius arquata. The sequence goes on along the minus strand of NC_133598.1, from coordinate 3,337,648 downwards.
CCCTGCACTTATAACATTTACACAGAGCAAGGCCGTTCCCCAGTAGAGTCCAGATGAGTATTTTTAAAAGCTGAGCTTTGTGTCAAACTCTCTCAGGTCCCATTGCAACCTTCAGAGGAGGTTGCTGAGAAGTTATCAGCAACAGCAAGTTGCTCCAGGGCCCCAAAGGCACAGAGGCACGCTGAGAACTGCAGGGAAAAGGAGAAAAATATTGTAGATGATATATATGGTGTTTCCTCTGATATATTTATATCTCTCAGAAAAACTCCGGAGGAAATACAATTGCCCCTGAATTTGTTACCAGGGCGTCTTCATAATAAAACATTTCCCTGGAGCCAGAAGAGATTTAAAGAGGGAAGTACTCAGACTTCATAATGCACTGCGATGGAGTGGCCACAGCTCAGTTCCTCGGCTGTCGACAGAGCGAGCTCCTCACCATCCCACCCTGCTGCTTCCCTGTCCCCGTGTGCTGCTGTGAGCCACTGGCTGTCCCTGCTGTGCCATCCACCCAGCTCCTGGGGACAGGAGCCACCTACTCTGACTGTACCTCATGGAAGATGCCTTGACTCAGGGGAGGGTTTGAGGATTGTATTTTTTTGGAGCAAAACTACTGACTGACACGAATTCCATAACAGCCTTGGTGTCACCAAGTCACCATCTGTACCCAAGAAGGTTTCAGCCGAAGCTTGTTACCCGGCTGAGATTGAATCAGTGCAATAACACAGCTTAAACCTTCAGCGTTATCAAAACCTGGCATTCCTATAAATCCTTTGTCCGGAAATATCAGTCCCCTAACAGCTGACCGGGAATGGAAATGCTTCTCACTGCAGGCTTGGTAAATATTCTGTCCCCGGGTGTGTAGGTCCATTAGGGGATGGCTTTTTTCTCCCATTAGCACCTCAAGACCATCAGGTGATGAGTCCTCTTAAGTTCCTGCACAATTAAGACAATGTTTAAGTGAGATGGAGAATTGCAAGGGAAGCGCTGGGAGGTGGGAGCTTGACTCTGAGGGTTTAGTCCTTACCTCCTGAGGCTGGTCGTCTGAAAAGCATGTGGCAAAACACTTATGGCACCTGAAAATTAAAGAAATGTGTGTGGTCTCTGCATGGACCGGGGAGCAGATGAGAAAGCAGTTCTTCTCCCATCTTAGATGAAGCCTGTTTAGTCCCCAATCCTTCAAACAGGAGAGGATGTTTTCTGCAACATCACTTTCCAGAGCAGAGCTGTTTCTCCAATATGACTGTTTCGAGCGCATCAGCAACAAGCCTAAAACCATGTGATTAAAAGAAAAAAAAAAACAACCCTGGTGTTAAATTAGTATGGACTACCTTATAATTAATTTAAGATTAATGGGAACAACTGAGTTAAGATTCTGTAACGATAATTAGCAAGCAAATTACAATAAAAAGAGAAGGGAGCAACTAAAAGTAATTACAGTGTACATACATTAAGATCCAGCACTGCCTGGCAAAATAACACGTGTGTATTGAGATAACGACACTGCCTTCAGCCTGCGCGGAACGGCACAAACAGTGGGGTATCAACAACTTGGGGGTTCCTCTAGCATCACTGCTGGAGTCGTGTGGCTCCTGCATCTCATCTTGGTTGCTCTTTGTGCCGTTAAATATAAACCCGGGTACGGTGCACACACGTAGTACAAAGCCGGGAAGAAAAAGAAAAGAATTTCATTAAAGCAGCAAAATGAAGTGCTTTGGATAGGGGGAACAGAAGATAGGCTTTGCACTCTTCATTCATCATTTCCACTCTTCACCTCTTGTGTGAGTTATGATACTGTCTTTATTTTCATGATTTCACACTGCTCTCGGGAAGACTCCTGCCTCTCCCAGGCAAGGATGGACAGAGCTCATTTAAAGAGAGCAGATTTACTACCTTGGCTCTCTCGTTACGCCCCGTGTTGGTTCTCTGGCCTTATGTGCTTATTAGGGGGCAAAAAAGACAGTTATTGTTATCTCCTGATTTTTTTCTGCAGTTCTCACTGTGGTTGTGTCAAGCAGTTCACAAACATGAGTAAAAACTGTGCAATGAGATGACACCCTTATCCCTGTAATGGATAATGGGAGATGAGAGAAGGAGGCAGGGAGCGGTTCAGAGCAAGCGGAGATTCTTAACTCTGGATTTTGGGACAGTTTTGTGTTATATTGCGTGATGGATATTCACTCTCCTCTGTGTTTGTCACACCCATCTGACTTCTGCACTCTCTGTTTAGGTCCTTGCGCTTCCACAGCTCTCTTCTGGTTAGAGGTGTGGGCAGCACCGAGAGGTCCATGTCCTCTGGTAGGAACTTGGGCTACTTCTGCAACACACACAAAATAATAACTTGCAGAGACTGAGCAATTAATGAAATTCCAAACCAGCCTGGAGGGCAGGGGAGGATCAGTATGACCAAATGGCTCATCCACTGGATGGGATGAGGAAAATCATAGAATAGTTTGAGTGGGAAGGGATCTTTAAAGACCATCTAGTCCAACCCCCCTGCCGTGAGTAGGGGCATCTTCAACTAGACCAGGTTGCTCAGAGCCCTGTTCAACCCGACCTTGAATGTTTCCAGAGATGGGGCATCTCCCACCTCTCTGGGCAACCTGGGCCAGAGTCTCACCACCCTCAGTGTAAAACATTTCTTCCTGAGATCTAGTCTAAATCTTCCCTCTTTTAGTTTAAAGCCATTACCCCTTGTCCTATCGCAATAAGCCCTGCTTACTTGTCCCCGTCTTTCTTACAAGTCCCCTTGAAGTACTGAAAGACCTCAATAAGGTCTCCCTGGAGCCTTCTCTTCACCCACCAGTACCCCCAAGTCCTTCTCGGTAGGGCTGCTCTCCATCCCTTCATCCCCCAGCCTGTACAGATATTGGGGGTTGCTCCAACCCAGATGCAGGACCTTGCACTTGGCCTTGTTGAACCTCATGAGGTTGGCACGGGCCCCCTTCTCAAGCCTGTCCAGGTCCCTCTGGATGACACCCCTTCCCTCCAGCATGTTGACTGCTCCACACAGCTTGGTGTCATCTGCAAACCTGCTGAGGGTGCACTCAATCCCACTATCCACGTCATTGATGAAGATATTAAACAGTACTGGGCTCAGTATGGACCTCTGAGGGACACCACTTGTCATCAGCGACCTGGCTCTGTATTTAGTTGGACTCACTAGGACCTTGAACAAAGCCCTTCACCTCTTTTGAAACCTTTCAGTTGCAGAAAAGCCTTCTTGGTGCTTTCCTCTCCTCTCCACAGCTCAATAAAGCCCCACAAACCAGGGCGCTGGGTGCATCACCCCTGCGTGTCCCCATCCTGACCGTGGGACACCAGGGGAGGGCAGCGCGGTTCCTACCAGCCTCCCGGTGCGAGCGGGGACTGAGTCACCTTCTTTCCCCCCCCTCCATGTGTTGTCACAAGATGACAAAGCATCAAATTGGATTCAGATTTGCAAATTACAACTTTGGGTGCAGCTGAGCAGAACCGCGCCGCTTTGACAAATGAGTAAGTGGCTGATGTTACGGCACAGGTCATTTGTTAGGAAAGAAGGCTTCTCCCCCCTGTGGGGTTTTTTTTTATATATATATGTATTTTTCGTTTAGCATTTCAGATCTTTGATTCATCGACTCAGACCACTTGAGGTACAGACACCAGCGAGAGTTGCATTTTAACTAGGCAAATAGAGCTGTTTTAGGAGTGGCCTCTTTTCAGAGGTTAATATTATAAATGCATCTTAAATGTCTAATACATAATCAAATGCCATAAAAATGGAAATGTTATGAGTATTGAAGCCCAGAGAACAAAAATCATTGCTCATTGCTCTTGCCACCAAAGAATTCAGCTGTGAATACAAGCTGCAGACTTGCCTAGAGTCATATTCCTGGAAATATCATGATGGAATGAAAAAAAATGAATGGGCCATGCCTAGATTTTCCCTGTTTTAGAACCGCTGTTAATTGCAGAGCGGAGCCTCCAGGTCTTGATCACAGACCCCGTAGGTTTTTATAACTCAAGGTTGCTGGGGTTGTAGGGTTTCTCTGAGGTCCATGCTGCCACCTTCTTTCCAGGTCCTTGCAAGCAGCACCACCAGCTTCTTCCCTGTCCGTAGGATGCTTCTCGATGCGGGAAAAGGGTTTGGAATCCATCAGGAGCAACGCAGGTCCCACCAAGGGGAAGGATATCGGCTTAGTGCATGCATAAGTAATGAACTGCCTAGAAAGTGCATGATGGAGGATAATAACCCGTAGGTGAGTGCATGATATATTGCTGAAGGAGCTGATTACACCTATATAGAGGAGAGCTGTGTCTTGGATAATTGAGTTTCAAGCTGATGGACAGCTGTTCCTGCTGTGTTGCCTTCCGATCAACGGTGAAGCACGGTTACGCCTGCCCTAATAAAGAAACGCTGGTGATGGATGGAGTGTTGACACAGGGCTTTCTGGCACAGCCGGGGCAAGACTTCTTGCAACAGCCCAAGTCTTTTCCCAGCTGAGACTCTCCCAGAGGGAATATGAGGGACACAAAAATGTCCTTGCACCACCCGCCAAGCATGATCTACAACTATTAGCCAACAAAATGTTGATCTCAATCACCACCTTTGCTCTGCTGCCATGGCTTTGCAGACATGTTTCAGGGTATCTTCTTAAGCTGCCTGCTAGTTGTTTTGCTCGGCAGACCCAGACAAGGCATGCTTTGTGGCCTGATTTACCAAGCAGTGTAAGATTTTGGTCATTCCTTGCAACAGAATTAAAGGTATTGTAGAATCACAGAATGGTTTGGGTTGGAAGGGACCATCCAGTGCTACCCCCTGCCCTGGGCAGGGACACCTCCCACCAGACCAGGTTGCTCCAAGCCCCCTCCAACCTGGCCTTGAACCCCTCCAGGGATGGGGCAGCCACAGCTTCTCTGGGCAACCTGGGCCAGGCTCTCACCACCCTCACAGCAAAGAAGTTCTTCCCCAGATCTCATCTCAATCTCCCCTCTGTCAGTGTCAAACCCTTCCCCCTCCTCCTATGGCTCCCCTCCCTGATCCAGAGTCCCTCCCCAGCTTTCCTGGAGCCCCTTGAGGGACTGGAAGGGGCTCTAAGGTCTCCCCGGAGCCTTCTCTTCTCCAGGCTGAACCCCCCAACTCTCTCAGCCTGTCCTCACAGTAGAGGGGCTCCAGCCCTCCCAGCATCTCCGTGACCTCCTCTGGCCCCGCTCCAACAGCTCCATGTCCTTCTGCTGTTGGTGGCCCCGGAGCTGGAGGCAGCACTGGGGGGTGTCTCCCCAGAGCGGAGCAGAGGGGCAGAATCCCCCCCCCTCGCCCTGCTGGCCACGCTGCTGGGGATGCAGCCCAGGGTGCGGGGGGTATGATATGCTGTCCCATTCCAGAGACCTGTCACCACATGCTGTGCTCAGGTGTTTCTGCTTGTGCTGGGTGGCCAGAATGAGCTGTTGGACCCTGAGGGCCCCCAGGCTGCCTGGCCTTACACCCTACAGAAGCACATGGCTCTGCACACGTGTGCACATGCATGTGTGTCCGCACATGCATGCAAATTTGCACCCCACATTCATGTCTAATCCTCTGCCCCTGCTTTGAGAGGAGTGACTGCTCCCCAGGAGCCCCACACTTTAAAGGCAACAGGTTATTTAGCCACTGGCCATTGCAAAAACGCTTCTGAAACACAGGATTTTTCACAATAAGTGAGATTCGGCAACGCCACACCAAGACCTGCCAACTGAGGCTATTTGGATTAAGTTTTTCACTAAAAATGTCATTCATCTAGCTAAAGTGGCTGGTAGGGAAGGGCTGGAACTGACAACTCTCCCACCCCAAAGGCAGTTTGGGCAGAGAGAAAGGAGGCGGCAACAGAGCTCGCATTGTTTCAATGCCCAGTTTGCCATTTTCAGAGTGAAAAATTGCAGTGTGAAGTGCTTTTTCTTTTTAAAAAAAAAAAAGTATGAATCGAATGACTATTTGGAAAGGAAAAAAAAGGCTAAATTTCAAAATTGAAGCCAAACACACCAATGTTATCAACGTGCAGTGCTGGGATTGACGGGATCTGGGTTCAGCTGCCTCCTTCGCTGGTTTCTGCGTTCAGTTTTATCAAAAACAGTTCAGCTTGGGCAAACCTTAGCAAATACCAGCCTCATGGGAACACTACAGGTCCCTTTGTAAAAAAGGTCAGCTGAAACTCCTCCCAGACCCCCAGCTTCATCCATCCTAAAGTGCAAGAACCAATAACCCCCTCACTCCCTGTCCTACCAGATGTGCCCCAGTGCACCCAGTTTCCCCCAGGCCCCTCCGGCAGACATCAGCCTTTGGCGAAGGCACCAGCTCAGGTGATTTAAGGGCTCCACCTCCAGAAGTTTGCTGCTGTCAAAGCCCACAGGAGACGGCTCCGGCGGCAGCACCTCCAGCTCCTCTCATGCCTGCAGCCACCTTCCAGAGATAACAAATAACAGAGAGGGGACGATGACAGCCTGGAGTTTTAAAGGAGAGGAGTCAATCCTGACTTATTGTTATTATCTCCTAATAGTTTACACTGTATTATTCTATAATTACTCGGTGAATCACGCTGACAGTCTGCCTGTTTGCTGCTTCTGTGAGTTACTCCCGTGCCCGCCGCTGAAGGCATCATCACTCTTCCCCGCAGAGGTGCTGCCCCGGTGGGTCGTGTCACACAGTGTCCTGCTGCCGGGCCACACCGGGAGAGCACAGGGACACTATTTGCTTGGTTTTAGTAACAGTTTCTCATCTCTGTAAATAATTCCTTGCTAATTACACTCCGACGGGCTGGTGCTGATTGTACAGCCCCATGAATAATAGAATGGGGAGTAAATCCTTATTTTAATAAGGCCAAGAAATATTTAATTCAGCCACCGTGCACTAAATTAAACAAGCCTTTACCAAAGCGGCTGAGAGATGGAGCTCCGTCTCCTGCAGAGATTGCTTTGTCACTGTCGTTCTTTAGGCCACCAACATTTTTCTTGTGCCAAGGTGGACTGTGCTGATGCCACCTCCACCGCTTTGCCCTGGGAGTCCATCAAGTCCTGCCATGACGGTGACTGCAATAAAGGGCTGTTTCTCTGAGCTGCTCGAAAAGCCCTGGTCCTGCTGATAAAACAGGGGGTTCCTAGTGAAACTCCTCTTTCTGAGCCCCCCCTCACTCATTTCAGTGGCATCTGCCTCACTTTCCAACTAAACTGGTTTTTGCCGTGAAGGGCAGAGGCCAGCAATGGGCACACCATCGCAGGGCGGCTCTTTGCTCCGTGTTGTTACTGAAACAGCTGTTTTTCTTGCTAGAGCTCCCTGGTTATACTTTACCAAGTGCTAAGAAACACTGATCTACTACCCTCAGCTGGACCCTGCGCACTCCAGCTCCTGAGGTGTGTGGTGGCCTTGGACACGGACACAAAGAGCTGATCTTCTGCCTGAATCCCCCTCACTCCTGCTCCTTGCTGAAGCCTGGAGAAAGTGATAGCAAAGAAATCTGGGGACATGGGTGGCATCCGAGAGCCCGGTGGGCACAGTCTGGGCTCTGCCGGCTTTCCGCAGCCCTCGTTTTGCCTGTCGCTGGTGGGATGTAGCCGGTTGCATCATCTGAAAGGAGGGTGTAGCCAGGGGGGGTCGGTCTCTTCTCCCAAGGAACAGGCGATGGGACAAGAGGAAACGGCCTCAAGTTACACCAAGGGAGGTTTAGGATGGATATTAGCAAAAATTTCTTCACCAAAAAGGTTACCAAGCCTTGGAAGAGGCTGCCCAGGGCAGTGGTGGAGTCGCCATCCCTGGAGGTATTTAAAAGCCGGGCAGACGTGGTGCTGAGGGACGTGGGTTAGTGGTGGTTTGGGCAGGGTTGGCTTGATGGTTGGACTTGATGATCTGAAAGGTCTCTTCCAACGTCAACCATTCTATAATTCTGTCACTGTCCAATATTCTTCATCAGCATTTTCTGGCTCATTGTGACTTTTCCTATGTGTCAGGTGAGCATCCCTTTTTCACCAGGCTTAACCTTGCTGTCTGGGCAAAGGGCTTTGCTGCAGTTGTTAAAGCAGCTCAACCAGAATGACCCAGCGGCTCCCTGCTAATTGCACGTGCTTCTCTTGGCTAATTGTGTCTGCTCTGACTTAACGCTGAGCTCCTGATCACCTGTGCTGCAGGGGAGAGCGGCAACAGCACTTTGCTGAGCGTGGAGTGAACAATTTGGCCACGGCACCCTCGAGCTTCTCACCTGGATGTAATCGGCTTAGCAGCATGCTCCATGCCTTTTTTCCAAAGGCATCAGTGGTCCCTGCTCTGTTCTGGCCAGTCCCCACTGTCACAGCAGGACCAAGCCCAGGAAATTCAGCTTTCCCAACTACAACTTGACCTCAGCTCCCACTTTGCAAAGCTGCAAACTGGTCCTGCCTGGGCCATGCCCAAAGCCAAAGCCATCCCTCACCCCTGTCTTTTCTTCAGTGCCCCTGTCTCTTCTTCAGCGCCCCTGTCTCCAAAACTTTCCCTCAATAAATGCAAATGCTGGTGCCACCGATGGCACATAGACCTCCTCATGATATGGAGCAGGTTAGAAACACTCATCACGAGAGGAGAGAAGTGATGCTGTCTGTGGAGGTGACTCGGCAAGTCAAATCCCGTAGAAAACTCCATCGGCTGGCATGTCTCTGAAATCTGGGCATTGCTGGGTGGGTTTCAGTCTAGATCCATAGAGTCCATAAAGTCCTCCTTGGACTTTTAAAATTAACTACTAGTTTGACCCTCTATGGCTCATCCCCCTTTTCCAGGGAGCTCTGTCTGCTCCCAGGCAGGGCAGGGCATCCCACCGAGCGTTTCAAAGCGGTCTGATCTCTGCACCCCCCTCCCCATTCAACCCCAGTTGAATTCAACCAGTTCATATCTCTTTGACAGCACCACCTCATCTAACGTTATGCGAGACTGTGAGTCTGCAGCCAGTTTTATTAGCTGAAAAATCAGTGCATGGTGTGAAGCGGCTCACTTTCAAGCAAGACGAAATACGCTGGTATTTGATCTTGCCATTTTATTTCACATGACAGAGCAGTCTCTCTTCCCATCATGGATTGGGAAATACCAATCTAGCCCGTGCCAATCCTCTTTCTCAGCAGGGTTTTCTCGTTGAGAGCAGCAAATGTAATACAGTTATATAAAAGTGTGCATTTCAGCAGACATGCACCTATTTATTTAAAATGTTTAAACTAGAAGGTACTCGTGGTGTTAACCATTATTTATGACCATGAGTCACACCTTCTTCAAGTGCTGAGGGGCTTTAACCAAACACAGAGAAAACAAGGAAATTATGATGAGTCCAAAAGTAAAGGAAATCTTTGATTTTGATCCATTCCATTTCCATCTCCAGCTTCCCGGGGCGAAGCAGCAAACTGCTCCTGAAAGCCTCTGCGCCGATGGCACATGTCTGCCAGCATGAGTGGGGACATGTCCCGCTCCCGGGAGCCTGTCGAAGGGGCTGATCCTGAATCCCGGCCCCACACACCACCTCCTTCCCCTCCTCTTCCAATGGGCTGGAAAAAAGCAATGGGTCCGAGGCATGGCAAGGTGTAATTAAGAGCTGCTCCCATGGGTAATCAAGCAATCAGTGATGGAGAACCCTTCCCATGCAGGGACATTGCAGGGGGACACACGTGGCAGGAGCAGGAGCGGTTGTAGGTTAGAGAGGGAGCAACAACTACAGCCTGAGTTATTGTGGCACACAAATGTGACCACATGAAGGTGTGTGGTTCTCCCAAACCCAGGCTCCCCAAAACCAAGGAGCAGTGTGTATGTCCATCCATAAGTGCACACAAACCCACTTATCCCAAGCTAGAAGCATGTTTTTTAAATAGGTGCTATATTCATAGCATGGGAGGTGGTTTCTCATCCAGCCCTGCCTTCTCTTCTCCATCCTTAGTGATGCCAGACCTTTCGAGGATGTAACTCCTGATGTCGGAAAGGCTGAGCCACCAAATTGCCTGCTGAAGCCAAATGGTTTCGGGGTGCTTAGGACTGTGCTGAGCTGTGGTTTAGCATCTGCCATTTAATAGGGTGAGACCCTGATACTGGGAAAGCAAAAGGGAGTGTCAACACTGACTCCACAAGGCCACGGTGGGATCCTTAGCACTGCTCCAAAGGAGTGATCTGGCAATCCTCCCGGCACCGCACAACTGGAAAAATGAGGGTTAATTTTGAATTATTTTAAACACCTGCCCCGCAGTTCACTAGGGTTGTCCCTCTGTGGTTCAGGGCTTTGGTTCTCTGGGAGGTTGTACCTGCTGCAGGTGGGGAAATCCCCATTTTTGCCCCACTTCTGCCTTTGTGGAGGCTTTTGCAACGCTGCCTGGGTTTCCCCAGCTCTCCAGCGCAGCACAATGGGAGGCAACGAGTAGTCCTCCAGAAACCACCTCTCCTGTTTGAAAGGTTGTGCTTCAGGCTAAATCTTCACTGACCAACCTTTCTTCTGAGCTTTCCCCACCGGTGGAGCATCTGTATAACGCTCCTGAATTCAGCGCACTTATCCGGCTTAGCAGTGGGTAGATCTCAGCTCCTAATCAGGCCCGCATTGTTTTCTTAACAAACAGGGGAATTTGCTCAGACTATCACCCTTAAGGCGACTACTGTTTGTAAGACAACGGAGAGCTTATAATAATTATAAAAGCCAGCACGGCGTGTGTACACAAACCTAACTCTGGGGAAGCGTGGATGAATCCGGGGCGGATGCGCCGCTGCCAGGACATGGAAGCCCCGAGTTATTCTGGTAACTGATTCAGTCCCTTTTAAGATGCATGAAGCTGTTACTCACAATAGTAGCTCCGGGCCGCGAGCTCATCTGAATTTCACCACCAGACTCATGCGGGTGCATTAGGTTTACACCAGCAAGAAGGGGATCTGGTCCTCATCCGGAGAAACCTATTGGAGACGAGATGATGCTGGGTTGCACCGAGGCTGCTTCACGTAGCTTTAGGCATGTGTTACCCTTAAAGTCTCTTTTCTACTGCCAGAGAAGTCTCGAGGGAGCGATGTGAGGAGATCAAGCTGTATTAGACAAGGCAGAGCACAGCGTCCAGGCTTCATTTATCAGCTGCTGCATCCTGGAGGCTGAGGGGATGCAAACCCTTGAGGTGCCCAAGGACAGAGTCCCTGGCAGGGTTATAGCCACAATCCTGTCTGCCTCTGGCACCGACCGTGCTGGAAAGTTTGGGTGAGCGCAGGTTTGGCTCAGAATAGCAATTTCTGACTCCTCGCCCCGGTGCTCCCTGTGCTGCAGGAGCTCTGCGCTCTGCCTGCTGCGCGTGTTCAGGGCAGCATCGTTCCTCTGGCTCCTTAGCCCAGTACACCCAGTAAAGCAGAAAGCTTTCACTGGGCTGCGGTGGGCGATTACCTGGCAGAAATATAAGCGGGTAACAAGCCGCTGATTCATGGCATTTTGCAAAAAAAAAAGTCATTGTAATACATCTCTATACGATATCAATTGAAAGTTACGCAAATCTTTATAACGATTAAACGGTGTGATTGATACTGGGTCATTCATAAACGCTCCATTCATGCCTGTGTCCATGAATCCCCTTCCCAGTCTGTGTAAAATTGTTGCCACGAGCGTGTCGGGAGTTGTGCTCACCCTCTGCTCCTGCCCAAGCCCCTCTGTGCTCTGCTGCAAGCGGAACAGCAGCCTTGGCAAACGCCGCGTCCCTCGGGCTCAGGGGTGCGGAGAAGGTCCCTGCGCACGTAGTTTGTGGTGCAGAGAAATGCCGGTTCATTCTGTTTTTACCGAGTTGTCATCGAGCTGAAATCCATTTGCTTTCCAGCAGCCTAATGGGAACCTGTGGGATTCAGGCACGTCTTGCTTTGCAGAGTCTGGTGATTGTCAGGAGTGGAACGTAAGAGTATGCGAGTAGCTGTATTAAATCAGATTGAGAGTCTGTCTTCTCCAATATCCTGTCTCTGATAATAACTTATACCTCGAGAAGAGGATAAGAGTAAGGACAGTGTGTAACACCATTTCTCAACATACTCTGCTAATCTCGATGAGCCTAGGGTCAGTCTGTCGATGCCAGGGGTGTATCTCGGTATTAACAGCCCTCAGCTGATTGTTGGCACTGCCTGATGTGCAACAGTACCTTATTCTGCCTGTTTTGATCCCTGTCTGCTAATTTTATTTGATGTTTCTGGGTGCACCTCAGGCCCTGGGTGCTCTCAGGAGGGATGCTAGTTTGCATTGGCCAGAGAGGATACACTGGTGATACTGGTACCCAAACCAACCTTCCGCTGGGCACCGAGAAGCCATAACACAAGATCACAATAAACTTCCCTGGAGAAGCAAAAAGGGGGGATTAACCAAGCAGGATTGTCAGGGAGATGTTCAGCCCCCAGACTTGCAGCCAAGCTGGTGGCCAGGCTGATGGCTAAGAGATGGATTGCACCCCAGCACCAATTTGCTGCCCAAAAGCTGGGCTTGTGGAGAGCAATGCAAGTGGTCCCAGGCTAGGATCTCTAAGAACAAGATGCCAATTTTCCCTTTAAGTTGGGTCTAAGATCAATATTTTGAATTCTTCCTTCGTTTTCTAAGGTCAGCATCAGGTGTTTCCAATTATCACAAAGAAGCACCACATTACTTCATCCGGAAGAGCAGAAGAAAATAAATTGGAAATACTGATTATTTGTCTTGTGCAATTATTCTGGGAACAGTTCCCTGGGGACTTACTGCATAATGTGATGTCAATGAACGTGAGAAAAAAACCCTCTATTGTCATGAAAAACACCCACCGTGAGGAACATATTCAAGGTTTTCTTAGTGTCCACATGGAAATGTCTCTTCTCGGTCCCTTTCTGTCCATCTCAGAGATGTGATAAACGCAATGTGTCACTGTCTCCACGGGCTAAATGGGGGATGTGGGAAGATGCTGCATCATATTCAGGAGTAGCTGGAAGGAAAATAAACAGTCCTGCTCTTCCTCTGTTTCATGGGAGGTTTGAGGAGGCTTTTTTGGAGCATGATACGCAAACTGGTAGACTTCCAACTGCTGATTCCCCCTGATTTGAAGACCCCTGACTCCCATCACCTTTCATTGCACCAAGAAATTGGTCCCAGCAAAGGGAGGAAAGAAGGTAGGGATGTGTTTGTTCTCCAGATTTTAAAGCCCGGTACATTGGCACAAGAGAAATTGCTTCCTTGGAGCATCTTGTTTACAAGATTAATGGCAAAATTAAAACAACTCATGTGATGTTGTTAAAACAGCTCATATTCTCGGGGATATAAAGGAGAATGTGGAGGGGACTGCTCAAAAGGAGGGCGCAGAGGAGATCAGAAAGCGTTTGGTAGGCGCATTTCCAAACAACCTTTCTCAGTTCTCCATGGAGGTTTTATACCTTCAGGTATATTGTTTTAAAATATCAACCCAGAGACAAAAAAAAAAACAAACACAAACCTTGACAAGAAAAAAGCATTGGCATCCCATCTTGGAGAATCATCCGGCCCATTAAGCATTGCACAGAGAAGCACCGAGGCACCACGTGCACCCGCCTCGCGCTCTCCCAGCCACATCCAACGGCTCCGGGAGTGGGAGAGGGGAATTATGAATATCAGCGTATGCCATATTTATGGGGACTGCTATAGAGGAGAATAAAAAAAGACCAGGAAACTTCACCTTTGTGCCTTATTATATACCTGGAGGTATTATATACCTTCTCTTGGAGGGGTCAAAGAATCAAATCAAACCTTCCCAAAAAGCACTGGGGACATTTCTTCAGGGAAACTAATTCTGACAACATCTTTCTTTCTGTCAAGGCAGATTCAGCCCATATGTCCCTCCTGGAGGAACCTTCTTTCTGCTTTGGTTTCATTTCTTTGGGGCTTTTTCCACCTAAGAGCTCCCTTCATTTTGGCTTTCCATGGGATTATATTAAAGAAGAAAGCAGGTATTCTTAATGAAAAAAAAAAGTCATCAGCCATCAGACGAGGCAAATGCTGGAGCCTACAGGGAAGCTTTAATGAAAGAGTCCCTTCTGGCTAGGATGGGAGAGGGGACAACTTGCTAGGAGAGAGGCCAGGCTTGATCTGAGCCAGGTCCCATTGTCCTTTGTGCTGCACCAGCCTGTGCCTGGAAACCTGCTGGTCCATATAGAAGAGCCGGGCAGGGAAACTGAGGCAGGAAGCAAGGTGTCCAGCTCCCCATCTCAGAGCAGGCATGACACCCCCATTGTCCTTTCCGTGTGCCCAGGGGGCAGCTCACAGCCCAACGAGGGGTTCCAGCAGAGCCCTGTGAGCCCAGTGGGGGTTTGGGGGTGCTCTCCCAGCTCCCCCCCCACCTTGAGCACAGCCAGGCCATGGGAAGCCAGGGATGAGGGTGGCACATTCAGCTCATAGCTCCGCTGGCCATCCAAATGTCTGCTGCTCCTTCACATGCCATCATCCTTGTTTTTAATCTCTGCCAACAGCTCTCCCCTAGAAGCAAGTCCCAAGGCCAGATCCAGTCGGGATGGGAGCTGAAATTCCCCCAGGCATCCTCCAAAGCCCCTCAGGAGCTACAGAGGTGGCTTTGCAAGAGGGTCCATGTGATGCTGGGATGGTGCCACATCCCGGTGAGGTGCAACCCCCCCCATCCATCCCGCTCTGCGTTGATGCCGGTGGGCGGAGAAACAACAGGCGCAGGGAATATTGGCTGGATTCAAAGTGGAGACCCTTCCCTGAGGGTGACGGCTCAGGCCCTTTTCCCTGCACAGCACTGGTGGCATCATTTAGAGGATATTAAGTAAGGATATGGGGCCAAATCCTGTTTCTCATTCCCCCTCCTGGGAAAAAGTGCTGAATTCCCCACAAAATTCATGGGGAGGGACCGAAACTTTCTGTGCTGACAGCGAGAGCAGAATCCAGCGCTAAGTGTTCAAAGTTTCCCAGTGTTGGGTTTTGTTGGGTAGGTTTTTTTGTTGTTTTTTTTTTTTTTTTTTTTTAAAAAATCAATGTCATTTTAAAATTATATAACTGCAAAAAAGCAACAGAAAAACTTAGGGCTGGAGCTTCTATTTTATCAAACCTTTTCTCCATTAATCTTCCCACACAACTGCTGTCACCCATTAGCCTGCCAAAGAAACGTTAGATGGATCCGTTCTGTTTGGCAGCTCAGCAGGTAGCACTTACCTGCCCCGCTCCCATCCTGCCCAGCATCCCTGCGGATGGGCTTTACCCGCACCGAGGACAGCGGGAATATTAGTGGGGACAGCCTTATAACACCCACCCAGTGTCCTCTAGTCCCGGCCAAATCATGTGAAAGAAGGTAAAAGCCCCCAAACTCACCTTCTGCAGCCACGGCTGGGGTCGGGAGTGTTTGCAGCGACCTGGGATTTTACATAGATGGGAATCGCCTCAGTAAATCCATGCTGAAATACCTGGCAATATTCCCACGGAATTTGAAAGGAATTGAAGCAACTTTAGGCTGTCAAAATTTTTCCTTTGAAATAGTTTTTGATGGGAATTCAGGGGTTTTTTGATGGAGAAGGGAGAGTCTGTTCCTTGTGCAGGAACGGCTTGTTTCCCTTGGGAAATACCTCTGAACCCCCCCTCCTCGCCCCCGATGGCTGCAAACAGGGGCTGCCCCCCCCCCCGGGGGTCTCCACGTGCCTTTGCTCTGCGGTGCCACGGGGCAAACACGCCGGGAACAGAGTGAGGTCAACACCGAATCTGCTGGAGACTTGCCCTCGTGCGCTTCCAGCCGCATCCCTCGGATACGCCGGCTATTTTTATCATAATTGCATTTATTGATTTCTTCCAATGTGACCTCTGCGCTCAGCTGGAGCACAGGGGGGTGCGAGCGAGCCCCAGGGGGTGCCTGCATAGGTGAGACACCCTTCCCAAACACCAACCCACCCACAGGACTCTCCCCAGTCCTCGAGACATCTATCCCCAGGTGACTGTTCACGCTGTGGACCTCTGATGCCTGCTCACAAACAAAGAAAATAAACCCTAAACTAGATATTTTGCAGCATTAAATTATCGTGCAACTCTCAAGTTGCTGGAGCGGGTCCAGAGAAGGGCAACGGAGCTGGTGAGGGGTCTGGAGAACAAGTCTTGTGAGGAGCGGCTGAGGGAGCTGGGGGTGTTCAGCCTGGAGAAAAGGAGGCTGAGGGGAGACCTTCTCGCTCTCTACAACTCCCTGAAAGGAGGGTGTAGCCAGGGGGGGGGTCGGTCTCTTCTCCCAAGGAACAGGCGATGGGACAAGAGGAAACAGCCTCAAGTTGCGCCAGGGGAGGTCCAGATTGGATATTAGGAAGAATTTTGACACTGAAAGGGTTATGAAGCCTTGGAATGGGCTGCCCAGGGAAGAGGTTGAGGCCCCATCCCTGGAGGTGTTCAAAAGACGGGTTGACATAGTGCTGGGGGACATGGGTTAGTGATGGTTTTTTTGTCAGAGTTAGGTTGATGGTTGGACTAGATGATCTTGAAGGTGCTTTCCAACCTAGATGATTGTATGATTCTATGATTTGTGCCACAAACCATTCCCAGTAGCAAATAGATTTTGGGGATGGGGAGGTTTCGGTGGCAGCTTTGGGGGGCAGATCTTGGCTTTGGGACCACTCCAAGGCTGTTTAAGCCTTAAAACTCTGGCTGAAGCCTCTGTGGGGAGACCCTAAAAAGAGTGAAATATTTGCTTTCCAGCAGATGACCCAGCAAACCAAGCAGCCTCCAAACGCGGCCCCGATGCTGCGAGACGAAAGGCTGATGTTGCCTCACGCAAGAGGTGACTGTCCCCTTCTATCCCAGCCCAGCTGCGCTGGTGTTTCAGCATTCGAAGCCTTCCTTTCCCCGCTTCCCTCCCTTCCCTCCCATCCAGCACGGGGCTGGGGCAGCCTCTTTGCCTTCGCTTGTGTTTGAAATAACGGCAACAGGTTTAAGAGGAGAAAGGGCTATTTCCCACCTGGCTCCCGGAAGAGTCTTCAAATAACTAGGAAAGACAAAGAATAAATATTAACTTAAGAAATCGCTCCCTTAACTTGATTTAGAAGCAAACCTCCCTGGGAGAGAGATAATTTTCAGTCCCCTCCAGCATCTAAACACCGAGCAGCTTTCCTCTGTATCTGCTAGGGCCAGTAAATTTAACCTGAGAAAAAAGGGTTCAGCAGAGGCAGGAAGGCTGGAATTAAGACAGCGGGGGAATTTTCTCTCCAGACAGAGGAGACGACATGAAATATTCACCAGGACTCTTCCGAGGCGTCCCGGTGTGACCGCAGGGGCTGGTGTTGCTGGTGCCACGTTCAGCCCAAAATGTCTGCCAGAAAGCTCCAGGCTCCCATTTTCCAGGAATTTCCTTGGAATATGAGATTTGAGGTCAGTCCAGAAGAGCCTTCAGGCCCACTTTCCCACTCCAGGCCCACGTAGTATCCAGAATTATCCCTCAAATACAGAGGAGCCGGGATCCCCACTTCCCACCTTTGCATCCCAGTACCACAAATGAAGGTGTAGGTGACATCTATTCCCCGTATGGACCAGCTCACGGCCACACAGCCCGGGACCAAAGCACTGAATTACTCAGATTTGAATAGTAAAGACAGCTTAGAGGGTTGTTTTTTTTTCTTTTTTTTCTTTTTTTTTTTTTTTCCCTAGATTCTTTTTTAATTAAGCCAGAACGTCTCCTGTGGCGGTGTACACAAAGCGGTAAAAAGCTTTGGAGCGTGATTAAACACCCAAGTGAAGCAGCGACAACATCGCTCCTGCTCCCGCGCCGCGCAGCCCATCAGAAATAAAGACGTGAGCTAAAATAGCAGGAGCTCGCCCAGCGAAATGCCAGGCGACTCCCAGCAAACTTCAGCCCTTTATATACAGAGGGAGGGGAAAAAAAAATAAAAGAGAGAAAAATAAATGACAACACGAAACCACGGCTGCAGCACCGCTCCGTGAAGAGCTGCCCCAAGGCTCTGGATTTCAGAGACACGGGCTCTCTCTCCAAAAAGGAGATAATATTCCATTTTCTCTTTTGTCCTCCTGAAGATGGAATAAGTTCTCCAGCCTGTGGCCATGTCTCATGCATCCCCTCCTTTCCTGCAGTCTGGCTCCTTTTTAGAGGTGTTGCTTTCTCCTTTCTCGTCTCTGTGCTTTGTGGTGGGATGGATGGAGGCAGGATAACTCCCGCAGGGCCAGTTAACGTGGGAGCACTCTACCAAAAGCTGGGGTGTCGGGTACCAGCCTCCTCTTGTCTCTGTCGCTCTCCGTGTCCTTAAAGCTTCCCCCCGCCCCGAGAGAGCAGCAGTGATTTGCTCGAGCTCGCAGGTTGCTGCCTGGCCCTCTCCTGCCCAGCACCACCATGTGATGTGTCACCATGTCCCAGCTTAAACTTTGCCACTGGCCAAGCGTTGGGGCTACCCAGGGATGGGGGGGGGGGAGGCTCCTGGCCAGCCCTCACAGCTCTGGCCAGCGGGATGGTGGCCACAAGGCCACCAAAATGCCTGGAGAGCATTGCAGCAGGAGGTGGGTTGTCCCCATGTTCCCTGGTAGGTACAAGATGCTCCGTGCTTGGTGACAGATTTATTGAGTGCGACTGAAAAGGAGCTTACGGATATTAAGAGGCTGTGAAAACTTTGCTTTTTAATTTGCTCAAAAGAATTCATGTTAAAATTAGTTCTTAAAAAATCCAGAGGTATTTTCATTTGTTTCACTCCCTCTCCTCTTTTCTTCACTGGTGAAATGGAAAACAGGAAAGGAAAAAAAAAAAAAAAAAAGGACATAATTGGGAGGATGCCAGCTGAGAAGTTTAAAATAGATTAAAATCATTCCTCTTTTCTACCTGCAGAAGAAAAAAATATATGCATATATATTTATATACAGAGGCATACATATATATGTATATATATATTACCATTTTGTTCCTTTAAGGAGAGTTAGTGAATAATGGTTATGTCAGGAATACGGCAATTTAATTGGGCTCTACTAAAGGGACATGGGCACTGCATAGGACCTTTGGAAATCTATGGTTGTTTTTCAAATGTATTTTAAGCCCGTGGACCAGCCCTTTCCAGCCACGTGTCTCAGTGTCCCCTCCAAAAAAAACTGGGATGGAGAAGGAGTAAATCCTTTCAAACGTGCAGGGATGGGGGACTCCTCACCCACAGGTACACCCCAGCTGATGTCAATGCAAATGTGACACCTCTACAGGGGACTCACAGCCAGGTCCCCCACCCCAGCTGAGATGTGGCTCCTCCTAAAGTCTTTCTAATTAATCCCCAGCAGCCTCCTGCACCACCCCAGAAAACCCCACTTTTATTTGCTTTTCACGTACTGCGAGTCCCAGCGTAATCCCCAGAAGAGCAGCAGCATCTTCACTCACTTGGGCATTCGTTTGATCTCTCTTGGGTTGTTCTTTTTTTCTTATACACACACGAGGCATGGAAAATGAGACATCAAAACTTTCCCTATTTCTGGATCTGAAAGCAGAGTTGTAAAATGCAAACTGTTTTACTACTCTGCTGATGCCAGAACGCACGCGGCGGATTAAGAAATAGGCTACTGACATATTATTTATGTGCCTTCAATATTTTATCATGGATCAAGTATTTCACCTCCCTACATTAAAAACACACAGCCCTGAAACACTGCAGACCCAGAAAAATCCCTGTAACAGCTGTAGTGCAGGGCTGTACCTGGGAGGGTTCTGCTCTGAGAATCCTCAATTAATTTGGAGAATTGCACAGCTGGATGCTCAATAATTTCCTTTCAAGGAAGATAAAACAAAGCCAAAAAAACCACCCAAAACCACCAAGCCCCCTTTGGAATAAAGGCGGTGTTTGTGGGGTGGCAGCACCCAGAGCTGTGCTGGCCTCGCATCTGGGGAGGGTTTGTCACATACGATGGGATTTGAGGCAGCCGTGATAGAATTAAGGCTGAGATGGCAGCTTCCATGGAAACCCCTATTTCCAAGTGTTTTATGACTTTCTCATAAGATGGTGGCTTCAGCAGGAGTTGTTTTTGCAGCACTTAGGCAAAGCAGAGAATTCTTCCGGAAGGATGGGTGTTTGCAGAAGATGGCAGAGGAGGATGCGCGTTTTCCTCTAAGATACCCCAATCTGGAGGGTTCCAGCAGCAGATCTGCCCCACCAGGGTGGCTTGGTGGGGATAGGGGCCTAAATCATGTCCCAGACAAGCTGGTGGCTTTGCAGGCTGCCTGATGCTGCTCAGCGTTTGCTTTCCACACCAGCAGCTCCAGTGGCACTGGGAGATGCTTCTGTGCATGGTCACTTTCCCACCATCAGTCACTTGAACCTCCTGCCTGGGGGCAACCGGCCTTTCAGTGTCTGACCCCCGGTCTCCTTGGCTTGAGTTCCTGAGAGCTAAAATCATAGAGTGGTTTGGATTGCAAGGGATCTTAAAGCCCATCCAGTGCCACCCCCTGCCCTGGGCAGGGACACCTCCCACCAGACCAGGTTGCTCCAAGCCCCGTCCAACCTGGCCTTGAACCCCTCCAGGGATGGGGCAGCCACAGCTTCTCTGGGCAACCTGGGCCAGGCTCTCACCACCCTCACAGCAAAGAAGTTCTTCCCCAGATCTCATCTCCATCTCCCCTCTGTCAGTGTCAAACCCTTCCCCCTCCTCCTATGGCTCCCCTCCCTGATCCAGAGTCCCTCCCCAGCTTTCCTGGAGCCCCTTGAGGGACTGGAAGGGGCTCTGAGGTCTCCCCGGAGCCTTCTCTTCTCCAGGCTGAACCCCCCCAACTCTCTCAGCCTGTCCTCACAGCAGAGGGGCTCCAGCCCTTGGAGCATCTCCGTGGCCTCCTCTGGCCCCGCTCCAACAGCTCCATGTCCCTTTGATGTTGGTGGCCCCAGAGCTGGAGGCAGCACTGCAGGAGGGGTCATGTAGAGCTTCTCATTCACCAGCACCCCCAAGTCCTTCTCCTCAGGGCTGCTCTCCAGCCATTCTCTGCCCAGCCTGGATTTGTGCCTGGAATTGCCCCAGTCCGCGTGCAGGTCCTTGCAGGTTTCTGGACCTGAGCTTTTAACTCGGCATCTCGCTCTCCCGGGGGTTTCAGGGCTCTGCTGAAGAGGGGGTTTGGGGGTTTTTCAGTTTGCCAGTCACACTGACAGCCCGGAGAGAAAAGTGTTTGGGGTTGAGCTTTCACTCCTTTTGCTCCCTTACGGGACGAATTAAATAATAATAATAAAAGAGTCCAGTTGGAACAAAGTATTGTGATTTACTTTCCAGGGGTTTTAAAGCTTTTATTTAAGCTTTTTTGTCTTAACCTGAGTCGACGTTTGAAGTGAAAATGAAGTTTCAAAGAAGGCAATGCTTTTGGTTTAGAAAAATTGCAGAATATTTGTCTTTTCCACACTTTCAGGGGCACACAGGTTATATCTTGGGGGGAGGGGGGAGAGGGGGGGAGAACGGCAGGATTCACCCGAAACGATCCACTGAACTTCTCCTGTATAGTTTTCTTTCCATCCAAACTCCGTTCTCCAACAGACGTAGCAAACCCACCCACCCCAGGGGATAATTTTAAAAGCGACTTGTTGATCAATAAGCAATATTTATTGATTCCAGCTCTGTTATTCCTTCCACGCATTAAGCCCTACGAGCTTTTAAGCTGCTCTGGCTGCGTAAAGAATTAAGCAGGACTCTGATGAAGCAAGGGCTCAGGGTGAGCGGGTAACGGGACCTGTTTTCCCAAATAACTTGGAAAATGGCAATGGTTTCCAAAGGGTGGGTGTCTGGGCAGGGTGAGACGTCACACCAGCATCGGCTTGGAATTTTATGGTCAGGTTTTGTCTGGTTTGTCTTCATAAAGGTTTCACGGGGAAGCTTTTGAATTTCAGCTCAGGATGAAGTTGGATTTATTCCTATTTACCGTCAGCTTTTCTTTTTTCTTTTTTTTTTTTTTTTTTTTAATTAAGAAAAGTTACTTCCCCGTGATAAATCAGACTGGAGATTTGAGCAGGTAATTTGGAATAGGCGCATTTCAAGGAAAAAAGCAGCTTTCCAAGTGAACTTTCCTTTACAGTCCCCTTCTGCTGAGCTTCTCCCACCCCAAAAAAAAAAAAGGAAAAGGGAAAAGGGAAGAGGTTGAAAATAAGCAAGTGGAGAAAGTGCAGGGCTGCGGTGTATTTCTCCAGCCAGACACAACCCACAGCCTGGGCTCTGCCAGATGGAACCTGGCATCGTCCGAGATGGCCCTTGCTGTAAGGCAGCGATGAGGTTTGCGGAGGAGGGAATGTTTGAGGATGTTTATAGTCAGGCACCTTTTATTTCCTTGGGTTTGTGTCAATACATCGCGGGTATAATAATCACAGACCGCCTCGTGGCGAAGCGGTTTTGGATGTTTATTATCCTGCGTGTGAGCCAAGGGGGAAAAAAACTCCCACTGATTCCAACAGGCAGCAGGAAAAAAGCCGAGATCTGCTTGGAAACCAGGCGGGGAGGCTCGATGGGAGCTCCCAGGCATCACTTTATAACGAATAGAG
Source organism: Numenius arquata (assembly GCF_964106895.1). Taxonomy (NCBI): domain Eukaryota; kingdom Metazoa; phylum Chordata; class Aves; order Charadriiformes; family Scolopacidae; genus Numenius; species Numenius arquata. The sequence continues at coordinate 3,315,240 of NC_133598.1, read as the reverse complement.
TAACTTCTGGCCTTTTCCCATTCGGTTTAAGAAAGGTCATGGCCACCCTTCTGCCTTCGAAAAGGATTTGACACTTATGGGCAGTGCTGAAAAATGGCAAAACTCCCGCAGAGCATGGACACAAGTGAGGGGGGGCACTGCAAATCACAGAATCACGGAATCACGGAATTTTCAGAGTTGGAACGGACCTCTAGAGATCCTCTAGTCCAACTCCCCTGCTGAAGCAGGGTTGCCCAGAGCACATCACTCAGGACTGCATCCAGGTGGGGCTTGAAGGTCTCCAGAGAAGGGGACTCCACACCCTCCCTGGGCAGCCTGTTCCAAGGCTCTGGCACCCTCCCCATAAAGGAGTTTTTCCTCATATTTGAATGGAACTTCCCATGTTCCAGCTTGTGCCCGTTGCCCCTCGTCCTGTCACTGGGAACCACTGAAAAGAGTCCGGCTCCATCCTCCTTCAACCCACCCTTTAGATGCTTGGAAGCATTGATAAGGTCTCCCCTCAGCCTTCTCTTCTCCAGGCTGAAGAGCCCCAGCTCTCTCAGCCTTTCCTCATCAGGGAGATGCTCCAATCCCTCCATCATCTTTGTTGCCCTGCGCTGGACTCTCTCCAGTAGTTCCCTGTCTCTCTTGAACTGGGGAGCCCAGAACTGGACGCAGTATTCCAGTTGTGGCCTCACCAGTGCAGAGCAGAGGGGGAGAATGACCTCCCTCCACCTACTGGCCACACTCTTCCCTAGGCAGCCCAGGATCCCATTGGCCCTCTTGGCCACAAGGGCACATTGTTGGCTCATGGACAGTTTGCTATCCACCAGGACTCCCAGATCCTTCTCCTCAGTAGTGCTTTCCAGAAGATCCACCCCCAGCCTATATTGGAGTCTGGGGTTCTTCCTCCCCAGGTGCAGGACCCTACATTTGCCCTTGTTGAACCTCATTAGGTTCTTCTCTGCCCATCTCTCCAGCCTGTTCAGGTCACGCTGGATGGTGGCACAGCCCTCTGGAGTGTCGGCCAGCCCTCCCAGTTCGGTATCATCAGCGAACTTGCTGAGGGTACACTCTGTCCCCTCGTCCAGGTCATTGATCCAGGTCATTTGATGCGAAGCATCAAAGTTATTTGAGGGAGTAAAGCTGAACCCACATCGATGCGGTTGTGCAAATCACTGCTGCCACCAACTCCAGCGCGGGGGGACGGGGGGATAAGCTCAGGGCCCCTCAAACACGTTTTTCCCAGTGGGAAAAATCCCAGGAGTGGGACTTCGGGGTTCGCTGGGCTTTGCTGCCCGTTCGCAGCTTTGCCACAGCGGGAAAGAAACTCTCCGAAAGAGGCTGGAGATAACCAGGCTGTAACGGCTCCATCTATTGGGTAAAAACACGCAACGGATCAATATGCACATGGAAAATGAATTCAGAGGGGGGAAAAAAAAAATGTATCAGAGGGGATTCAAAGCAGTTATCGCCACTTACAGCTTAATTGGACACAATTATAGGAATGCTTCTCGGTACTATGTGAAATCAAAATGAAGGTAACGGCGAGCTGCTTTGCAGAGACCAGAGCTCAGCAAAGGCGAGGAGATGCCAGAATTTATCACAAGTTATTGCCGTCTCGTCAAGGTGTTGGGGGTTCATGTGTCTGATGTAGGGCAAAATGAGCTCTCTGTCCCCCCGAAAATGCTCTCGGAGTGACACGGGGAAATGGGTAGCGAGGGTCGGGGTGCGGATGCTTCGGGGAACGTGTTTCTCCGAGCTTCCACTCGTCATTCATGGAAGCGGAGGACCGTGGAGCAGCTTCGCTACGGGAACCAAAAAAACAACGGTCCCCCTTCATCCCCCCCCCCCCCCAAAAAAAAAAAAAAAAAAAAAAAATCAACCGCTTTATCGCTTTCCCCAGAAAGCAACCGCTACCAAGAGCAGGCTGCAACCCCTGCCTGGATTTGCTTGTGTCTGTGATACCATGTTTTCCCTCGGGGATGCTGAAAAGCAGAAAAACAAACTCCGGCTGGAGGAGGGAGGGAGGGAAAGATGGGGGAAGGGGGGGGGGGGGGGGCTCCCCAAAGCCCGGCCACGGCCAGCGGCGGTCCCGGGAGCTGCGAGCAGGGCTGTTCTGCTGGGGAAGGGGGGGGGGGGGGGGGGAATAAATAGTAAGGGGAAGGAGGGGGCTACTCCAGCCAAGCAACGGCGCGATCGGGGCCGAGCATCCCTTCCTCCGCCTCCCGAGCGGGGCTGGCGCCGAGCGGCGGGGCTCGCCGGGACTCGCACCTCGGGAAAGCTTCGCCCCGCTCTTCCTCCTCCTCCTCCTCCTCTTCCTCCTCCTTCTTCTCCTCCTCCTCCTCCTCCTTCTCCTCGCCCGCGGACCGGGGTTTTCCCCGGGGGAACGGAGGGCAGCGGCACGGCGGCGGCGGCGGCACCATGAGCGCCGGCCGGGGCGGGCGGAGCGCGGCTCGGGGATAGGGGAGGCGGCGGGGGGGGGTCCCGCAGAGCTCACCCCGCCGAGCGGCACCGGGGGGGAGGGGGAGGGGGGGAAGAGGGGAGGGAGGGTGTCCCGGCGCGACCTCCGGGGGCTCGGCTGGTACCGGGGGTGCCGAGAGCGATACCGGCGGTCGGTGCGAGGGAAGCCCGCGGGGTTGCGGGGAGAGGGGGGGGGGGGTCCGGCGGTGCTCGGGTACCGGCGGGGAAGGAAGGGGGGGTGTGTGTGTGTGTTTGGGGGGGGGGTGCGTGCGTCTTTGTGTGTTTGGGGGGTGGTGTGTGTTTGGGTGCGTGTGTGTGTTTGGGAGGGGGGTGGTGTTTGGGGGGGGTGTTAAGGGTGTGTGTGTGTTTGGGGGGGTGTGTGTGTTTGTTTGGGGGTGTGTGCTTGGGAGGGGGGGGTGTGTTTGGAGAGGGGTGTGTTGGGGGTGTGTGTGTGTGTGTTTGGAGGAGAGGGGGGAGCAGTGCTTTTGGGGGGGGGGGAGTGGTGGTGTGTTTGGCGGGGGGGGGGAAGCACGGCAGCGTGTGAGGCGGGCGGCCCGTCCGGTGCCTGACGGTCAGGGCCGCCCCGTTGCCCCCCGCGGAGGTGCGGCCGCCCCGCGGCGCGGTGGGGGAGGCAGCAGCGGCGGCGGCGGCGGCGGCGGCAGCACCACCACCACCACCACCACCACCGGAGCCCGGCATGCCGCGCTGCCGGAACTGCTGCCCGCCGCTCAGTTCGGTGCCGGCGGGGCGGCGGCGGCGCCTCCTCACCCGTTTGGGCGGCGGCGGCGGTTACCGCTCCCCCCGCCGCTCGGTGCCGCTGCCCGCTGGGGGGGAGCCCGGCATGGCGCGGCGCTGAGCCCCGGGCGGCGGCGGCGGCGGCGGCGGGGAGCGCCCATGGCGCGGGGGCGGCGGCGGGCGCCGGCGCTGCGCACGCGGCTGCACGGGCTGCGGCACATGGTGCGGCGGCGGGCGGCGCCGGCGCGGCGGGCGCTGTGGGTGCTGGCCTTCGGTGCCGCCCTGGGTTTGTTGGTGGCCTGGTCCTCCGACCGGCTGCTGCACTGGCTGGCCTTCCCCTCCCACACCCAGGTCCGCACCCGCTGGAGCCGGCAGTTGGCTTTCCCCGCCGTCACCCTCTGCAACAACAACCCCCTCCGCTTCCCCCGCCTCTCCAAGGGGGATCTCTACTACGCCGGGCACTGGTTGGGGTTGTTGCTGCCCAACCGCACCGCCCGCCCCCTCCTCACCGAGCTTTTGCGGGGCGACGAGGCTCGGCTCCGCTGGTTCGCCAAACTGGCCGATTTTCGCCTCTTTTTGCCCCCCCGGCACTACGAGGGCATCAGCGCCGAGTTCATGGACCGCTTGGGCCACCAGCTGGAGGACATGCTGCTCTCCTGCAAGTACCGCGGCGAGCTCTGCGGGCCACACAACTTCTCCGCGGTGAGTGACACCGGTGAAGTTCCCGATTTCCATCGGGCCGGGGATTTCCACCCCCGCCTCCCGTCCCGTCCCCCCCCCCTCCTCCCTCCCCGGTACCGCTCCGGGGCGTTCTTCCCTCCCGGTGCCGCTCCGGGCTTCCACCGCGATGGTTCGGGCTCCCCGCGTCGTCCCCCGGTGTCGGTGCGGTCTCTCCCCGCCGCTGACCCCCTGCCGCTGCTCCGGGCTTCCACCCGCCTCCGTCCCGGTCTCCCACCCGGTGCCGGTCCGGTCTCTCCCCCCCGCCGTCCCCCGGGCTCCCGCCGGTCCGGTTCCCCCCGCCCCCCGCCACCGGGTGCGCGTTTTTCCCACGGTGGTGGCGGGTCCCGCCGCTCGCGGCGTTCGGGGACCGACGGCCGGGCGACCGCGACCCCAGCAGTGGCAAGTCCTCGTTGTAGCCCCCTCTCCCAGCTCCCCGGCAGATCGCTGCCCCTGGAGCCGCTTCCCCGAACGCTGATTTCTTCTCCGGACCAAAGCTTGCGGTGTTAAGGTTAACTCTGGCCATCAGCAGCGGGGGGCTCGCTGCCCCTTTATTTTTAATTGAAAAAAAAAATAAATAAAAAAAAAATTCTGTAGCCATCCCGGCTACTTCTGTCACATTTTCCCTGTTGCTCTCAGCATAGTTGCATCTCGACTTTTTTCCATCTCCGGCTGGGAAGCAAAGTTTCCCCTGCCGAGCTCCGGCTGCCGATGAAGCTTTGCCCCCTCCCGGCTCCATCGCTCCGGGGAGGTGGGGGCTGGCACCCCCGGCCCCCTGCCAGGGCTCGGCCTGGGGCTCGCCGTTTGTTCCCCGCTCCTTTTGCTGCCCGGGGTTGGGGGTGGGGGGGGGGTTGGTTGAGCTGCGCCCTGAGCAGCTGTGTGGTGTTGTGCGGCGTGATGTGGTTCGCAAATGATGAGCTCTGCTAATTAGAGCTGCCGCCTTTACCTTCTAGGAGGCCCCCGGCCCCCTTTGTGGGAGCACTTGGGCTCTGCCACGGGGTCACACCCCTAAACTTAGGGCGCTGTTTTACAAACAACCAAGAGTATCTCTGCTTGGAAAAAAAAAATCCCGTGGGACTGTTTGCACGCTACGGTGCGGCGAGAGGAGATACCGAATCGTAATAGCTCCAAATGAGAGCCGAAACCGGGCTCTTTTTGAGTGACCCTTTCGTACTTCATTGGTAGCAGCTGGGTGTTTATTGTGCTGGAATATTCTGCTCTTCTAATCTCTGCAGATATCCGGGGGAGAGAGGTACACGCTGTGATTAAATACTCTCGCTGCTGTTAGCGCTGCCGATGTCTGTAGGGAGAGATAACTAGTTGGAGCTGTTGCTGCTCCGCGTGCAGGAAAAGGAGTTGAATTCCCTGTTCCGTGAGCGCTGCCTGAGATGCATACCTAAAATCAAAAGGAATCGTCTCTTTGGACTTGTCACATCAGCCCGGCTGGCTGCTAAATTGTAAAGGAGAGGAGGGAGAAAATCCCCGCGGGATGAAGCGAGCTGCCCAGGACTGTTTGAGCTCGCACACGCTGCTGCGAAGATGAGCAGAAATGGCACGCTTCTAAAAAAAAAACCAAAAAAAACCACAAATAAATAAAAGATCGTATCGAGACAGGACTTTTCTAGCAGGATAAGTCTCCAAACCAGTACGGTGGCGTAAGGAAATTTGGGAGCAATGGGCAGGAACAGGCACTCCCAGTCTCTGGGCTGTGGAAAGCTGCCTCTCTCTTCCAGTTCTCCAGTTTACAAGTGTGGTGATGTTTGTTAGTCGTCAGTAGGGCCTGGCTGCAGGTTTTAATGAACTCTCCTTCCAAGGTGACGTGATTCACGTTGTCGCTAAGGAACATACAGCCTGGAGCGCTGTTTCGGTGTGACATGGGCAAAGGATGCTGTGGGGAGGGATGCGGGAGTTAAGGGCAGACTCTGTTCGATGTAACCGGTTCCTCAACGCTCTGCAGCAGCTGTTTTGTTCCACCGAGGAGGGCTAATTCATGTCGTCTTCTCCAACCATCCCGCACAGACCTGATCTCCAGGGTGGGTGTGAGCCCCGGGGGCTCGCAGCACGCCGGGACCTGGCTCGGGGCGCAGGGGAGCGCTCCCCATCTCTCCCCTCAGACCCCCGCCGTCGCGTGGAATCGCTTGGCTGGGGAAACAGGGAAAATACAGGGGAGTTTTTATCCTCTTTTTCCCTTCCCAAAGGTTGTGTGGACACGAGGGTGGAGGGAGATGGGAGCCCTCCATGCCTTCCCTGCACCAGGCTGCTGCGGGAAGCAGGGTGAGGGGGGGGGTCAGCGCCAGCTCCCCCCGTCACGGCACGTCCTCTCTGTTCTAAAGCAAAAGAGAGTGACCTCTGCGTTGTCCTTGAGAAAAGGCTGGGGAGCTTTTCCACCTGTGAATCCCTAGTGAAGAGGAGATGTTTCTTGGGGAAGATGCTGGAAACAACTTCTCTGGGGTCTGGCGTGTGTCCGGAGAGGTCCTCGCGGGGGGGACGTTGCTCCCTGGGGCGTGTGGGCTGGGATGGAGGTACCAAACTCAGGGCTTGGGGGTCGCTGCGAGGTGTTGGGAGTTGGGCAGCCCCAGGCATCCCTTTGGCTCTGGGTTACTTCTGCTTTTTTTCCGAGTTGAGAGGAAATAACACCAAGGAGGGGCAAGAAAATTGTGCTCTTTGAACTGGGCACAGATATGAAGCAAAAGAGGTGAAAAAGATCAAATGCAAACTGAATAAATGATAGTGTAGAGAGTATTTGGCAGTTTTTATATCTCCCCAGACGCTCCAAAAGCATTTTCTGTCTCAAAAGGCAAGAGGGAGGTAATGCTTGCAGGGTTATATCTTTCATTAGGTAAAAAAAATAAAACAAACAAAACAAAAGACCAAACCAGAGGTGTTTTTGAGCAAACAAGTCCTTCCTTAGATCTGAAGCGGAAGAAAAGGCTGTGGATGAGAGCGCTGGTCTCCTTTTATTCTTTCCAACCCTGTCAGTGCATCTCATACAAGAGATCGCCTCTCCTTTCAACCTCCCTTCGCTTGTACCATTAGGCTACGGTGGCAATTGCGCTTCCGTAACGTGAAAAAGCTACTTGAGAATCAGCACAGCGAAACCAGAAACCAACGTGTGTAAAGGCAGCACCGCGTTTTTTAATTCCCCAGACTATGTAAATAGAGGGGGTTTGCGCTGATCTGTGGAACTCAGTGCTGCAGGATTAAGCTGATTTAGTCGGGCGTGTTTAGCTTATTTATCAGCGCTCAGGTTTGAATTATTCTCTTTTGTTGGTTTTGTTGGCCGGGTGCTGCGTTTTCCAGCGGGATGAGGACGGTTGTGTATGGGCGAGATGGAGCCTCGCACCCCTCAATATTTGTGGGTTTACTTATTTCCATAAAATTCCCTAAAAGCCTGGCGGTTGCACGAGGGGATGGTTGTGCACGTGCTCCACTGTCACCTTGACCCAAAGGGAAGCGGCTCTTCAGCAGCTGGTGTCCTTCAGAAACTTCTTCGAATTTCGAATATGAACCTGTCAGAACTGGGCAGTTTGAATGATTAAAGGTGGTTATTTACTTTCCCTTGCGGGAATGGCCCCATCTATCTGTAACTGAGTATTGGGATCAAGTGGACGATGGCTTTGCTCTGCATCGCTTGAATTCGGGCGTCGATTTATTCCACTGAGCTCTCTTTGTTTCCAGAATATTTATCTTGCTTATCCTGTCCTGTGTTTATTGATTTCTTTATTTTTTATTATTATTTTTTTTTTTTGCTTTCTGAGAAAGTTATTAATACATCCCAGGGGTTGGGATTTATGGGCTAATTACCTCATCCTGATTTAATAACTTCCCAAATACAACTTGTCACCTGGGGCTCTGCTGTAGCTGGTGACCTGCCCGTTGCAAGGGGGGGGTGGCAGGTTTCCCTCCCCATCCTGGTCATCATTCCTCGGTGAAACAAGCCCCGGTGAAGGCTGTGATTTATGGGGCTGCTCCCAATGCTCGGCAGTCGATACCTGTTAGTGTTTTTATTTGCTCACCATTCAATTTTTCAACATTTTTATTTATTCCCAGAACAGGGACTTTCGGGGGGTAGGAGCGACGTAGAGACCTGGGTGCTGCAGGAAAGCACAGTTTTAAAAATATTCCTGAATATTTTTCGGGGTTGGGGGTGGTGGTGGTGTTATCTTGCTGTTTCCCCACCAGTTCATAAGCTGACACTCATCAAACTAAATTAACGAGACATTTCCAGGACTGGGTTCACACTGGGTTTCCTTGTGGCTGCAGACTGTGCCGCCGGCTGGGATGGACCGAGGCTCGGAGTAGCTGTAAGCGCCGTATTTAAGCACCACCATAACTAATTGCCCAGTAATTCCAGCGTGTGTGTGTGTGGTTTTGTTTGTTTGGGGAATTTTGCTCATTCGACTACAAGCAAACTGTTTTACCCAATTCCTTTTTAGACCCCTATTCTGTTATACTTTTATTTTAATTTATTTATTTATTTATTTATTTTTTATTTTTAGCGCCGGCTCCAAACATAACTTAAATCTGGCTTGCTGTTAACTGTTGCTTTTGGAAGGGAAGCGGGTTGCGTTTGATTATGCTGATGTGGGGCTGAGGCTTTAAATATGCTCCCGCTTTGTACGACTGCCATTTGAGGGAACTACGAGCGGAGCCAGTTGGATTCAGTCTGGCTCGTTAAAGCAGCGGTGCCAAGTCCCCGCTCTCCTCCCCACACTGCGGCGGCATTAAGTAATATTACTAATTTTGCGTTACTTAGCATCAAAGGAATCCAAGGGGAAAATTAGGACTGAGCTCTACTAAGTTCTGCCCAAAGTCATGCTCGCTGTGAAAGATGGGCTGGCGCCGGAGAGGGGCTTGGGGTGATTTAGAATCATAGAATCATCCAGGTTGGAAGAGACCGTTGGGATCATCGAGTCCAACCATCTACCCTACTCTACAAAGTTCTCCCCTACACCATATCCCCCAACACCACATCTAAACGTCTCTTAAACACATCCAGGGATGGTGACTCAACCCCCTCCCTGGGCAGCCTGTTCCAATGCCCGACCACTCTTTCTGTGAAAAATTCTTTCCTAATGTTCAGTCTAAACCTACCCTGCTGGAGCTTGAAGCCATTCCCTCTTGTTCTGTCATTAATTACCTGTGAGAAGAGACCAGCACCAACCTCTCTACAGTGTCCTTTCAAGTAGTTGTAGAGAGTGATGAGGTCTCCCCTCAGCCTCCTCTTCCTCAGACTAAACAGTCCCAGCTCCTTCAACCGCTCTTCATAGGATTAGTTTTCCAGGCCCTTCACCAGCTTTAATGTGTGTTTGGGTCAATCGGTCTCTGCACTGAAGTTAGATATTCTTGTTTTTCTGCAGAGTTGGTTGTTGAGGTGATTGTGACTGCAATTAGGCCGGGAAATAAAAATTGAGACGAGCTGGCTCGCAGATTGCCACTTGATTGCTGGGTTGTGGATGGGCACGGAGCTGCGGGAGGAGAAGTGCAGGGACCGAGGAGCTGGTTTCACTCTGGAGAGTTTAAGAGATCCCAAATAAATCCATGGGGCAAAGGAAATCTGGGCAGCGTGTATGATCAGGGGTTGTGGGCTTCTTCTTAAAGCCAGGCAGATGTGGTGCTGAGGGACATGGGTCAGTGGTGGTTTGGGCAGTGTTGGGTTGATGGTTGGACTCGATGATCTGAAAGGTCCCTTCCAACCTCAATGATTCTGTGGTTCTATGTTTCTATTTAATTTGGGAGCTTAATGCATGTGGAGAACCATCTCCTTCGGCAGTGGCAGCACCTCTGCAGGGCTTTTTATTATCGTATCTTTTTGATTTAGGAGTCTGGAATGGGACGGGGCTGGAATGCAGGTACCTAGGTCCTTTTTATTGTTGGGTTTTTTTTGGCAGCAGATAGCCTAATTTATCTTGTCTCCTGGGATTGATAGACCCCGTCAGCAGATCGCCGGCGGCCAAGTGTCACCTTGGTGCCACCGCTGCGTTTGTAAGGGCTGTCTGCGGTGACGTTTGGGCTGGGGGGGGACAGCAGGGGGTTGGCGGAGAGAGGAGGGGGGGCAGTGCTGGGAGCAGGACAGTCCAGGGACCGGGAGGGAAGTAAAACTGGCTTGAGTGTGACACGAATTGGTATGAAGGGGTTGTCATCACTATTGATGGTTCCTGGGAGTTGGAATTAGCCCTTTGATGTGCTGATCTTCATCAGCGTGGCCCTCTGCCAAAGTGCTTCTTGGCATCCCGCGCGGAGAAGGTCTACGCTCTGTTTCGGAAAGGGCTGGTTCTCCATCCCAGTTCTGGCTTTCGGGGGGTGGATTAGGTCTGGTTGAAATTCAGACCTCCCATCTCCTGGGGGATTTAGTTTGAATTTATTGTTTTTAATGGGTGTGATATTAGAACTTTTCATGATGTAAAAATCTCTGAAAACATTTTGGTTTGGTGTCATCGTCTTGACTTTTCATCTTCTCCTTAACTGTAGACCATGTAGTCGAAGCTGAACCCTTTGATCATTTTCCATTGGAAAATGGAGATGCTTTGAAAACTTTTCTGTTGGAACATTTTTAGCCAATTCTTACTTGAAAAATATTTTAGATAGAGACATTACTGGCACCTTTCAACAGATAATATGGAGGAAGATAATACGGAATTGCAACAAAACTGTATTTTTCCACTCTCTATCTTCAGAGCATCTCCTTGAAAGAAAAAAAGAATATTGACAAATTGAGGAGAGAGTGCAGGGCAATAAAAGAGGTCAGAATGGGGATTGATTTATGAGGCAGGACCGAAGGAGCTGTGTAGGTTGTCCAAGGGTGGCGATGGGAGCTGGATGTGGCTCTCGGAGGAGGTAGTCTCTAATGAGGACGTGTCTGGGATGGAGCAGAGAAATACGGACCGAGAGGTTTCAAGGGTGAGGGTGGATAGAAACTTGCCTAATTGGTCTTCTACCGGAGACAGGCTGTCGAGAACAGGCTGCGGGGAACAATCCTTTACTGTCTTGCAGATAATCAATTTGGTCCAGCAAAGCTTCTCTGACTTTTGCCTCTTCTTTTTTTTTTTTTTTAATTTGAAAAATGACATTGGGTTTTAAAGGCTGGCATAAAACTGCTCTGAGGAACGCTCCTCGCTGCTGGGTCAGCACTAACGTCTCCGAGCTCCATCAGTACGCTGCGCCGGGAAGGCCACGGTGAAATTTTTCAAGCTGACGTGGAGATGTGCCGGGCTCTTGCCATGAACTCTCCAGGCTGCGAAGGATGAGGGTGTTCGGGGAGACCTGCTCTGGTTTGCTAATTTTGGAAAAAGAAATGGAAGGTTCTTTATATTTTGTGGGTTTACAGCCCCTTGGTCTTTATTTCTGAGCAGCGCTGCACTGCAAGTGCTTGGTGTGGAGGGTGTCTTGGAAGGTTAAATGTCCTCCTGGCGTAGGAGGCTGCACTTGGGTCATTTTTCCTCTAGATTTGGCCAGAAATTGGTCTGCAGCAGGAGGAGACCTTTGCACTGGGGCTTCTTGCTGGAGTGGTGGAGAAGGGGTGTGCTGTGGGTTGTGTGGCTGAGAAGGGAGATGGGACTGTGGCTTCTTGGCTCACTGAATTTGGGGAGAACAGGGCTGGGTTGTGCCCGTGCTGCTTCCTGCTCCTCAGTGCTTTGCAGCCCACTGGACCTGGATCCAGACACAAACAACTCTTTAAACTCCGCAGGATTGGAGGTTCTAACAAAATCCGGGCAAGTATTTGGGGTGAAAACTCTGGGGACTGTTATTTCAGGCAGGAAGGAAAAAAAAAAATATCTGTTCAGTGGGGAAATGGTTCACGTAAAGTTTTCCGCTGTCACCCTGGAACTTCTGAGCTTCTCCCAGTGGCTGGTCCTCTTCTGTCCCGGGGCCGGAGCACGGGATCAAACCCCTTTGCTTGCTTAGGGATGTGCAGACGTGTCGAGAGGAGGGACGAGTGTGGCTGGAAGAGGGGAATCACACTGCAGAAACAGGGGAGGACTTTGCCGTGTGGTTTGTTGTTTGTTTGTTTGTTTTTTCTACATGCTTTTCTTATTTTCGTTTTTCATTTATACTGAAGCCATCAGTCAGGAAACGAAATACCAGTTAGTCACATGCTAAACATGTAATCATCAACATAGATTTGTTTTAGTTATAGAGTAGATTCCAAATAATTACTTGCCGCCCTACAGCAGAATTAATATAATTAGGGACATAATTACAGTTACCTACCACTCAGGGATTCTGCTAAGGCTTAATTAATATTTGCAAATTACTTCAGGATCTGCCGACCATCTACTAATACGTACCAAACGCAAAGAATAGCAATTCTCCTGTTGTTCTGGAGGTACCAAAGCAAAGGGGTGTGGGGAGGTTAAATAACCACAGTGGAATTCCAGGTCTTCTGGAGGATGGGAATGAGTTGGGCTGGAGCTCCCTGCTGTCCCCGGGCACTCCCGAGATGCCGCTGGGAGTTTGTTTAATGAAAATGCCCATGGGGAGCCTGTTATTCCCCAGAGGCTGCTGGGGTTTGCCCTTTACTCTGGGTGTAGTTCAGGGTAATGTCATTTATCCCCAAATTCCCAGGCTGCCGGAGCTTGTTCCCGGCCAGAGCGTTGCGTGGGGCCGTTAAGGGCTTTGCAGCATCCCAGGCTGGCTCCAGAAACAGTCGCTTTTCCCAGCAGGATGGCTGGGTTTGGAACTGGGATGAGCTTTTTCATTTGGACTTTCTTTTTTGCCCATCCTGACTGGGGGCTTGCCACCTCCTGAGTCGGGATGGAGGAAAACCGCTCGAGTCGGATTGCGGGGTATTACTGAAAATACATTTATTCCTGGTTAGGGCTGAGCCTGTGAGCGGGGGCGGGTGTTACTGGTCCATAAGTTTTGCACCCTGATGCCATCTGAGGTCCCATTTCCCGTTCCCTGACCTGCCTGACGTCGGTACCCACCGGTGCCCGGGCAGGGATGCTGCTGCGGGGTGGGGATGCTGCTGCGCCTGTAATTCCCGTGGCAGGGAAAGCCATTGTTGTGGCCGTATGTGGGGCATGAAGTCGGGTGGGGAGATCCTGCCTGTAATGGATTGCCTTAAAAAATCAAAATCAAACTCAAAAAAGACATGTGCTGGCCCCAAAAGGCTTAAAAGCACGTAGGCGTGTTTGGCCAGGGCTTAGCAGAGGGGATATTTCTTCTTTTGCTTGATTGCAATTCTTTTTTTCCTGTATTTCTGCTCTGTCTCACCTTCTTCACAGTTTTCACCACTTTCACCCTTCCCTAATTTCCTTTCCTTTTTTTCCAGTCCTCTTTCTCTGTGCTCTGGAACCCAGCCAAAAGCCACCCATGAATCCTGCTCTGTTTCGGAGTATGGTCCTCTCTACGCCTTTCTTCTCTCTTTCTGGGCATGGGGAACCCTGTTGTTGCAAACCTCCGTGATAACGGAGCTGATTCATTTTGCTCTCAGGCAGTTCTGGGAATTCTTCCTCTGGTTCCCCCCCCACCCCCCCACCCCGAGTGCTGTAATTTCATGCAGTGGGAGCAGGTATTTGTAATTTGGTGTTGATTGTTTCACTCCTCTCTCCCCCAATTTTGTAATTTACTTCTGGAATAAAACAAACTCCAGCAAAACATCCTCCTCAACACCCTTGAGCTTTAAATTTTTTAATCATAAAGTGTGAACATAAATTAAGAACTAGAGCTGTTACTAATCTTATGACCACACTCGCTCACATACTGATTTTCATATGGTATATTAAATCAAGAAGAATGGCCTATTATAATACAATTAGCTGCGATTCACAAGCAGGAATTACTGTCGCCAGTGTGGGGGAAAAGTTGCATAATACGATTGGAAAAGACTGAAACCTTTGTGGTTTGGGGTTGTTTTTTTTTTTCTTTCCTTTTCGCCTTTTAAGAACACTCCAACAGCTGGAACCAAGGAGAACCTGCGAGAGGGAATTCACTCCGTATTCTGTAATAAATTTATGTAATGATCGAAAGTGTCTCTTTGTGGGCATGTAAATCTTTATAGGCTCCCAACATATGTTACTGACAAAAATAAATAACCTCATCCCGTAGCTTTATTAGGCTTAATGCATCAGCGCTTCCCAGCCCACTCTTGCGGAAGGCCCCCAATCTGTCTGAGCGCTGGGCAGGAGCAAAAGCATCGGCAGCTTGACCTTAGCGCTGTGTTCCTTTAGCTACAGAACTGCTTCAAAACCAGCGTGGATTTCAGAGATATTTGAGAGATGTCATTTTTTTTTTTTTTTTCAAGCAGTTGGAGAAAAGGGTGAAGCTGAGTAGCATCTCCCTCTGGCTTGAGGGCTTGCTGGAAACATCTCCGTGCTCTGCTCAGGGCTGTGTTTGATTTTTATGGTCTCCTTGCTGCCTGGGGCTGTGGACCCTAAACTGTGTTTCTTGTGGGAGGGTGCTTCAGGGTTCATCCAAAATCCTGTAGAGTTGGTGCCTGAGGTCCTTTGGGTTCTGACCTTGTGCTCCTTAAAGCCTTGTAATTCCAACCAGGAGCCTTTGGCTTTTCTCCATCCAGGCAGCAACGTCAATGAGAGATATTTTGTGCGGATTCTAGGTGTTTTGTGCCTTTTGTTTTTGAATGGGATGTTTGAAAACTTCCTTCTGCGTGTGCTTGTGAGAGAGAGGAAAACCTCTCTCTTTCCTTAAGGTCCTTTAACCAGGCGGTGGGAAGAGACAGAGTCATCTCCAGCTCTGCCCGAGGGCAAACACGGTTGCCAAAATACCCAGGAAAGCGGGTCTGAAATCACTCGCAAAACTGCAAGTGAAATTTAAGTGGACTTTCTCACCAGCCCTTCCTTTCTCAAGGTGCTGGGGGGGAAGAACCCATGTATGCAGAGATTTAATGGGCTGTGTAATAGAGCTGGCGGGTGAGAAGCTCTAACGGTCCTTTCCCCTTGCAGTCTAGAAAGCAACGTGGCTTGTGAGTGGGTCTTCACTGTTGTATTTTACTTTTTTTTTTTGAAGCTGGGGCCTTGCTGAGTGTTAGAAGGAGTGTGTTCCCCTCCTGGCTGCTTTCTCCTCCCCGCCTGATCTCCTGGCCGGTGCCTGGTCTGCACCTTGTCCTGGGAATTGCCCCTCCATCACCTTCAGGAGCTGGGGAGAAGGTTTCCTCTTGTTGCAGGAGGGGAGGTGAGGAGGGATGGAGATGCTGAGGGCGGTGCTGGGTCCCAAGATGTCCTCACACACCTCCGTGGCACCACGGAGAACAGGAGCGAGCCCTTGAGGCTGCCTCTCCCTGCACAACCCCATGGGAGAGAGCAGGGACACCCGCACCCACGTCACCAGCCTGCTCCCCCGGGGCCTGTGTTGTGGGGCTCCATCTCTCTCAGACCCTCCTTCCGGGCTAAATTTAGTAGAAACTACCAAATGCCTCCAAAGATAGTGGAAAAACAGGCAAGTTTTTTCTGTACTAGAGCAGGAAAGCAGCCCACAAGGTTCCTTGAATATGTATCGTAGGGTTCCCCCCAGGTGCATATAACTTTATAACAAATATTTTGCAATAGCAATGGCTTCTCTAAGGGGTTAATTGTCTTTACCCTCTATTTTCTTCCCTCTCTGTGCTACCACCTCCTGGCCTAACCGGTGGCAATGTGTGTGCTGCTCATGGTGGGGTGTGGGAGCGCGGAGGCTGGGGCCATCTCTGCGGCGGGAGCAGCAGCTTGCAGTGTGCCAGTCAAGATAACCGGCTAATTATCTGCACTGGATGATAATTAAGCGTCTCGTGGTCTCTAAACTTTGTGCTCAGCTGAATGCAAAAATGCATTCCTTCCAGAGGGTGTATTTTCAACATAAGGTATCGCCCTGCCTTGAGTAATTCACTGTGAAACAATACTTAAAATATTTACTGTGTACGGTGACAAATCCAGACATTGCACGCGCATAATCCCAGCTACCTAAAACCATCGTAAGATCAACACGCTCCGTAATATCAAACACGTCAATCATTCTGCCTCTAATAACGTCTCTATCCATATAGTTTCTCCGTTGCAACCTCCTCCAGGTTTGGGATGACTTATTGCACCCGGGGCTGCAGTTGGATTCTGCGTGTTGGTAGGGGTTATCGACACACGCTCTCCTGCACCCGCTGACGTGTTTCACTTGAGCAACCAGCCAAGGGGGCACGCAAAGCTGGCTGCTGGTTTTCTTCTGAAAATCACAGAATCACAGACTGCTGTGGGGTTGGAAATGACCTCTGGAGACCATCCAGTCCAACCCCCTGCCAGAGCGGGTGCACCCAGAGCAGGTCCTACAGGAACGTGTCCAGGGGTTTGAATGTCTCCAGAGAAGGAGACTCCACCACCTCTCTGGGCAGCCTCTTCCAGGGCTCTGCCACCCTCACAGGAAAGAAGTTCCTCCTCATGTTTAGATGGAACTTCTTACGTTCAAGTTTGTGCCCACTTCCTCTTGTCCTGTCACTGGGCACCACTGAAAAAAGACCGGCCCCATCCTCCTGACACCCACCCTTAAGTATTTATAGGCATCGATCAGATCCCCCCTCAGTCTTCTCTTCTCCAGACTAAAGAGACCCAAGTTCCTCAGCCTTTCCTTGTAAGAGAGATGTTCTAGTCCTCTCATCATCTTTGTAGTCCTCTGCTGTACCCTCTCCAGCAGTTGCCTGTCCTTCTCGAACTGGGGAGCCCAGAACTGGTCCCAGTGCTCCAGATGGGGTCTCACAAGGGCACATTGCTGGCTCATGGGCATCCTGTTGTCCGCCAGGACTCCCAGGTCTTTTTCCTCAGAGCTGCTCTCCAGCAGGTCAGCCCCCAACCTGTCCTGGTGCAGGGGGTTATTCCTCCCCAGGTGCAGCACCTTGTTGAATTTCATAAGTGCATAAAAGTGCATTTTCTTTTTATCTTTACAAACTTTGCCTGCCCTCTCTGTCCCTGCGTTGAGCGTAGCTCTGATTTCCCTCATCCTTTCCCTCCGTCCAGGTTTATCAGTCTCCGGATGTGGTTGGAAGCGTTAATCCTCCATCCTTCCTGCCCTGCTCTCACCCTCCCTCCTTTCCCCCTCCACACTGGGGTCGGGGACACAAAAGTCCCCAACCTTTTGACAAGATAATGTCCTCTTGCTTTACGGGGGTGGGTTTGTGGTTGTAGGAGGATATTTCAGTGTCACAGTTTCTGCTCACTGCTCTCTCATTAAATAATTAAAATGCAGTTTCCAGGCATTAAAAGTATGATCTTCCTGACCCAGATCATGTTTTTGTGACGCTGGAGGGCAGAGGCTTCCTCGTGGCTTTTGTGCCAGGCGGGGAGCGAGACGGGACAGATGGATGCTCCTGTCTTGGCTGGGTTTTTCCCTCCCACTTGCGAGCTCCGGAGCCCTGTGCGTGCCCCTGAGTTGGCCCTGCCTTTGGAGAAGGCTTCTCCTTGGTGCTCTGCGTTGCTCGGGGTGACTTTCCCTGGTCCTCCCTCGGCTTTCCACCACCTCCCTGCCGCTCTTGCTGTATCTCCCATCACCCTGTTCCCGTTCCCATCTCCCGTTTTTGGCTACTGGTCGGCTCCTGAGCATCGGCTGTGCTGCTGCTTGGTTGCCCCAGTCCATCCCACGCTGCTGTGTTGGTCGAGGAGTATTTTCCACATAATACTGAACACAAACCTTTTGACCACGCTCTAGAAAGTCCTCTGCCTTCGATTTCTTCCAGGCGGTGGACAATTCACCATCACTTTACTGCTTGTGCTGATTCTCCTGGCTTCACTTTTCTTCATGCTAAATTAATTGTGTGCTTAATAAATTAATTCATTTAGTGCTTAGAGACATGGTTTAGTAATGTGGGGGGTTCTTTTGTATGGTTTTCTTTTGTTTGTTTGGGTTTTTTTTTATCAGAGTTAGGTTGATGGTTGGAGTAGATGATCTTAAAGGTCTCTTCCAACCTAGATGATTCTATGAGTCTATGAATTGTGCTAAATTAATTGCATGTGCCAGTGTGTCCAAAGCCAGTGGAGGAGGCAGGTATAAATAACGTTTTTGGCTGGGTGGGGAAGTGCAATAAATTCATTAGTGTCCCGTGACAGCGTGACTTGCTGCTCGGACAAGCTTCATCTCGACTCCCCAAGTTCCTCCGTGGTGGCTGCTGGCGATTTATAGCTGCGGGATGTGCGAGTGTTTTGTAACCCATGTGTTCCTCTATTTGCATAAATATCCCCTCCTTTTCAAAAGACCTTTCGCTCACAAAGTCGAACCGGTCAGCTTTGCACAGGAGGGTGTTTCTTTTCAATGGAATTTGATCCAGTGCCCTGCTACTCCCACCGAATTAAACCATCGTTACCAAGTAATTGGCTGCAGCATTGGGGATGTGGTGAAATTACAGGTCCCTTTTCCCAACCACATCTCATCCTTCCCAAGGTTGGGGAGGTTATATTTAGAGTGACTTCTGGATTTGAGATCTGCCACCTCTTGGGAAAGATAATATGTACGTGGGAACGAGATCCATCAACATAAATTGCAGGTTTTGTAGCTTCACACAGGTTGGGACGCGGGGTAGGAGCAACTCCATTTCAGTTTCTTTATATGAGCTCAGGAGAGGATGTTGTTACGTGTGAAGATGCACCAAATGGTTTATCAGGAATGAATCCTGGTAGTTGGCTGACGGTTAAAAAAAATACCATTTTAAGAGGGTTAAAGATGTTCTTAGGTAGTTGTGTTTTGCTTTCTGACTTAGGCATCGCTAGAGATGAGATTTCCAAGCTTTCCTTTACAATCGTAAGGATTAGGGACTTAGGTTTAAAAAACATCCACTCCAAAATAGAGGTTTTCATGGGTGCCCTTTGTGCTGGCCTTTAAATATCAAGTCCTTTGGAATTACGTGGTCCAGGGGTTTGGCTGGGAGCAACGGAAGCCTGGAGTAACTTTGTGATGTTTGTACGTGGTGTTAATGATATGGTCTCCTAAAAAAAGGTACCAGCTTCAGGGCTAGAGATGAGAAATGTGGGAGTTAGTAGGAAATATTTGATTCTTTTTAACATCCCAATAGGATCTGCCAAGATGACTTCTTTTCTTTTTTGCCTTGCATGAAGAGAAGCGGTGTGAGGTTTGCTCTGATCTGCTACGACAGCTCTCTCCTGGTGCTGGGAACATCTGGAGAGGTTTGCAGGCGGTCAGGCAAGACAGGCAGGAAGATGCCAAGTGCTGGGGAAGAGCTGTGAGTTTGTGGTGGGTGGTGGAATTTGTGCTCTCCAGACATTAAAAATAGTGCACGATGCACTCCTCTGTGCGTTCCGTAGCCCGGCTGAGTCATCGCTCTACCTTTTTATTAGCATTGTGGGCGCTGCTGTTTTGGGGAACTTCCTTGTTGGCTTGTCATCCTCATCTTGGGTGGTGATTGCCTCTCGGGGAAGGTGGTGGTGGGATGTGCCCAGGTCCCCGGAGTGAGTGGTGGAGGGGAGACTGGGAAAAGAGGGAGGATTTTCCCGTGCAGCACCCTACACGATCGGACTGGATGATCTTAAAGGTCCCTTCCAACCTCAATGATTCTATGATTCTGCGATTCTGTAACTGTTAGTATATAAATAAGGGAAACGGAAAACAACGCTTTGCTTCAAAGGGACCTTTGTATGTTAAGGACTTTATATATAAGGATAAAAAGAGAGAGGGGTCCCTACAGAAAGTCTCTCATCTCATCCTGAAATTCATGCTGGGATTAGGGGGCTGAGGGTCCTCTCTACCTCCGAAAGGGGCCTGGGGCTCCTCCTTGCCTTCATCTTTGTGATGGCAACTACATTTTGGCTGAGCTCTCATGAGCCCCAGCCTTTCCCTCTTGTCTCCTTTTGTCTCTTTTTTCCCTTTCCCCCCGTGTTTCAGCTCCTTCCTCAAAACCACAGGTTGACACAGGCGGTTCCCACCGCAATCCAGAATATGCAGTGCGGGAGGTGGGTATTTATGTGGGGTTCTGGAGGTGGTGCTTGTGTAGGGTTAATGTTTGATTAAGTAATGAACCTGCTTGGTAGGGAGAAGGTGAGAACTGAGGGCACCGTTGGCTGCTTTGAGATGTTAGAAAGAACAGTTCAGTCAGAAGGGACCCACAATGGTTATCTAATTCAATGATCACCTCACCTGGTCCATGTTCACCTCCTGCAGCTCATGGAGATCTCCAATGTTCACCTCACCTGGTCCATGTTCACCTCCTGCAGCTCATGGAGATCTCCAATGTTCACCTCACCTGGTCCATGTTCACCTCCTGCAGCTCATGGAGATCTCCAGTGATCACCTCACCTGGTCCATGTTCACCTCCTGCAGCTCATGGAGATCTCCAATGTTCACCTCACCTGGTCCATGTTCACCTCCTGCAGCTCATGGAGATCTTAGCCCCAAGCTGCCATTCCCAGGACAATGTGAAAGGAGGATGGTTTGGGGAAAAAAGGGTATATAAGGGGAAGAAAGGGAAAAATAAAGCATGGGACCAACTTTGAAACATGCAGGTGCCCCTGAGTGACAGTTTGTGCAAGGGGAGAGGAGAGGAGCTCGAGAAGGTTTTCCTCTGTATCAACGCCTATAAATACTTAAAGGGTGGGTGTCAGGAGGATGGGGCCAGTCTTTTTTCAGTGGTGCCCAGTGACAGGACAAGAGGAAACGGGCACAAACTTGTACATAGGAAGCTCCATCTCAACATGAGGAGGAACTTCTTTCCTGTGAGGGTGGCAGAGCCCTGGAAGAGGCTGCCCAGAGAGGTGGTGGAGTCTCCTTCTCTGGAGATGTTCAAAACCCACCTGGACAAGTTCCTGTGCAACCTGCTGTAGGAGGACCTGCTCTGGCAGGGGGTTGGACTGGATGATCTCCAGAGGTCCCTTCCAACCCCGTATCATTCTGTGATTCTGTATGAGCATCACAATGCTTGGAGGTTTTTGTGGCCTACTAACCCAAAACATTTAAATGCCTCATTTCTAAGAGGGGAATTTTAAGAAGGTGAAATAAAAGTGCTAGAACAGCTAGCACTTTCTTTTAAATACGTTATTAAGGGCAGCAAGCCTGGCTGCAGCGCTATGGGGATGGATGCTCCGCAGTGAGGGCTGGATGGGGATGCTCCCCAGGAGGGCGGCTGGAGCTGCCGCATGGGTTAAATGAATACATGGAAAAAAATTAGTAAATTAGAAACCAGCCTCCTCGAGCAGCCCCAAGACGGTGCGATCTCCTTCCGTACAGCTGGGCACACGAGCAACTTTCCATGGAAAACACTGCGTTTTGTTTTGGTTCCTCCCCACTTTTTTTTTGAAGTGGTTTTGCTTCTTTGGCCTCTGTTTCCTGCCTGTCTTATTAAAGATGAGCTCCAGTGGAGATGAAGGGAAGACTGAACCATCGGTGCCATCCGCGTGAGCCCTTCTGCTGTGTTATTATGGGTCATTAGTGGGACTGCTGACTTTTTGGTCTTAAAAAGCCCAGCGCCGAGAGGGGCGGCAGTGCCGTGGTTGGGTCTTCACCTCTAATTTTCCCATCCAGAGGATCATAGTCCCTTCTCGCCTCCCCGCTGGCGCTGGATGGACTCACGCCGAGAGTTTTGACTTCTGTCAGGAAGAAGGAACAAGTGCAAAAGGGTCTGAGATGCCTCAAAAGAGGTGGTTTCCCAGCAACTAAACAGGAGCGAGAAAAACCCCAGACGAAATGCTTGATATCTGGCAACCTGTTTGTTTTAGAAGCCGTTCCTGAGACATCAGGGCTTGTTAGCATTAGTCTGACACTTGCTCGGTTTTCATCTTCCTCTCCTCTGGGCTGGGAAAGGCAATGCCCTTTTGATGTTAGACATCAAGAAAACCGGCTCCTGCCTGCGGATTTGGGGATCCCAGCCGGAGCAGGGGGGGATACAGCCCGTCTGTAACAAGCTGATTGCATTATGCACAGAGCTCATTTGTTAATTCATACCTCCTTATCTTTTAAATATAAAACGCAGCAGCAAATAAATCATGGGTGGAAGAGGAGCTGGTGTCTAATAAGGCTAAAGCTCATCGCGATGAAGACGTGCTGCTGCTTTGGAAGGAGACCAGCAGCGGGCTGGGGTATGCCGTGGTTTGATTTATGCTCTGCCTCTTGAGTGAGTTGTTTGGAAGCTCTGGGTGTCCATGGTGCAGGAGTTAGTGCAGTCTTTAGTGCTTTAAAAATGGCTTTATTTAGTGTTGTACCAACGCTAGCGTGGAAAAGCCTTGAAGGAGGATGTTTTGCTGTCGAAAGCCTTGAAGGAAGACGCTTCCCTGTCCCTGTTGCATGGACTGGCAGGGGGTTGAGGCGCTGATGGTTGGAGGACTCGGTTCAAAAGCTGAGCAAACCCCAGGTCAAACCACGCAGCAAGGGCTGGTGCTGTTGTGGGCCTGCCAAATCCTGGTTAAACAAATGCTGTAAAACCCGTGCCCTTGAGGGAAAACTCATAAACTTTGCCAAACAAATTGCTCGTGATGCGATGAAGCGGGTGAATGGTTAGCTGCTCGTGAACTTTAACGATGGATCAGCGAGAGCTTCGGAGTCTCCCTCGTGGTGGAGCAGACGGTGGGATTGCAGGCACAAAGGCTTCAGCCGAGGTTTGGGGTGATCGGTTGTAGATTTGCTCAGAATTTTCTTTTGTTTTCTCTGCCCTGATTTTCTGTTATGCCGTGAGATGGAGGAGCTGCTCTGGGGCTCCACCTCAGTCTACATCCATCCTGCGTGTGAGCGTGGGCTCAGTCAACCTCTCCGGGGACCATGTTGCAGCAGAGTGACACAGGGACAGTGGGTGGGAAACTGCTGTCATGTCCTTACCCTGTGCCCGAGGACACGCGTGTCCCAGACAGGGATGCACCAGGCTGTGCTTGGGTGGGTGCTGTCCCACCTCCCTCTTGCTTCTCCACCGTTGTCCATGGTGGGGGTGTTTGGGGTAGGTGGAACCCCTGATGTCCAGCATGACACAGAGCAAAGCCAAGCAGCAATGACTAAGAGAATAAAGAAATAGCTACGTAACAAACACCATCTCAGATCATGCAATTCCTCAATTTTTCTGGCAAAAACTGGTGTAGCTCCGGAGTCAGCCTTGCTTGGACAACGTGGCTTCAAAGCAGCAGCTCTACACCAGCCCCTCCGTGACTCCTTGTTCCCACAGCAAGGTTACCTTGCCAACATCTGCTTTGCCTCCTCACGTAATTTTTAATTCCACCCAGCACCCAGCTGGGCTCAGATCATGAATCTTCGGTCTCCCTGCGAGTGTGAAAGTCGGAGACGGTCTCAGAATCGACAAAATTCTGATGAACTTTGAGGAGAGAACATTTATGTCTGAGCGAAAGGGTTTGGTTATTTTTTTTTGCCATTGATGTAGGTATTTTTGTTACTGTTTAATTAGATTAGTCCTCTAGGTTTGGTGGCCAGCTGTTCACTTTGCAGACGGGCAGAAAAAAATATTCCAGCATTACACTCCTGCTGCTTTCGTCTTGTAATGAGCTTGTTAGCAATTAGTTGCTATTGGAACAGGCTGCCGTGGTGTGGAGTGGTAACACAATGAGCTCGGCGTCGGAAAAGTTGGATTTTTTAATGGGAACCAGGCGGAGAGGGGTTGGAGTAAATGGTTTCAAGACCGATAGGCAGGATGCATCTGTGCAAGTGGTTCTATTTCCTTGTCCTTTTGTGGATAGTTTGGCTGAATTTGGGATTATAATTTATAGATATAATTTGGGGATTTTTTTATATGTATATATATAATTTGAGGGTTTTTTTTTAACACTTCTAGCCTTGAAATTTTCCTTTCTCTCCAAATGGGCAGGCTGGGGAACTGATTAGAGAACGTAAGTCTCTCTGAAGTCTTTTTCTACCCCAGCCCTGCCCGCATCTGGAAGGAGACGTGGATGGCCCAGCACATCCTGGGGAGAAAGGGATGCGCCGGGACTTCCAAGTGGCAGTTTGGACTGGTAGAGGTGAGGATGCTTTCTGGGGGAAAAGGAGGGTTTTTACAGCATGGTGTAAAATTGTCCCAGTTCTTCAGAGCCTGGATTTTTGCCAGCCTCACCGGGTGGAAATGAACCCGGGATAGGGTCTCAGCCCCTGAGTTGCAGACACATTGAAGGGCTGAGCTGGGATCTTGGAGTTTGTGCGTTTGATTTTCAAACTTGCAGAATACTTGCCTTGCATTTTTCTTTATATTTCTGAAGGCATTGCTCAGGGGAGGTTGCTGAGCTTTTCCTTGCCGTTGGGTGCTGGCCCCAGGTGCCGTCCCAGAGCTGCGGGTTCCTGCCCTGTATTTTTTCCTGCTGGATTAATAAACCTGGTCCGTGGGGCAAACCTTGGACTCAGGCGTTTGGAGGATGTCTTGAAGGATACCTGTCTGTGAGGCTTGGTTATGTGTTAAACCAGATGCTGTTGAGCGAGTTGCTCATAGTCCTACCCACTATTCCTGGTGGAATTTGCTCCCCTACGTATGGCTGTGTAGGACTGGCCCATTATTAGCCACAAATACTCTCTTTGCCGGGGGCTGGAAAGGGAAACAAGCCCACATGGAGCAGCTTTGATGGCTGCAACCCCCGTGTGTGCCCTCCCTTGGCTTTGGGGTGGCTGGGTGAGAGGGAGCAGAGCGGGAAATCACTGCACCTGAGTCCGCGTGCTTGGGCTGCCCCAGGGCTAGTCCGGGGCTGGGTTCATTTAGCTCTTCCCCGGGTTGACAGGGGACCCAGCTGGGTTTTGGTGCCTTGCAGGGAGCTCTGCCACACATTCCTGTGAGGTTTGGATCCCCACAGCCTGGCAAAACTAGACCCAACTTCTTCCGGAGCAAAGCCGGGCATCTGGGTTTAAATAACCTCCTGCTGGACCGAACTGCACGTTTCAAAGCTGAGCTATTCTGCCCCAGGAGCCTTCCTGAAAAGGGTCCCTTTATTAAAAAAGAAAAGGAAAAGGGAGATGTGGGACTGTTGCTTTTGCACAGATTTTCTTCTGTTGCTCTCTCCTCCTCTTGTGTTTCATTCATCTTCCTTTCCAAAAATCACCAAACCGTAATGACTCACATACTCCAAGCAAATTAATCCTTGGAAAGGCTCACAAGTGGAGGGGGGGGGGGGGGGGGGGGGCGGGAAATTAAGAAAAAATTTTTAAAAATGGCTTTGGGGAATGTCCCGCGGAAAGAACAAATCAAGAAATAAATGAAGCTTGTTTTTGCAAGCTGCTTTAATTTAACCTTAACGACCGTGGCCCTCCCGCTCCGCAGATGCGCCTGCGAGGGCTCTGGCAGAGCTCGCCCGGGTTTTGCAGATGCCGGGCACGTGCGTGGCTGGTTTCTTCGCCATCATCATCGCTGTTTGCAGCAAGGAATCGCTGTTTTCTTTCCTGGCTCACGTGGCTGTCGGACATAGGAAGTTAATAAGGAGTAAATGAAGCTGAAGGCTTGTATTGACAACCAAGTTTGCATGCAAAGGAGGACTTAGTCTATTTATTTGGCAATAAATAAAGGAGCCCACTGAGGTTTGCCTGTGACACACATAACCCGAGATGTGCGTTTGGACCAGAGAAGTGTTTTCACAGGGGCTCGGCTCTTCGTCAGCTGCAGCTGGGGGTTAATGAGGGTTAAAGTCTGCCTGTGGCCGTGTGCCGGGGGTGCCGGTGCTGCCCGTGTGTTCCCGTGTGGGTGGACATGTGCAGAGATGCTGCTGCGGTAGGTGAGTGGCTGATGCTGATGAAAACCTCTGGTCCTCTGGCTAAAAGCTGTTTGTTAAGGAAGAGCAAAGTCACTGGCGTCTCTATTTACAGCCACAGAGGTGTTCTTAGTACAGGAATGCTTACCCCGAACACGATGTGAGTGATTTCTCTGGGCTGCTACAACCAAAGTGAAGCCTTGCAGCAGAAAAAACCAGTCGTTGGCTGCTTCCCCTTCTGTACCCAATGACTAACGGCAGCAGAAAATACCATCTCTGGGAAAACAGCTCCAGGCCCTTCCAGTTAAACGTGTCATTTTATCTGCGTATTCATCTACTCTACACATTCGCTTCCTTCAGTCCCTTGTACTATCCCTCAGGTTCTCACATGTACTCTTGGGCTCTGTTGGGATGGTGTTATAACCTGGCCTGGCGTCCGACTGCCTCGTACCCAAGTGATGTGGGATTCAGTCTAGAAGCAACCAAAGAACCCGTCACGTTTTTTCTGTCTGTTCCCCAATTGGAATAAGGTTGGTCGCAATTTCCTTGTTAACACAAAGCTTACACGACTTTTTGTGTTTCAAAACAAACTCCTACATGTGTCATCTCGCACACTGGCAATTACTGATGCCAAGTGCCGAAGCCCCTAATTAGCTCCTCAAGGCTCCTCTTGCCCGGCTTTCAGTAAACCTTTAACATGGTCACATAGAGGGTGGGAGCGACAGCGATGGCAGGGGTTAGACACGGTAACGCTCAACCTACGGGGGCTGCGATGTGCTATAGGCAGCTCTGCCAGGGTGTTATACTACCTGGCTGGAATCATAGAATCACTGAATGGCTTGGGTTGGAAGGTATCTTAAAGACCATCTCATTCCAACCCCCTGCCCTGGGCAGGGACACCTCCCACCAGACCAGGTTGCTCCAAGCCCCCTCCAACCTGGCCTTGAACCCCTCCAGGGATGGGGCAGCCACAGCTTCTCTGGGCAACCTGGGCCAGGCTCTCACCACCCTCACAGCAAAGAAGTTCTTCCCCACATCTCATGATCTCAATCTCCCCTCTTTCAGTGTCAAACCCTTCCCCCTCGTTCTATGGCTCCCCTCCCTGACCAAGAGTCCCTCCCCAGCTTTCCTGGAGCCCCTTGAGGGACTGGAAGGGGCTCCAAGGTCTCCCCGGAGCCTTCTCTTCTCCAGGCTGAACCCCCCAACTCTCTCAGCCTGTCCTCACAGCAGAGGGGCTCCAGCCCTCCCAGCATCTCCGTGGCCTCCTCTGGCCCCGCTCCAACAGCTCCATGTCCTTCTGCTGTTGGTGGCCCCAGAGCTGGAGGCAGCACTGGGGGGTGTCTCCGCAGAGCGGAGCAGAGGGGCAGAATCCCCCCCCTCGCCCTGCTGGCCACGCTGCTGAGGATGCAGCCCAGGGTGCGGGGGTTTCTGGGCTCCAGCGCACGTTGCTGGGGCGTGTGGAGCTTCTCACCCACCAACACCCCCAAGCCCTTCTCCTCAGGGCTGCTCCCCAGCCATTCTCTGCCCAGCCTGGATTTGTGCTTGGGATTACCCTGACCCAGGTGCAGGACCTTGCACTTGGTCTGGTTGAACTTCATGAGGTTCACACAGTCCCACCTCTCCAGCCCTGTCCGGGTTCCTCTGGATGGCATCCCTTCCCTCCAGCCTATCGACCGCCCCACGCTGCTTGGTGTCATGGACAAACTTGCTGTCCATGTTGCCAACAAAGATGTTTAATAGCACCAGTGCCAGTACTGACCCCTGAGGAACCCTGCTGGTCACTGGGAGTGGAGGGGAAGGCAATGGCAGCCCTCCATGGTCCTCCTCGCTGCTGGGGGGTGCTCAGTTGCTGTGCTTCGTCTAGATCGCTCCCAGCTCTGGGTCGGGCATCTCTAAACCACCTGAAGGCAGAAACTCGTGGTGTAAGGACATAAAGGCATTGTGGAAACTTGGCAGCGAGTGCCTGTGTCGAGCTGGTGACACGTACGTGGCCTCTGTGACACGGCTGTGATGGATGCTGGGGCTGATGGCTCCATCTCGGGCACAGGGGGCTGCTGCGTGGCGGGGGGGAACCCGAGCTCCGGGGTTGGCAGGAGGCTGTTTGCTCCAGAGATGTTGCACCTTTTACTTCATTACCCTGCAACGATGCAGAGATGATGTATCTGCAAGAAGCCTAATAAAAACCGAATCTCGCCATGTATAATGCGTAACTATTTTTTTCTTCCCCTTCCCTGTCACCTGTATTCAAGGAAAAAAAAGTCAGGCAACTTCCTAGCAAGGAAGAGTGACGTTTCTATTTTTAAAGGGCAGTTTATAAATAGTGACATTATTTCAGTCTTTTGCAGAGCGAGGGTGCGAGGCATCGACCTACAATGGACTGAGTTTTGCTGCAGCCCTTCCAACTTCCAGTCCCTGTTCGTGCTGTTCAGGCACGTTTTCTCTTGACCTATTTTCTTGGTGTGTGTTTGTGATAAGCCCCAGATGTAATGGCACCTTTTTTTTTTTTTTTTTTCTTTTTTATATATAAGTTCCCAGAGTAATAGCTTTGGAAGGAAGGGTTTGACACGTTTGCTAATAGCTCACCTGTGCAGTTATTTTATGCCGCGGCGAGTTCAGCCTGTGGTGTGTGGAGCAGGAGGGAGGGAGGATGGGGAATTGTGCCTATTTAATGTAACACGGAGAGTCAAAACGCTGCTTCAGGTCTCTTACCGAAAGCCTGGGAGCTTGATAAGGTTTTGTATATATCATATCTATTTAATGATTTCCTTTTTTATATATATTTTAATATTAATACTTCATTAAAGTAGTTTCATTCTGAACTTACAAATCTCTTTATCTCTTCCTCTCCTCTCTTTGGGGGGTGGGGAGGGGGCATCTGTCATTCGGATTGGCCAATTTGGCCCAAACCACGACACGGAGGTGCCTTGCTTTCATCTTCCTCCACCTGAATTTATAGCAATGACAGGCTGCTCTCCTGGATTTGCCCGGGAGGGAGGAGGAACGCACAGCTCTGGGCTGGTTGATGGGTCGCAGATGCAGGGAAGGGACAAATAAAGCATCGCCCGCCGACCTCCTCTGACACCCGCAGCGGCATTTCTCATTTCCTGCTGCCGTGGACTTTAAGGGTCTGGCTGCAATTTATTCGACTGATTAAAAAGCACAGCAGCAAGTGCGTTTCTGAGTCATAGAAACCCCGACCTGACCAGCTGCTTTATACCAGGCTCCGGTGCCAGCTCTGCCCGGGCAGCCGCCTGGCCCTGCTGCCAGCTCGCAGCCCCTGCTCAGCCGGCAGGGAAATGGAGCGTGGCCCCTGCCTGCCGGGAAGGCTGAGATCATTGCTCCCCCCCACCTCCCCGTCAAAGTGGGAAAGATCCACCCTTAGATCTCACCCGGCGTTCTCCCGGCTGGAGAGAACTCTGTGAGCCCTCCCTGTCTGATGCCACCGACCCCCGGGGCCACAAACGCCCCGTTGGCATCTCTAGGTCTAAGATCAGCTCCGGCTGCTGGCCGTGTGTCGCAGCAGGGACCGAGTTTAAAGCAGGTTATTTTGCCAGGAATGGCTCTTATGTGAGCCCTGGGGCTGTAATTAATAATCTCTCTGCGTGGCAGAAGATTTCTTCTTCTCGTCGATACGATGCGCCGGTCGATACGAGCTCTGCTGCAGCTCAAAACCATCGGGACCCTTCTCCTGGCAGGGTTGAGCTCGACTAATACTAATGGGATGTGAGGGGGGATGCTGGGGACAGGCCAGAGGGTCGCTCCCTGGAGGTCACTCAAAGCATCCAAAAAATGCAGCTGAGGTTGGGATTTTTTTTTGGTTTTAAGTTCCTGACGGCTGCAGCGTGGGGCTGAGCACTTTCACGCTCAGCGCAGGAGTGGGGTGGGTGAGGAGTCGGGCAGGGAGGGCCAAAACCAGCAGCTAGAGGAGATCCAAACTTTACTATCTATTGTATGAAAAAATAGAGAAACATTCCAGAGAGAAATATTTGAGAAAGGGAAAAATACGTGTTTTCGATGGGAGAGGAAGCCCTGCGGGTGGGTCTGGGCGCTGCCGGGGCCTGTTGCCGGCACCGACGTGCCGTGAGCTTGGGATGAAGTATCCACGGACAGAAGGGTGTCGCTGACAGCTCTCAAAAGGGCTTCACATCCTGCCCTGAAATTATTTTGACGACTATTAAAGTGAAATTCGTAATAATAACCCTCTGGTCTTTACCAGTCCCCAGAGATGCCTAAAACCCTCCCGTAAGTTGTGGCTGTGTTGTCGGCAGCCGCGGCTATTTAATGAGGAGTGATAAAGGAAGAAATCCCTCCTGTTATTTGGTGTTTTTTCTCTTCTTTGAGCGAGTCCCGGTTTCATCTCCTCCGCCTGCCGTTGCGCTTCGGTTCAGGAGGTCTCCCCTGCCTTTTGGAAAGGTTGGTCGTTTTTCATCGCGTTTCTTTTCCGCCTGTTTAGTGAGTTAATTTAAAGCCGCCGGGTGGGTGCCTGAGGAGACTGTGAACCGGCGTCGCCGTACAAAATCAAAAACACACTGGAAGATGAGAGGCAAATTAATTCCTGTCATTTCTGGCTCTTCTGGAAAGTCATTTCCATTTTCGGGTATTGTCGTAGGGATGCTGAGACGCTCTCGGTGCCTGGAACGAGAGCGACGGAGCGCTCGGCGTTGGGGCTGGTGCATTAAGCCCAGGAGAAGAGGGCTTTAAATCCCCCAGGGTGAACACGATGGGGATTTTGCATTTGTGCAAAAAATAAATGAATAAATAATTTGAGGGGAAAGAGCGAAGCGAAGAAAAATTGCGGTGTGAGCGGAGGCAGGAGTTTTTTAATTGTGGGCTGTTAAAGGCATCGGTGGGGAAGGGAGATGGGAAAATCAGGGGCTCTTGACGGGGTCTGGGGATGGTAGGGGAGGGATGGAGGGATGTTACTGGAGGGATTAACATCACGTTGGGGATACAGGTGCAGAGGGGAGCGTGGGAGCCTTTTGATTTCGACAGCAGAGGGATGTAGCAACGTGGATGTCAAGGGCTCGTCCTCACGCAGCCCAGAAGCTGGATGGAAAACCTTGGGCTCCATCAGAGCAGGGATGGCAAAGCTCCCTGCTGGGCTGGGCTCCCAGATATCCTAAATATCAGGAGGTTTTGGGAATCCCTCAGGTTCCCAGCCCTGCTCGGCTGCAATAACCTCCTGAATTAATGGATTTGTGAGTGATGGAGAGCGGAGCTGGTGGGAGCAGACGGGTGCTGGGTCGGGGAACAGTGAGCACCATGTTGAGCTGAGTTTGCTTTGAGAGTTTGATTTCCTATTTAATCGTGCTGAAAAACATTAAAAAAACAACTCTGCATTTTGTATTTAAGGAACTTCGTCACAGCAGACAGCCTGTGCTGCAGCACATCTTTTTTTTTCCAGAGTGTTTGTGTGGGTTAGGAGATACTTATTAATTTTCATTTCCTTGTGTATCATATAATCATGAGCACTTAGAAGAGAAAACGAAAGCACGGACATGGCTAAGCAATTCAATTAATCATGGGTTTCCCATCCGGCCTCTCTAGCTGTGGTTTACCAACAAGGCTTTCTTCACCTTCCTACGTTAAATAATAAAAATATTTAGAGGCAATTTTCAGGTGGAGACTTTTTGAGTAAGATGATCGCGCTGGATCACATAATAACTACGCTAATATGACTTGTTAGCCTTCATAATATCAGCTTCGTATTGCTACTGGTGATAATTAAGTTACAGTTAAAGCTGCGAAGTGCAGTTCAGAAGATACAGCATTAAAGCGCTCCCTAAACAAAAAGAACAGTGTCAAGTTTGTTGGCCAATGGAGATCCCAACCGAGGCGTCAGTAGCCGTCCCAGCACCAACCTTCGTTCTGTCTCATCTTTTTCCTTTAGCATCGTTGCGCTTTAGAAATACTTGACAGTTATTTTGCTGTAGAAGACAGCTTTATGGTGTGATGCAAGAGGTGGCGTTAAGGTACCTTCACACCTTGGTTTTGTGATACTTGGTGGGTTCTGGGTTGTTACGGGGAGTTGGTTTCCAGCACGGATCTGGGCCAGCTTCTGATCCTGATGGGTTTCACCGGGCTCCTCTTGGGTGGGGAGGTGACTGGTACCTTATATCATTGACGTCCAGGGATGCTCCTGCCTTGGGAGAGAGGGAAGGGGGTTGTGGATCTGTGCTTTTCTTGGATGCTGTCACAGCATCAGGTTTTGAACCCCTGGAGCTCTTTTCCTTCTACATGTGCAGAGCTGGTGTCACCTACTGCCCCAGAGGTGGGAGATGTTTAAACTGGGCAGGGTGGGAATGGCCCCTCCTTCGCCAAACATCTCCGTGGAGTCCAACCAGCATGGGAAACCCATGTGTTTCCTTCCCATTGTAGGGCTGAAAAGAAAGGATATTCTCATTTTATTGAGTTTTTCAGAGCAGCGTGGAGAGGGTGCCCGTTTTGAGTTAAAACTCAAGCCATTTGGGGACAGAGAACTGCTCGCGTTTTGAGCCGCAGGCGTGAAGATTTGGTGTTTCCATGGCAAGAGCTGTTCAAGTTTGTTTATCCTCTGCATTTAGGTTAAACAGAAACAAAAAGCAAAACCTTCTTCAGCGTGAAAACCATCGTGGCAAACTTAAGTGTTGCATTTTGGGATGACTGAGTGGTTTGGGATTAACCGAGAAGTATTTTCTCATCGAAGGAAAGGAAACACCGGCTTTAATTCCCCGGCCCCAGCCCAGGGGAAATGCTGTGCACAGAGAACCAGAAGTTAAAATAAATACCTTTTTCTAAAGAGTTGCTGGTTTTGTGAACACTGGCAGGTTTTCATCCCAAAGTTATATTTTGAACGGCGTGGGGATGTCTCCGGGTGATTTTCTGTGCCCCAGGATGTGTCTCCTCCTCACCCTTCGCAGCCACACGCTTTGGTTCGAGCCGATTCCAGTGGCTGATCTTGAACGCAAGGGCTTGATGTTTCGCGCTTGTTGAAGCTAAAGGATTTTCTATCCTTTGGAAAGCTGCAATTTGTCTCTTTTCTGGGGGTCGGCCGTGGCTAAAATACCCAACTTGAACCCACTCCTGCTGTACAGTGAGTTTTGTGCTTTTCCTCCCTCCTTGCTGTGGCTCCTGGCACTTGAGCCTGACGATTTTGGGAGCAGAGAATCAGGAAATTAGCATCGTGATTCTATCTTTTAAAATTCCTTTTGTGAAGAGAGAAAGGAAAATCTCAGCCTTCCCCCAAAAAACCCTCGTGCTGAAACATTTCAGTTTTATTCTCCAAGCTGGAGAGAAGGAGCCTCCCTTCACTGCCAGCTTTTATTATTTTATTTTATTACTTGATGATGAGGCCAATCAGATTAAATACCCGGCACGGACTTGCACGGACCAGAGGTGAAATTGAGAATATTAAGGATTTTGTCGAATCTTAGAGGGCTTTGTGCTGTAATAGCATTTAAAACCTTGAGAGCTACAATCAGTGGTGCCAGCTCCGAGGATGTTTTAATTAAAGATGCTGCCATTAGAGACAAGTGATGTGCCAATTGTCATTTTCTTCCTTTTTTTTTCCTTAATAAAGAAATATGCGCTTTCCTAGCAAATGCAGGCTCTGATACACCCCAAAGGCTGTACAAATGTTTCACACTGGTCCTTGGGCTCTAACCCGAACTTCCTTATGCTTTTTAATTAATTAACCTCGATAACGTGTCTGTATATGTCTGTGTCCCGGGTTTAGCTGGGCTAGAGTTATTTTTTTTTCTAGTAGCTGCTGTATTTTGGGTTTAGTATAAGAATAGTGCTCATAATGTGTATTCTAGTTGTTGCTAAGGAATGCTTATATTAAATCAAGGACTTTTTCCTCTTTTCATGGAAGCTGAGAGGGAGCATAATCAGGGCAAACTGGCCAAAGGCATATTCCATACCATAGACGTCGTGCTCAGTATATAAATGGAGGTTGGCTGGGGGGCAGGAATCCACAATTGCTGGTCAGGATGGGCTGGGAAATCAGTGACTGGGTGGTGAGAGCAACTTGTGTTGTATCATTATTTTGTATATCCTTTTACTACTACTACCACTACTATTATTTTCCTTTTTCCTTTTTCCTTTTCCTTTTCCTTTTCCTTTTCCTTTTCCTTTTCCTTTTCCTTTTCCTTTTCCTTTTCCTTTTCCTTTTCCTTTTTTCCTTTTCCTTTTTCCTTTCCCTTTCCCCTTCCTCTCCTTTTCCTTTTCCTTTTCCTTTTCCTTTTCCTTTTCCTTTCCTTTTCCTTTTCCTTTTCTTTTCCCTCTCCCTCTCCCTCTCCCTCTCCCTCTCCCTCTCCCTCTCCCTCTCCCTCTCCCTCTCCCTCTCCTTTTCCTTTTCCTTTTCCTTTTCCTTTTCCTTTTCATTTTCATTTTTTCCTTTTCCTTTTTCCTTTCCCTTTCCCCTTCCTCTCCTTTTCCTTTTCCTTTTCCTTTTCCTTTCCTTTTCCTTTTCCTTTTCTTTTCCCTCTCCCTCTCCCTCTCCCTCTCCCTCTCCCTCTCCCTCTCCCTCTCCCTCTCCCTCTCCCTCTCCTTTTCCTTTTCCTTTTCCTTTTCCTTTTCCTTTTCATTTTTTCCTTTTCCTTTTTCCTTTCCCTTTCCCCTTCCTCTCCTTTTCCTTTTCCTTTTCCTTTTCCTTTTCATTTTTTCCTTTTCCTTTTCCTTTTCTTTTCCCTCTCCCTCTCCCTCTCCCTCTCCCTCTCCTTTTCCTTTTCCTTTTCCTTTTCCTTTTCCTTTTCCTTTTCCTTTTCCTTTTCCTTTTCCTTTTCCTTTTCCTTTTCCATTATCATTCTATTAAACTCTCTTTATCTCAACCCAAGAGATTTTTTTTCCCTTTTCCCTTGTTTCCTCACTCTTCTCCCTACCCTACTTGGGGGGTGAGCGAGCGTTTGCATGTTCCTAGTTGGCAGCTGGGGTTAAACCTCCCCAGTCTGTGTATCTGGGCTGTTTTTAAAAACCAGCAAGTTTTGGGAAGGAAGGTGAAGTCCATGCTCAATTGCTCCTTCTCCCTCTTCTGCAGCTCACTTTAATTTTTTTTCCCCCCACTTTTCAGAAAATAAAAAAAGGGGGGTTGTGGCAGAAAAACGGGACTCTGCTTCAGTATGGGAGACTCATCAAAACCAAACTTTATTGCAATGAGAAAGTGGGAATTTGAGCTGCTTGGGCAGAGGTGTTGCTGGTGCTTGCATGAGTTATACGAGGTTTTGCTGCAGAAATTACC
The DNA here is from genome assembly GCF_964106895.1 of Numenius arquata. Taxonomy (NCBI): domain Eukaryota; kingdom Metazoa; phylum Chordata; class Aves; order Charadriiformes; family Scolopacidae; genus Numenius; species Numenius arquata. Next base: position 3,280,557 of record NC_133598.1, on the reverse strand, counting down.
ATACTGCTCCACAAAAAGGAGATGCCGTCCTGTGTGGTGTAGGGGCAGACCTGGCTCCCCCCGAAACAACGCCAGCATCTGAAGCCAGCACACGGAAGGTTATTTCCTGCCTGGAAAGGCTTTGTAAAGGGGCTGTGAAACCAGTCCCCTGGGACATCGGCAGCACCAGGGACTCAAAGGGGCTCTGTGTTGGCTCATACATACTCAGGTGATAAATGTAAGGCTTTATGGAGCTGCAGGAAAACTTTTTCTATGGGCCTTTTATTGCATGGCCTCAAAGTATTGCAGGTATCTAAAGGGGCTCCAGGAAAGCTGGGGAGGGACTCTGGATCAGGGAGGGGAGCCATAGAACGAGGGGGAAGGGTTTGACACTGAAAGAGGGGAGACTGAGATGAGATCTGGGGAAGAACTTCTTTGCTGTGAGGGTGGTGAGAGCCTGGCCCAGGTTGCCCAGAGAAGCTGTGGCTGCCCCATCCCTGGAGGGGTTCCAGGCCAGGTTGGAGGGGGCTTGGAGCAACCTGGTGTGGTGGGAGGTGTCCCTGCCCAGGGCAGGGGGTGGCACTGGATGGGCTTTAAGGTCTTTCCAACTCTAACCATCCTGTAATTCTATGATAGATGGTTATCTGCCTGTCTTGCTGCCTCTGGTCACTCCATGAGGTTCATGATGCCATCTTCTGAGTAGGGATGGTCACCAGAGCCCAAAGTATTAATGCAATGAAGGTGAATCCTTTGTAATCCAAAAAACCCGAGGGCATCTGTGCTGAACCCCACGCCGATGGCAGCAGCAGAGTATATCCCTGATGCAGAGCTGATAGGGCATTCTGGTTACTTCTCAAAAGAAAATCCACCCTTCCCGTTCCCAAGGGATAATCAAAAGCGTGCATCTCTGCCAGGCTCCCTCACCTCCTCATTAGGTGTGAGGGTTTTTTTTTGTCTGCTTTCAATTAAAAATTGATTAATGAGAGCGCTGCTGATGCTCTCCTCTCGCAGCCTGCAAGGAGCAAATCGGTTCCCCAGGACTGGAGCCCAGAAATAGAAGCGATGTTTCATCAGATGATTTGTTTGTTTGCCCACAGAACCCATCAAAGCGTGTTATTTACCTTTAGCTGTCCCGGCATTTCCAGCTTCGCTTGGAAGGCAAAGAGAAGTGCATCGGTCTCAAGGATTTTACGGTGTTACAGGAGCTGTAGTTTATCCATAAATGTCACTGACGTGATATATGTATTTCGAATAAAATGCAAAATGTACGAGGCAGATACAATCTCTGAAATGAGAACGGCCCTTGCAGAGCCACGTCAACTGCCTGCCAGCACAAAGCACAGGCGTAAAGTCATTAAAAGAGACACTGAATAAGCTGTTTCAGGTGGCAAATTATCCTGCCAGGAAGCTCCGGAGGGGAGATCTGTCCTGCCGGTCTCGGTTTGTGTAGCTGTGTGTCCCAGCAGCTCCTTAGACATGGTAATGACAATGAAATTTTCATATTTAAACCTCGTTATTTGAGATGCTGCTGGGTACCCGGGGTTCCTGCGATGGAGGCAGAGAAAGCCATAGGGAGGTGGATGCCTCTGTGCAAAGGCAAGGTCCATGCCCTCTTGGGGTTGTTTTAATTCCAAATGTGATGTGACAGCTCGTTCTTTGACCTCAAATTTTGTAGTCCAGCTGTCTTAGACCCTCCTGCAGCCCTTAACCTCTTCCAGGTAGTTTAGTGCTGCTTCTGGAGCGCATTGGTCCAGGGAACATCTGGATTTACACTTACCCCTGCGAGAATCCTCCATGGCCAGAATGTGATGCTTTGCTTGAGGCTCTAAAACACACTCAGCATCCAATTTATCTCACTGGGAGTCTGAATAACTCACAATGGGTGGCTCTTCTGCTCCCAAAGCTCCTGGTTTCCAGCCTCTTATCCCCCATGGTCTGGTCCACCTTATGCTTTGCCTCGGCAGAACGAAGGTCCCACTGTCGTCATCCTCATGATCAGCCCTCTGTGCGGTGATGGTCCCCACCCGAGTGGCTCTTTGCCTGCCCAGATGGGCTGGTTGGGTCTTCACCTCAGCCACCACTGTTGCCCAAGGGAGTTCCATTCTTGCATGGAGTGGTACCACGAGAAAACACCCCCTTCTTGCTTCTTGAGTCACCACCTCTTTGAATTTTGTCTGGATAATTGGAAAAAAAAGTGTGGACTTTGGGGAAAAACCCAATTTAGAGACTTTAATTTCAAATTAAGGATTTATAGGATGCTCCCCAGGTTGCCATATGATGCTGTGGAGCTGGGGATGCTGTTCTGCGGGGGAAGCCTGAGCCATCTGCCTGGGTTTGTGGAGGCCAGAAGTGGTTTCTCCTCTGCTTTTCCATTGCTGCCGAAGCACATTGCCAGGCAGGACGGCTCTCCCAAGGCTTGCATGGGGTTGGATCCAATAAACATGACTCCAGGGCAGTTGAGGGTGAAACTCACCTTCATTTGGATTTTCTTCTTCTTTACAGAACATCATTTCAGTGGCAGGTTGCACAGTTCTTGATGCTTTATAGCAATTGTGGAGGAAAGCAAAATAAAAACTTCTTTGCTGTGAGGGTGGTGAGAGCCTGGCCCAGGTTGCCCAGAGAAGCTGTGGCTGCCCCATCCCTGGAGGGGTTCAAGGCCGGGTTGGAGGAGGCTTGGAGCAACCTGGTGTGGTGGGAGGTGTCCCTGCCCAGGGCAGGGGGTGGCATTGGATGGGCTTTAAGGTCCCTCCCAACCCAAACCGTTTTATGATCCACAGCCCAAGGCAAGCAGCAGTGCCAGCTGCTGGGGGCATGATGGATGTGTGATGGTGACAGGCGGCAGGGACCACTCTGAAGGTCCTTCCCTGTTCCTCTCCTCAAAGGAGAACAAACCAGCCCTGAAAATCACTGATGTCCAGCGCCGCTTCTCAGCCTTGTTGCCAGAGACAGCTCTGCAACAGGGACCTGAGCAACCTCCCTGTCCTATGAGGGCTGTAGGGTCTAGTGTTTTTTTGTAGAATGAGAAAATAGGAGAAAAACTAGTCATTTCCTTCAGCCAAAGGTGACCTGATGTGTCCAGTGGTTTTCTCCTCCAGCTCACCATAATAGCTGGAATCCCCAGGAGAAAAATCACTTATCCCCAGGCGCTCCCAGACCTCTCTCCTCCGCTTGCTCCCCGCTCGCGGGGGATGCTCTTCCTTGCTTGTTGTGTTTGGATGTTGTTTTTATTTTTCCCCCCTCAAATGCATCTTTCTTGACTTACTCATGCAAAAATCTGTCACTCTTTTTTTTTTTTTTTTCCCCCATTGCTTGCTCGTCATGCAGCTTTCAATCATCCCGAAGACAATCTGTGGCACCGGCGGTATTAATATTTCCACTCCACAGACTGAGCTCGGTCATTAATAAGCAAAGCCAACAGCTAACGGGGCCTCGCTGACCCACGTCTGCTCGGGGCGACCTCCCACCTCCACCCCGTTAGCCAATTTGTTACCCAACTTACAGCCTGCGTCCTTGGTTCGGGGTGACTAAGAGCCAAAGCGCGTGTGCCTGTCGCACCGTCCTCCTCCTTGTTAATGCGTCGCCTTCCCGCTCCGCTTACAGGCTCTCCTGCCGTCAGCGGGTAATGAAAAGCCCGCTGCCCCCTGGTAAATAGCCCTCTGCCTGCGGTTCGTTAGTGTGAGCTCTTTTTGGAGCTGTGTTTAATTGGGATCGCCTTCGGCCGGGTTTACCTGCGGGTGGGTGGGTTTGCAACGTGACTCTGTCCATAGGGTGCGCGAGGAAGGGCGTACAGAAAGCCTCGCGCTGAAACCTGTGTCATAGTTGGGCTTGATTAAACATGATACCTGCCTTTATAGCCCTGGATGCTTTGCCCGGATCGTTTTCCTGCAGGAAAAGCCATCAGAGCATCTGCTTTCCCCGGCAGTGATTTCCCCATCCATCCCCCAGGCAGAGCGGAGCCGCTCTCGGCAGGGCTGGGGGATGCTGCTCTGGGATGTTTCTCCTCGCTGCCTTGGTGGGTCCACGTCTCTTGGCCGAGTAATGAGATTTTCCTGCGTTTTCCCTATTTCTGCTTTTAAACCGGAGATTAAATACAGCGATGTCGCAGAGCCCATGGGTTGCTGTGACCTGGTTAGAGGAGGAGACCCGGGACGCGTGCCCAGAGCTGGGCACGAGCGCCAGCCACTTGTAGTGGGTATTTTGCAGGGACTGTTGACAACTCAAGATAATAATAATAAGCTTCATGTTTTTGCACCATATTCTCTCCCCATCCATAGGCCAATTTCATGCTTTATTATGATTTCAGTGTTTTAGTTTATGCTGCAAGTGGAAAATTATGTTAGGATTCAGGGAAGCTCATTAGAACACATTAAAGCTCTCTGTGAGACGGTTCTCCGGAATTAGAGGCTTTAACCTTGTTTAGTTAAAATTCAAAGCCAAGTCTGACCGTGGCAGGACTGGAAGGGGTGGTTCGCTCCGAGGTTAATGCGCTTTCTATATCCCCTTTAAATTCCCTTCGCCGGCTGGTGCCTCCTGCTCATCCAGGCAAGCCCATGTCGAGTTTCGGGGTAAAACACGCACCCCACTTCTGAAAGCCCCATGGGCCAGGGCGGTTAATGCTGATTTCAATAGGTTTTGGCAAAGAGTTGAGCATAAATAGTGTTTTATCCCAGATCTGGTGCTGTCACCGGCTGCTAATCCTGTGGCGGGGTTAAAAGAGGGTTGGGAGAGCTTAACCATTCTTCAGTCCATCCTTCAGTCTCTTTAAAGCCCAACTCACTCATCCCCAGATATCTTCATGATCTCTGTCGCTTCTAATTTTCCAGTTATTTCCAGCTCAATGTTGGCTTTAGGGAGTTAGAGCTTTTCCTTATTGTTCATGTAACACCTGCCAACCCCAGTCTTGAACGAAGACCCCGTTTCCTTTTAAACGCCTGCAGAAGGACCTTGCTGGAGTGCAGTGACCACCCCTGCATCCTTGCAAGCTGCCCTAGGTCCCATCAAGTTTTTTTCACCCGCTGCCACACAGTCCCTTTCCTTCCTGGAGGAGAGGGATGGATTGGAGAGACACAAATTTGATGATTGGACCACTTGGTGGATAAGAAATTGGCTGGATGGTTGCACTCAAAGAGTTGCGGTCAACGGCTCAATGTCCAAGTGGTGACCAGTGATGAGTGGTGTTCCTCAGAGGTCGGTACTGGGACCAGTGCTGTTTAACATCTTTGTTGGCAACATGGACAGTGGAATTGATGCACCTTCAGCAAGTTTGGCGAGGACACCAGGCTGTGTGGAGGGGTCGACACACTGGAGGGAATGGAAGACATCCAGAGGGACCTGGACAGGGCTGGAGAGGTGGGACTGTGTGAACCTCATGAAGTTCAACCAGACCAAGTGCAAGGTCCTGCACCTGGGTCAGCGTAATCCCAGGCACAAATCCAGGCTGGGCAGAGAATGGCTGGAGAGCAGCCCTGAGGAGAAGGGCTTGGGGGTGTTGGTGGGTGAGAAGCTCCACACGCCCCGGCAACGTGCGCTGGAGCCCAGAAACCCCCACACCCTGGGCTGCATCCCCAGCAGCGTGGCCAGCAGGGCGAGGAGGGGATTCTGCCCCTCTGCTCTACTTTGCTCTGGGGAGACACCCCCCAGTGCTGCCTCCAGCTCTGGGGCCACCAACATCAGAAGGACATGGACCCATTGGAGCAGGGCCAGAGGAGGCCATGAGATGCTGGGAGGGCTGGAGCCCCTCTGCTGTGAGGACAGGCTGAGAGAGTTGGGGGGGTTCAGCCTGGAGAAGAAAAGGCTCCGGGGAGACCTTGGAGCCCCTTCCAGTCCCTCAAGGGGCTCCAGGAAATCTGGGAAGGGACTCTGGATCAGGGAGGGGAGCCATAGAACGAGGGGGAAGGGTTTGACACTGACAGAGGGGAGATTGAACTGAGATGTGGGGAAGAACTTCTTTACTGTGAGGGTGGTGAGAGCCTGGCCCAGGTTGCCCAGAGAAGCTGTGGCTGCCCCATCCCTGGAGGGGTTCAAGGCCAGGTTGGAGGGGGCTTGGAGCAACCTGGTGTGGTGGGAATTGTCCTTGCCTATGACAGAAGGGCTGGAACTAGACGGTCTTTAAGGTCCCTTCCAACCCAAACCACTCTATGATTTTAGCTCTCAGGAACTCAAGCCAAGGAAGCTTGCCTGGCTGTTGTAGGGTGGGCTAAATAGCAGCTGAACTGCAGAGAGCATCACTCGCGCCACAGCAAAGCATAACTGATGTGTACATAGATATTTGGTCAGTGCTTATAGTTGTTTTATTTTTAGCATACATTCAAAAGGGATTTGGGATTAGAGCTTTGTTCTGCGGACATCCAGACAACAGCAGATGGGAATAGGATGGGCTGAGTTACAGCGTGAGAGCAGCAGGAGCGTGGGTGCTCTCAGGGGTTCGCTGGTGTGGTGGGGTCCACGTAAGACAGGTGACATGACCGAGGTCCCATGGGGAGTCTGTGGCAGAGCATGGAGGTGGATGGCAGTCTTGTGGCGTTTAGACTCATGCTCAGATGAATCAGGGTAGTGTAAAAGGTCTTCGTGTCAGCTGGATTCAACTTTTAAAGTTGCTTTTCATGGGCTGAAACTCTTCTTGGCCACTGTCACAAGTGGAAGCTGGCAATGGGCTGTCTCGCTCATTTGGTTGAAGGAGTGGAAAGCATGAAAAAGAAGCAAACCGCCTTTTTTTTGCCTGGTAAGAAGGACACATGGGGCTGGAATCTGGTTTTGAAGTGCTTAAACGAGTGTCCTGAAGTTTGGCAAAGGAAATATCCCCCAGCAGAGCTGCCTTCAGAGGCTGGGACTGGAAAGCCCTTGCAAAATGCCTGCTGATGTGGGGACAGTGGAGACAGTGAGGAGGCTGCTCTGTTCCTGAGTTTAAGACTTCATTTTGGAAGTGTTTTACAGCAAGCAGGTGTATTAAACATCAGCAGTGTTGCCTGTCACCTTGGGTAGAAAAAAATCTCAGATGAAAAATGGGGAAAAGCAAGAAAACTGGTCATCTCGGGCATTAATTACAGCGGTACCAGGAGGATCCATTTATCCCTCGTCTGAGCAGCAGCCCAGGGTGAGAGGGCTCATGCTCTCCCCTCGGGACAGCAGCTCGCCATGGAGAAGACTCGGAGTTGCTCTGGAGACCGGCGGGGAAAGGGGCTCAGAACACTTTGGGGAGACCTGCGAAGGTGACGTGTGACAGGGCAGCCCCACCAGGAGCCTGTGGGAGGCAGGGGGACGGGTACAGCGCAGAGCGATTGCTATTTAAGGTATTGCTTCGTATATATTTTTTACTAGGTATAATGTCATAGAATCATAGAATGGTAAGAGTTGGAAGGGACCTAAAAGATCATCAAGTTCCAACCCCCCTGCCCTGGGCAGGGACACCTCCCACCAGACCAGGTTGCTCAAAGCCCCGTCCAACCTGGTCTTGACCAATTCCAGGGATGGGGCATAAGGTATGCATAGAAGGAGCCTTCTTTTGGTTATAATATGTGGGTTTTTTAGGGTGCAAGCAAGGCTTTTCTGTGTCTCGGATACCCCCCTTAGGAGCACGGTTCCACCCCAAAAATTTCCAAATACCAAAATGTGGTATTTCCTTGAGTGGAGGATAAATTAATTCCCTGGGCTCTGAAGCAAAAGCAACCTGGCCATTTTTTCCATGCTTCAATATTGCTCCCGTGGTCCTTGCATGGCCAGGATTTGCAAAAATCCCTTCCTAGGTAAATAACGCTCAATGCATCGGGGAGGCTGGGGAGCCGGGGACGTTATCTTTCTGAATTAACTTGATTGTGTTCAACGCGTGGGCAGCGGGTGGTTGGAATTTGAGCAACAAGTTAGGAAGCAGGTGACTCATTCCTGGCGCTCACCGAAAACAAGTTGGTGGGGAAAAGATGGGCAGAGGATCCGTCATACCCACCCACGGCACAGCGCCGGGGGGTTGATTGAGGTGCAGGGCAATGGGAAGCGATGTGGAGCATGGCTCTGCACCAAAGCCGTCATCACAGCGGGAGCCCCAGGTGCCTGCTGCTTCCTCGGGGAAGATTTTAACATCTGCAAGGGATTTTCGAATTTTTTTTAATTTTTTTTTTTGGGGGGGGGGGTATAAAACCTGCAAAATCTGATAAGAGCAAAGCGATGCTCCTGGGGTGTTAGCAGCGCTCAAGGAGGGAATATCCGAGCCACAGGTTTCCCTCATGGTTAGCAGAGAGAGTTAGACCCACACGGCCGTAATTCAGCTTATCCTAAGGTGCACGTGGAAGGGGACGCGTGCCTTGTGTCCTTGCAGCATCTGTTGTTGTACCTGGCACGTTGCTGATAAATAACATTAAGTGAGATTAATTGCCTTCTCGCTGTCTAACCCCCATCGCTCTTCAAGATGTCTAAAGCACCTAGAAGCCTTACCCACAGGAACTTAGTGTGTTTTTCTTGCTTCTAGTCATTGTTTCTGGGTAAAAAGAGTAATTTCATATGGCCACAGAATCACAGAATGATATGGGGTTGGCAGGGACCTCTGGAGATCATCCAGTCCAACCCCCTGCCAGAGCAGGGTCACCCAGAGCAGGTCCTACAGGAACGTGTCCAGGTGGGTTTTGAATGTCTCCAGAGAAGGAGACTCCACCATCTCTCTGGGCAGCCTCTTCCAGGGCTCTGCCACCCTCACAGGAAAGAAGTTCCTCCTCATGTTGAGATAGAACTTTCTATGTTCAAGTTTGTGCCCGTTCCCTCTTGTCCTGTCCCTGGGCACCAGTGAAAAAAGACTGGCCCCATCCTCCTGACACCCACCCTTTAAGTATTGATAGGCGTTGATCAGATCCCCCCTCAGTCTTCTCTTCTCCAGACTAAAGAGACCCAAGTCCCTCAGCCTTTCCTCGTAAGAGAGATGCTCCAGGCCCCTAATTATCCAAACAAATCCCTTCAACCTTCTTCCAATGTGCTGGGATCAGCCCTGGCCAAATCCACAAAGGGCTGAAATTGCAATGGAAGCAGGAAAAGTGAAGCCTGCATTTCTCTCCTGAAGTTGAAGGCTCCACATTACGTTTATTCTGTTATTATTTGCTGATCTGCAGGACCTGGCAAGGTGGAGATGGATTTTGTTAGGGCTTCTCTGCCTGGAGAGATGTTCAGGATGGCTAGAGATGGTCCTCACACGAGGTGCAGTGGCAGATTGTGCTGTGGTGGGATGCTGTCAGGTTTCATCCCAGAAAGCCACACAAAAAGAGAAATTTTGGGCACCTCAGGAGATGCCTGTGTTAAGGTGAGCATCCAGGGAAGAAAAAAATTGAAGACAGCGGGGACGTCTCAGGTTTTACTAGAAGCCATGGAGGAAGAAAAGCTCTAGAAGGAAACACAAACTCATTTTCAGTTTCTACGTCACCAAAAGCTTCAGGATCAGCAATACCACCGTGGGCAATCCATACTTCAGGGACATGACGCACATCAGCTTCAAATCCATCTCAATTAAACAGCCCAACTGACCTACGCTTGGAAATTACAGACGCAATTTAATTTAACACAGGACACAACACAGACCTGGCTCAAACAATGTTTGCCTCTCTATAATTCCTTTTGCCTTTTTTTTTCATTAAAAAAACAAACCACCTGTTTTTGACTAAAAAAAGGGAAAATGAAATGAAGAACTCCAGTCTACAACATAGAGACCTTAGCTCCAAAGGAGCTCCTTTGCCCATGAACACGGCCAGAAACACACAATCACCCAGCACGAAGCCACTCCATACTCGGAGATTTAAAAAAAGGTTATTACTTTGAAGACTTTCTGCCCAGAAAGTCTTATTTAAGGTTTCATTTTAACAGCTCAAGCTCTCAACGTCAGCCAGCGCTCGCTGCCAGGGGGCTGCCGCGGTGGCACCTCTACCTCCCCGACCGGGATGCTTGGCTGTGCCGCGCTCTTTTATGTCGCTATTACATTCCCCATCATTTCCCGACATTTATGAGCTCGGATGGATTCCGTTAGCTAATCAGCGTTAACGGCTACCTGGTCTATCTTATCCAGGTCAATGGGTTTTGAGGAAAGCAGATTAATGTTTAAAGACCTTCAGGTCTAATAAGTCTTTTAATAATCCTCATGTGCCTGTAATGGATACGCTTGCACTGGATCAAATAATTCATTTTGATATGACCAAGCATCACAACCAGCTGCCTTTGGGGTCCTTCTCCCTGAGTCTCCACTTGGTCCCATGGGTCCCCCAGTCACCGCTCTCCCCTGCACATGGTGGTGCCCAGTGACAGGACAAGAAGGAACGGGCACAAACTTGAACACGGGAAGTTCCATCTAAACATGAGGAGGAACTTCTTTCCTGTGAGGGTGGCAGAGCCCTGGAAGAGGCTGCCCAGAGAGGTGGTGGAGTCTCCTTCTCTGGAGACATTCAAACCCCACCTGGACACGTTCCTGTGGGACCTGTTCTGGGTGACCCTGCTCTGGCAGGGGGTTGGACTGGATGATCTCCAGAGGTCCCTTCCAACCCCATATCATTCTGTGATTTGTTTAGTTCTGCTCATTGTCTGGTCTGGTTTTGCCTGCATAGGGTCAGTCGGTTGCCTCTGCAACGTGTAATTTGCTTCTGGGCCAGGTCTGTTATTCCGTTAACAACAACAAGCTTTCAAGCTGTCAGCCCCTGCTTTGCTGATAATGAAACACGTTGGGAAGAGCGCAGCTTTGCTGGGCAGCCGAGTAGCCCAGGAGCAAGGGGAAATAACCCGATGCGATGGCTAACAAAATTATAAGGTGCGGAGGGAATAATGACCCGAGTTATTACGTTGCTTTACAGAAGCTTTTAGCATTTCACACAGCTGCCATTGCTCTAACCCAAAGCTGCTTCGCTTTTAATTGACCAATAATTGCTAGTCCCTGAAGATGGCTCTCAGTAGGGACAAGGGGCATTTCCTCGCTGGTTGAATAGTCAGGGGAGGTCCCATTTTGGTTTCATCTCCGATAATCCATCTCTGTTGAGTTGCTTTTGGCTCATACTGCTGTAGATGAAGGAAACACTCGTTCTCCTGTCCCTGGAGCTGGTCCTTTCCCTCCTCATTGTTATTCCTTGGTAAATGGTTCCCATAAATATGCATTGCGTTTGAGGTATGTATCTGTGTGCCTATATTGTGTATGGGGCAGCTTATCTCCTTAAGGGCACCTAACTTGTGTAGGAGCTAAGCCCCTTCCCAGAGGGTGTGAAACAGGTTGGCCAAGACCCGCTAAGCTGTTGAGATCCATGAAAACCAAGGGGAGAGAGGAGCATGTGTTCCCTCAACATGTTCGGCTCTTTGTGGTGCCACGCAGCATCACATGACACGGAGGATGCTCCGTGTTGAAACCCAAAAGGCTGGGAAATGGGGTTTATCCATGATGGACACCACTGTGGTTGCTAGCACGGGGGCTACAGGACTTGATTATTTTGCCTGGCAAAACTATGGCTCCGAGCCCGGCCTTGGACCATGGTGCTGGAGCAGGAGGTGCAGGGGGATGGTCCCTGCCCCTTGCATCAAGCTCATGTTGGAACATCAGTCTCCAGGCATTATCAGCAGGGTCAGTTTGAGCCTTTATTTCTTACCAGTGTAGATCTAAGCATGGAGAAATAAGGGCGAAGGCAGAAGCAGGGCAAGCGATCATGGGCAGAACATCATGGAGTGGTTTTCCAGGATGAGTTGCCTTTTTCCCTTCTAGCAGCCAAGGCTAAGAAAGGAAAAAGAGCCTTTTCTATCCGTGCAGGACCATTTCTGTGCAATAAAACTCTCCCTGCTCTCCCCAAGTAGCTATTTTTTCCCTTCACTACTTTCTATATTGACTTGGCGTCTCGGACAGGTCAGCTGTGAAAGCTGCCGTGATCCAAAATGCGCCAGCTCAGGCAAAGTTAGTTCAGACAAATAGTATCTCCAAGGCTGACTCTGTAGAGCTGACTTGGCTGGGAACAAGTAGCTACAAAAGCCCTCGACAGAGCGTGTGAGGCTTTCCAGGATCCAGCGATGCTTTTAAGAAGTCACCAGGGAGACATGAAAGTGCAGAGAGCTTCCAGCCGCGCTCCTGTATTTCTTATTTCATTGCGAAGGATGAGACCGTGTCCGCTCGCCCACGGCCAAGGGACTGCTCAGGGCAGCAAATTCAGGGGAAAAAAAAAAAAGAAAAACGACTGTATTAAAAAGGCAGAGCCCTGATGAAGCTGTCACGTACTTCCCCGGTGAGGCTAAAACTTCCGTGGGATGTAAGGAGGCTCTGCAGATAACTATGAATATCTGGACTTACAACAACGGGTGGTTTTGGAAGGGAAAAAGAAACGTTTATGGTGGAATCTGCTCCAGTGAGAAATGCTCCATCCCCGCTCCACCAAAGCACCTGAGGGAAGGTTTTTGGGCTTGGGGCTCTTGGATTTAGCCACATCGATGATGCTCATTTTTTCCTCTCTTCTTCTTTTTCCTGGACTGTTGGGACAGACCGTGTGCCCCCAAAGACTTGTGGATTTACTTTGTCAAAGGTGGGATGTTCATAAAAGATTTTCTCTTGAAGTTGCATTTTAAGAGTTTCCCATTGTTTACCCAGAGATAATTCTCCATCGATGTAGTTTAATTAATCTGCCTGGCATTTGGGTCATGGAATAGCTCTTTGCTTCCAAGTGCAGCATCCCTTGGGGCCCTCGTTTCAACCACAGCCCGTTTTGGCCACCAGAAGAGTTTGTGCTTCAGCTGAGCATCACTCCCCGTTTGCATCCTTCTGGGGGCAGGTCCCTTGCTGCAGCAGCTTTGCATCCCCAGGATGTTGGCCCCCACAGTCCCTGCAGCATCCTGACCCTCAGCAAACATCTCCAACCCTACACAACATCAACATCTCCAACATCTCTAGTGTTACACAGCATCCACATCTCCAACATCTCCAACCCTACACAGCATCTTCACAACACAGCTCCTGCATCTCCAACCCTACACAGCATCTACATCTCCAACCCTACACAGCATCTACACAACACACCTCCTGCATCTCCAACCCTACACAGTATCTACATCTCCATCTCCAACCCTGCACAGCACCTTCACAACACATCTCCAACACCTCCAACCCTACACAGCATCTTCACAACACAGCTCCTGCATCTCCAACCCTACACAGCATCAACATCTCCAACACCTCCAACCCTACACAGCATCTTAACAACACAGCTCCTGCATCTCCAACCCTACACAGCATCAACATCTCCAACATCTCCAACCCTACACAGTATCTACATCTCCAACACCTCCAACCCTACACAGCATCTTCACATCACAGCTCCTGCATCTCCAGTCTTACACAGCATCCACATCTCCAACCCTACACAGCATCTTCACATCACAGCTCCTGCATCTCCAGCCTTACACAGCATCCACATCTCCAACACCTCCAACCCTACACAGCATTTTAACAACACAGCTCCTGCATCTCCAACCCTACATAGCATCTACACAATGCAGCTCCCTGTGGCTCCCAGCCCCTCACCTGCCTGCAGGATGCTGCCATGCACTGATACTTGCTTCTCCTGCACAGGAATTGCACAGCTCAAGCTAAAATCCCCCTCCCCCTTTTTTTTTAATAGGTAGGCTTGGTGTCAGAATCTCTCTAAAGGCCACTTGAAGGAATTTATGGAATAGTCTTTCTTATTGGTGCCGCTAAGCAAATAGAGCTGCGTGCGTTTATGTGCTGGATGTGCCGGGTATCATCAGGAATAGAAATTGCATCAAATAAATTCCTTGAAATGGAGAGAAGGAAAATCTTTATTCAGTGAGCTGCTCAAACGGAGTGCTAAAGAGCCGAGCCTTTTAGGAGCTAGTGTCAAATTAATTACAAAATAAAGCCTTTACATTTCTGAACAGCTGGTTTTTACATTTTTAGAGTTGAATTTTGCTCGTGATTACTGTGGGCTTACTCCTGTGAAGCGAACCATAAAATAAGACCAGGGGAAAGTTGTTAAGGAAGTCATGATATCTGTAATTTCAGGGCCTGCCTGGAGTGTACACGCTGAGGGTTCAGGGATTTTGGTCCTGGGTTGTTTCATAGTAAGTGTTTTCTCCTTGAGAAAGTTTGTTCTGGTGCTTTTATTAATTAGGAGGGCAGGAATCAATGCATGCTGCTTGCATAAAATTTAAAATGAAAGGCAAAAAGAGGACAGGTATAAAGACATGTTATGCCATTGCTTTCAGAAGCCGTTGCACTGTGCTTTTAGAGGATGCTCCCACCACTGGTGGCATCTGGTCTTCATCGGAGCAGCTCTGGTGAATTTGTGCTGCAGTAAATGGGAGAGGGGGCAAAGCGATGCTGGCAGGCAGCATCCCAGGGAGTGTTTGAAAATGAAAGTGTTTATTTGTTTTGAGTGCAGGTTCTCAAAATTTTGCGATGCTGCAATCTCCGGCCTCTCCAGCAGCAGCCGATGGCTCTTACAGTGGGGCGATGGGTGTTGTCCAACGAATCCCATCCCCTCCCAGCATAGGGCTGGCCAGAGGCAACATGCTTCTGCCCTTATATTAAAAAGAGGAGTCTCTCTATAGATGCTTGAATACCAAACCATGTAGTTTGGGCAAGGGACGGGTGACTGGACCAAGGATTTAGCACTTGATGCCCAAAGGGTCTGTGAGGTATGGGTAAAACCCTCATCTCAGCCTCAAAGCTGGAAGAAGCAGAAGGTTTCAGGGGCTGGCAGGTTCTGGTGAAGATATATATATATACACACACTCAGCAAGCTAATTAAAAGGATATTTTTCTACTTTAAAACCATGCTGTGTGCCCTGAACAAACTCGTTTCCTTGCCTGGGTTAGGAATATCTTCTGAGGTTAGAAGCAACTAAAAGCACTGAAATGGGCCGCGTTGGCTTCATTTTCACATGCGCTCGGCTCCAGGTACCACATCTCTGCCTCGAGGATGCTCCAAAGAGCCAAGGGGTGGTGTGTATCAAGCAAAAGTTTAATTGCACATTTACTGACCTCCCACAGCTTGGGGTCTGTCTCTAGTTCAGGCTGTCAGGGCTGACTCCTGTACCAAGGAGCAGGCGGTGCATAGTTGGAATATGTCTATATACTTTTCAAAGTGAAAAAACCCACATCTGGGCTGATCTGGGAAACTACATTTGCCCATAAAGAGCTTTGAGCCCCCTCTCAACTGTGAAACATGCTGTAAAAATGTGAAAAAAAAAAGGAGCTGGCGGATACCTAAACCCTTTGGTGGCAAGTACATAGACTTTAGACCACAGGAGACCATAAATAGACCCTTTGGAGATCTCCGCCAAAAATAACGAAATATTATTTTTAAGGTGGGATGCAGACCAGCTGCCCAGCTCCCTTGTGTCCTGTCACACCGTGTATTTGCTGTAATGAAGGAATCTCCCTTTCTTTCTCTTGCCTTGCTGCGTTTCACGCTTGCATTTACAAAGCAAAATGTCCCTGTCCCAGGGCAACACCACTCTCTGAGTGTTGTTACACTTAATCTGAAATTATCAGGGTCTCTCAGAAAGCTTTTGAGTTGAATAAAGAATTAAGGGTTAAAAAAAATCTTGCTTTTGGACTAACCGAGCTTTCATGTGATGGGATGAGGGGTAATGGCTTCAAACTGAAAGAGGGGAGATTGAGATGAGATCTGGGAAAGAACTTCTTTGCTGTGAGGGTGGTGAGAGCCTGGCCCAGGTTGCCCAGAGAAGCTGTGGCTGCCCCATCCCTGGAGGGGTCCAAGGGCAGGTTGGAGGGGGCTTGGAGCGACCTAGTCTGGTGGGAGGTGTCCCTGCCCAGGGCAGGGGGTTGGAGTGAGATGATCTTTAAGGTCCCTTCCAACCCAAACCATTCCATGGTTCTATGATTCTGTGGTTCATCCATCATCGGTGATGGGGAGGATTGCTCCAGCCCTGGAGGAGGGATGCAGCCATGGAGGAGATGCTCGTGCCTGGCTGGTGCTTCATGTCTTACGCTAAATACCAAGTTGCTGCTGCTCAGCTGAGGGTTGTGTCCGGCAAATCCTTTAACACACCCCAGCTCGTGGCAAGAGCCAGGATTTCACTGTCTGAGTCTGGTCCTGGGGCTCTGATTGAGTCATTAGGAGATGGTTCCCAAACCCCGCCATGTAGCTCCAAGCTCCATGCCACAGGGTGGTGTGTCCCACCACCTTTCTGGAACACCAAAGGGCCGCTTGGAGCTATGGCTGTACAAATAATAAATAGCGGCTATAAAATCTCTTGCTGAATCGGCTACTTCAGCAGTAATTTAAATGAAAGGGCTAACTGAGGTTAATCCTTTAGCCAGAGGATGCTCACAGAGTGTCTCTGGCTGCGGAGGCTGTGGATCGGGTGCTTGTGTGTGGTTTGGGAATTCAGAATGCAAAATAATTTCCTTGCTGTATTACTATGTTTTTTTCTTTTAATTCCCCATGGAAAATATTTCAGTCCTTTTCATACAGTCTTTGTAGTGCTGTCTCCAAAAAGCTGTCCTACCTTGAGCGTGCTCTATGCGAACAGCGGAGCCTGGCTGTTACTGTTTGCCTGATTATAGCAGTATATAAACCCCATAGTTCAAATATGATTCGATCCCACGGAGGAGGTTATCAGGAATGATTTATATTAACCCAGCGGGAGTCAAGTGGATTTGCCAAGATTGTCCCCCTTGCCCCGCTGCTGTGGTGGCTGGAGATCGGGGGGGATGGGGGAGCCGCATCCCCAGCCCTCCTCCGGCACTGCTCTGCTCTAAGATGTGACTGTAAAAATACCAGTTTACTGCCACTCAGTGATTTCGAGATCCAATCTGCCTCCTTTACAAGCATGAATTTTATTTTTTTTTTCCCTGCCTGCCGGTACCAATTTACCCTGGAATGGGAAAGTTGAGTTTGTTGTGTCCTCAGCAATGATGATGATGTAAAAAAACTTCAGCTGCATCCCTGGGTGAGTGTTTGTGGCTGAAACACGGGCCAGAAAGCAGGGCTGGCTCTGCCTCCGGCTCTGCTGGCTCTGCCCAGCTAAAAGGAGGGGAAAAGAGCAAAAAGATTTAACTTCCTATAGACAATCAACTGAGCGAGAGGGGGCTGTGGTTACTAATTCTCTTTTTGCAGTATATTACACTTTAAATGTCAAGCACTGGGGTTTTTTTATACCTTGCTACAAGCAAGTGGCTGTGCAGAGCTGTTCCTCTCTGCTCCCCTGCACCATCCAGCAGGGATGGATCCGTCCCTGGGAAACAGATGTTTGAGTGTGAGGAATCCTGCCCATAGGCTTAAAACAAACTTTATCTCAGTTTACGTCTATCCATGCCTTTATACCCACCCCCATGTGTCCCTCCCTCCCTGCTTTGCCTTTCTCCACTGGTTGCAGGAGTCTTGGTAGTGGGGATTGGGTCCCCATTTTACCACAGAGACCTGAATTTAGGTGGGATAAAACCCACACTAGCTGTTGTTTTTGTATTTTCCCTGCCCTGAGGGGACCATTTGTTTCACAGCTGTCATTGGGTATAATTTAGTCATGGCTGGGGATAGACCTACCAACATCTTACTGTAGGTAACACTGCTTCAACTGTTGTATCTCCAGGTGATGAAATGCTGCGTTATTGTGTTGTGTCCGTGTGGTGGGGAGCAGAGAGGAAAAATCATAGAACCATGGAATGGTTTGGGTTGGAAGGGACCTTAAAGCCCATCCAGTGCCACCCCCTGCCATGGGCAGGGACATCTCCCACCAGACCAGGTTGCTCCAAGCCCCCTCCAACCCGGCCTTGAACCCCTCCAGGGATGGGGCAGCCACAGCTTCTCTGGGCAACCGGGGCCAGGCTCTCACCACCCTCACAGCAAAGAAGTTCTTCCCCACATCTCAGCTCAATCTCCCCTCTTTCAGTGTCAAACCCTTCCCCCTCCTCCTATGGCTCCCCTCCCTCATCCAGAGTCCCTCCCCAGCTTTCCTGGAGCCCGTTTAGGGACTGGAAGGGGCTCTAAGGTCTCCCCGGAGCCTTCTCTTCTCCAGGCTGAACCCCTCCAACTCTCGCAGCCTGTCCTCACAGCAGAGGGGCTCCAGCCCTCCCAGCATCTCCATGGCCTCTTCTGGATGAGATGTTCTGGGGCTGGGGAGTGAGTGCACGGGGGTGGCTCTACTCCACCCATTGCCCCATGAGCGCAGCAGCTTCCTCCTGTGAGCCCATGCTTGGAGGTTGTTTTGCTCTATGAGGTAGCTGTTGTGTAGATGGTATGTTGAAAGTGATAGCGTTTTAGCTAATTAGAGGCCTGATTCAGCTCATTCCCATCTGTAGTGAAACTCCCACTGTCTGCGTTCGGCACGGGATGGTATAAATCTGGCTACGATGCCAGCGTTCCTATTGCCATAATTTCCCAGCATCTCGCAGGCATGAATGCAGGTGTCCTCATATGCTCCTGTGGTGTCAGGTACTGCTGATATCCCTGTTTTAGAATCATAGAATCATGGAATGGTTTGGGTTGGAAGAGACCGTAAAGCCCATCCAGTCCCAACCCCTGCCCTGGGCAGGGACACCTCCCACCACACCAGGGTGCTCCAAGCCCCCTCCAACCTGGCCTTGAACCCCTCCAGGGATGGGGCAGCCACAGCTTCTCTGGGCAACCTGGGCCAGGCTCTCACCACCCTCACAGCAAAGAAGTTCTTCCCCAGATCTCATCTCAGTCTCCCCTCTGTCAGTGTCAAACCCTTCCCCCTCCTCCTATGGCTCCCCTCCCTGATCCAGAGTCCCTCCCCAGCTTTTCTGGAGCCCCTTTAGGGACTGGAAGGGGCTCTAAGGTCTCCCCAGAGCCTTCTCTTCTCCAGGCTGAACCCCTCCCAGTTCTCTCAGCCTGTCCTCACAGCAGAGGGGCTCCTATGAACAAACCTCCTATAGGCACCAATCCACAGGCTGTGTTTTCCCCACAGGAGGTGAGAAACGTGATGGCTGCCTGTCCTACCTGGTCCATGATCCCAAATCAGGTTTTGGAGATAAGACTCGCCACCACGCTGATGGCACGTGCATGAGTGGTGGGACATTTCTGTGTGTGCATGAGCGATGGGGAGTTGCTTTGCATACATGAGCCATGGGGAACAGCTTTGCTCACTGGGATTTTCTGCACTGGAGGGCAGTGGGGCGTTACTGGGAGGTCTGCGTGGAGCCAACGGGTGAAAGACACCGTGCGTGTGGCCTCTCCAAAGTTCGCTCTTCCAAATGATGGAGCCATCCCAAGAAAGTCAAAAAGAGCGCTTCGTGCTAACTTTTTGATCATCTTTACCTAAAGTGCCTGGAGTGCATTATGGAAATAGCCTCTTCAATTGGTTGTAGAGAAAATTTAAGAGCCTAAATGGTGGTGCTCTGAGTGCAGCTTGGTTATACGCCAGCAAAAACCTGCCATGCAAATCCCTTGGTGTGCGAAGGACAGAAAACCATCACCCAACCATACGGTCATGGCCATTCACACTGGCCACGGTGGCCAGGCTGGTCCTGAGCTCCGCTCCAAGCCCTGTGCTGGATGGAGATCGGCTTTGCTTTTTCTGGTGCCCCAAATATCTCACTTCAGGCAGAAGTTGTAACACTCAGGGCTGTAAGTAGTAAAAGCCTCCCGGGGTTTTAAGCTTCGCTGGCTACAGAGAAATGCTGTTTTCAGTACGACGTTTAGTGCTTATCTCCTCTGCGTAAGGACGAGGGAGCGGCTGCTGCTTTTCCTTCGCAAAAGGCATGAGACAAAGTTGTCCCATTGGGAGTATTTGGAGCTGTTTGTCCTTTTCATGAGGCTGACGCCTCCTTCCCACGCTGGCTCTGCGGAAAGGCTGGTCTTTATAGGCAGGGAACAGCCTAAAAAGTTCCAGACATGAGAATAATTTTATAACAAGGAGCAAATGCTTCTGGCGTTGGCTGGAGAGGAGCCATCCTGCAGGTTATGAATATCTCATGAGGGTTGTGGAGGGGCTGAAGGCCATGGCTGAGGAGTCTCCAGCCAGTCTCACCCTGGATGACCAGGATGGTCCAGCTCACCCGCGTTTCCCCATCCCTCCTTTGGCTTTGGGGTGCTGCTTGATGATTTTAAGGTGCATGAGGCCTGAAGATGGGGAATCAGCATTTTCTGGAGAACTTGTTACCCTTAGCTGGAGGGGTTTGGGTTTGACGCTGATGTTTCAAGTCCAAATGTTTTATCCACCTTCTCTTAAGGATCCATAGCGCTTGCATGGGTTATCTTGACGTGGGTGAGTGCTGGGGGGATCCGTGGGCTCCTGTGGGATGCTCTCGAGGTGTTTTTGGCAGGGCAATATTGCCATTATCTGTCCCAGAGCTGCTGCTGGCCTGGAGACAAGAGCTGTACTACTACTGGGTAGGGAGCTCGGCAAGGGTAATGAAGAACAATTCATTAAATGAATCAGTGGGGAGAGGTTAGGAAGACAGATTGTAATTATTATCCAGATGAATCCTGGCCTTCCAGCCGTGTGCTGGCACCTGCTAAAAGGCTCCGGGGCTCCTACTGCCGGGATGCGCAGAGCTCGTCCACGGGTTGCTGCTGGTGGAGGGACAGCATTGGTGGTCACGAAGGAGGAATGCAGCGCGCTGTCACCTGCCTTTCTCCTTTTTCCGCACCATCTGCTGCTTCCTGAGGGCATCGTCCAGGTTTTTGTCTTGTCTGACCTCGTTCAGCCCGAGTCTGGTGCTGTCATGGTCCCAGCCTGACGTGTCTTGGGCTGGTGACCTCGTTTCACCTGTGTGCCATGCACGTTCGTACATGCTGAGTGGCCTCACACTTGTGCTGGGATTTTTGTAAGATGATAAACTTTTTTGTTTAACACCCTCCCCCTTTCTCCCCCTAAAATAACCCCAAAAACCAGTAAAAAGCGGAGGATGACGTTCTGCATCGGTTTTCCGAAGGACCAGTGGATGGTGTTCTGCAAACTGAGGCCTGGGAAGTTAAGAGATGTTCATGGGTTAATTTGTGTTCGTGTGGGAGATGAACCTTTGTGGGAGCATGCAGATAGTGTTTCCTACCAGTAATAAATTACAGTCTGGTGGGACAGAGCTCCTGTCACATCCTTCTGCACCAGTTTGTTATGTGTGGAAGTAATTAGGGCTTGATTGGGATCAGAGAGAGGGTAGCAGTTTTCTTAGTTTATGGACCAACATAATTCTCAGATATTTGGAGCTTTACCACTATAGTTTATTCATTTGCTGCCAGAATATTAGTGCTATATTTCTTTTTAAATATCCACTCAACCAGTGCTAAATTGCAGTGATCGCTGTGGAGGTGATTCATGCCAGCTGTAAGGACCCTCCATAAGTACTCGCTTGCACCAATATGCCATTATAGGGAGTGGCTGATTGCACAAATAAGAAGAAAATGGCAATATCTCTCAGTGAATTAAATATGCCAGCCTGTTGTGCTTCTGCCTCAGTGCTGCTAGAGTTTAACTCTTCTTGAAGGGTAGAATAGAGGGGCGTGAATTGTGATCTGCTGGGCGACGTTTCGTGCCGTCCCATAAAATAAACAAATTAAAATGACCAACTGGTCCTGTCTGGTGGCAAAAACTGGTTTGGAAGGTGGAGATCGATGTATTGGGAGTGTTATGTAGCAGCTTGTCCGCGATGGTAGGCTATTAAATTTGGGATGCTGGCCGCTGCTATTTTGTAAAAGAAAAAGCATTAATGCCAGCACAAGACTCTCTTAGCCTCAGGCGGTACCTAGGACCTCGATAACTTCTTATTTAAAAACAGCAGAGTTGTGTAAAACCGGAGCTGACATCCCTGCTGTTCCCATGCAGTCGTGCGGCAGCGGTGCCCAGGGGGCTGCGGGCAGACATGGAACTGATTTCCAGGCAGCATCTCCCTGCCTCGCCGCACCGAGCTCCCGACAAGCCCCATGGGGAGCCCTCCCTCCTGGAGGCCGAAAGGAAAACCCTGTCCTTGTAAACACATCTCTGACAACTTTTATGGCTCTGCTTTCCGGAGCTCCATCCCCATTACTCTTCTCCGTTGAGAGATTAAACCTGACACCATGAAGGATGGGTAATATTTTGCTTGTCTGACATGCTTCTGTGCCAGGTTTCCGATAATAGGAAACAAACACAAATTTAAAGAGAAATCCATGGCTACCCTTTGAGGGGGAGAAGATACCAAAGGATGTCATCTATTTGCGTTTTCCCTCCTGGTTTACCTTGATGTTTTTCTGAAAGAGCCGTGCCTTGCCTTGTGGTCTCCTGAGGCTGACCGACCAACTCACCTTTTGAATAGGTGGGTCTGTGAGTTTTTTGGTTTCCCCCTGTGTTTTTGTAGGGCTTGAGATACATAATCCTCTCTGAGGAAGAGGATGCCCCGGTTAGGCTCGCATCCCCCTCTGCGTGGGATGGGGACTTGACTCCTTCTTTCCTTCTGCGCTTCAGTTTTGGAAGGGAGATGAAGTCCTTCCTGCCCATTCGGTGTGAATTCCCTCCTTACCGAGCTGTCATTGCAGCCTTGTTCTCCTTTGGAAAGACTTCCCCTTGGGATTTGACGCTTCAGAAACCTGTTTATTGTAGGCATCCGTTACAATTTGCTCTCCGCAGCCATCATTTAATTTTAAATAATGTACCGCTGCCTCCTGCCAGGGTGTGAACAAACGGACCATCGCGATACGCTTGCATGGAGCCAACTGGACCGTGCTGTTCCTCGCACCTCCAGTGAAATAATGACATGGCTCGATGCCACCATCGGCTCAGCAGGTGCCACGGGAGACCTGGTAGCTATGGGAATGCGTTGCTCTGCCAAAAACTCAGAAATAAGGTCTTATTTCCTCCTAAACAGGATCTTTTCCCCATCATCTCATGTGAGCTCCTGCCTGAACTCATCTCCGTTCTCCGCAGGCCCTTTCAGCTTCAGGGTCCCCTTCTCCTGGACCTGTCTGGAAAGTCCCTTTGTTTTCCTTTTTGCTCTGTTGTCCGTGATGCCGTTGGACGTGGCTTGATAGGATATGTGTCTCTGAACCTTTGTGTGCCGCAATTGTGGCGAAAATGATTGTGAAAGATGCTAATTTGCTCTCTTTTCAATGGTTAGTACCTTAATCTGACAACTAATGTCTTGCCTTGTCAGTGAGCTCTAGCCTGCCTCTTTGTCTGGATTTAGAAAAGTAATTTACAGACTTCAAATTACTTGCTTTTACCGTCATTTTGCTCTGTATTGAAAGGATAATTTATCAGCAGTGTGCTTGTCCTGTGCATGCTGGTTATAAACTATGAAATACCTTTTTCTCTATTACTCTGGTCAGGCTCGCTTGCATTTTGAATATCAGTCATTTTTGCCCTCTTGGTTTGACACACAGCAGGATACACATCGGTGTCTCGGAGCTTCTGACGGTGGTGTCTTCTGTTTTATACATAGAATTTGTTGAGATACCCATGCTCTGCTTTTTAATTTGACAGGATGCATGTTTTTCCCTAAAGAAGGGCTCATCGTGTCGCTCAAATACCATTGCACAGGTTTTGAACATGTTTGCCTTTGTACTTAAATGGGGATTTTCAGAGGAGTTGTCAAAGGTAACCAGTGATCCATCAAAGAAAAAAAATTGGTATTTTTATAGACTATTCTCAAGGTACATGTTTGTATTTTTGTTTCTGTGCTGGACCTTCTTTTTATTGCAAGTTAAAACGTCACTAACAGCAAGTAGTGCTGTTTTCCCCCAAGAGAAATAAACTGAGGTTAAATCATTCTGCCTTGCCGCGTGTTGACTGTCTCAGGTGTACCGCTGCAGTCAGGATGCGCTGATGTTGCCCTTTCTGAACAGCTCTACCCTTTTATCTTGATGATCTGATAATGCTCCGAATCCTGCCCTGTTATCGGGGAGCCCAAAAGAGCCTGAAACCGAGAGAATTCCCTGAAAAAAGTTGTATCTTCCCAAATAATCATTCGTAGCGAAGGTGAGGAGCAACGGAACCCCGTTTATTGGGAGTTGAAATGAATGCATGTGGATTTTCAAACTTGGCAATGTCTTTTTAAATGCCGTTATAAAATAGTCTTTCATAGCTTCTTAGGGAAAGATGGAAAACCTTGTGGTTGAGGGTCTCGAGAGGTGCCTGCGGTTGTCCAGTTCTGTAGTCTGATGCCACGACTGGGCATGGAGAACCACGGCCAAGACCTGCTGTGCACGGCTCGGCTGATGCAGGGAAGTTTTATATATGGGGATGACATCTATATATGGCATTTATCTATGGTTTGGTACGGGAACTTTCATATAGGAGGGGTTCAAGGCCAGGCTGGATGGGGCTTGGAGCCACCTGGTCTTGTGGGAGTTGTCCCTGCCCAGGGCAGGGGGGTTGGAACTCGATGATCTTTAAGGTCCCTTCCCACCCAAACCATTCTATGATTCTGTGATGCTATGATTCTATGCTTCTATGATGCAGGTGCTGGGGTTTCTCCCAGTAGAGGAGGTGGAAGGAGGCTGCCCAGGGTTTGAGGCAGAAGGTGGCCATCAGTGGGGCATGAGCATCCCATGGGAGCTGTGCTGCGGAGGAAAAATGAAACCTGTGGGGCTTTCTTAATGCCTTTCATCTCCCCACAACTCATTCCTAAGCAAGGCTGTTGGCCTCAAAGGTTTCATCGCTGTGAAACGGCCGCCGGTGTTTTCAAGCTGAGGTAAAACACCACATCCGTGCGCAGAAAGGGGCTTGATCCATGTGGAGAGCAGGATGGATGGGATGTGTTAGGACAAGCATTCGTGTTCTCCCTCAGATCACAGTCATGGCTCTGGTGTGGTATTTGACCATACAAAGCTGTAAGTAACTGCCTGCTTTGCAGAGGTGAAGGGGTGGAAACGCACCAGGAGCCTCGTTGAGGGTGTGTGCTTTTCTGGTGGCCCTGAGGAGCAGCAGAAAATCATCAGATGTCCTTGGAAGTGTTTCCTTGCAGGGTCCTAGGAGTGATGTGGATGATCTGATGTGTCTCAGATCATCCCCTGGCTTTGCTGCTGCTCAGGAGTAGATGTGGGGCTGGGAAGCAGTTGCATTTCTTCCATACATGTGTCAACACAGCTTCGGTTGTGTATGGCTGGACAGGTTTCCCATGGAAAAAAAAAAAGCAGGAAAAACATCTGCCAAGGTCATGGGAGATGAGCTCCTGGCCATGGCCAGCAGCCTTTGATGGACTTAGACAGTCTCTTGCTGAGGGTGGGGTGGAGGGGATAGAGGGGCGTCCCTTCCTTCTCGAGTCACCATTTGATTTCTTTTTTGGGGACTGGGGTCCCAGACGCGCAGCTGAAGTCAGCCCCGGGCCCCTGTTGCTTTAGATCTTGTTTGTTGGAGAAACATGCCCTGACAGGAGGTTTTACACTTTAATTTTTACAGCTGCAAATGCCTGTATAAAAAGCCCCATAAAATTGCCTGGATTTATTTGGCTAAAGACTGCACCGGCTCCATCAGCATCTAAATCCTTATTCAGCATTTGCGGTGTGCTCTTGCTCTTGATATGAGCTTGCGTGTTTTCCCGTGATTTTCACAAATGCAAGTTTTCTTCTTGCTGTATTTTAAACTCTCGTAATTAGAAATTTTTTGACTTCTGCCTTCAAAGCCTATCTGGGAAAAGCCATCTACGAGGCACAGGCTGCTAACACAGGATTACTGTTGTTCAGCTTATCTTTCCAGCTCGAATGGTTTAATAGGTCAGTCAAGTATTAAAATGGGATTTTCACATGGATATAAAATCTTTTTTAAAGGGCATATTTTTTTTACTGCAAAAGCTTCATATTCTCTGCATCTTTTTTGCTCTGATTGGAGGTTTTAAACTTGAATATGATTTCATAGTTCTCTTTTTTCACCTGCTTCCATGATTCTGTGGTTATAAGGCGTATGTCAATATTGGAGGGGAATAAATTGCTGATGACTCCAGCTTCTGTTTAGTTTTATGAATCATCTCGGGGTCGTATGATCTCAGCGACTGCGTTAGCAACGTGTGATTTCTGATGGGACTGGAGCCAGCCTGCCGCTCGGTGTTGGGCTCCCTTCGCTCTGAATATTCATTACCAGTGTTTGCTGGCTGCTTACTGGTTCCAAAACCCAGACTTTCTGAGCCGTGAGGCAGCAGAGTGGCTCAAAGACGACTCATGCTCCCCGTTTCAGGCTGGTGCTTGTCAGGAGTCGCCACGTGTGGTGGTTGGGGGGTTTCTAGATGGCTCTGAGACAATTTGTCCTCTTATTATAGGAAAAAGTTCTGCACATCTGCATGTCCCCTGCTCTGTCAGTGCAAGGCATGGGAGGCACTTGGGTTTTAATCTTTGGTTTTCCACACGTTCTCCCAGTTCAGGGGACGGTTGAGTGCAGAACTGGTCAATGCTGGAGACCGTCAATGCCACCTTGATCAAAGATGTCACACCTCTGCTACCCCACCAAGAGCCAACCCCATTGGAAACCCGTGTCCACCTCACTTGGAAATCCATGTCCCCTCCACTTGGAAACCCATGTCCACCTTACTTGGGAACCCATGTTTGCCCCACGTTTCAGAGCTGCTGATGGCCTGGCAGCCACCACGTGGGCTTTGCCCAGAGTTTCTTTCAAGAGATGGACCAAAATGAGACTAAAGAAGGAGCAAAAGCAATGGAGGAAATCTCATCTGCCCAAGTATTTTTAACTCTTACCAGGTAGTGGTAGAGTGAGGAATTAATGGGATATTGCATTTTTTGTGTTGGGAGAGCACAGGCATCATTCACATTGCTCCCTGTGGGTGGAAAGCAGTGGGCATGAGCTGTGCCTACAGGCTGTGATATTCAGCAGCTGGATGAGCGTGGAGTAAGTGGGGGCTCCGGTTCTGGCATTTCCATCCTTTGGGGATGAGCCCCCCTCTAGCTCTGCAGCCGTGAGCTCACGGCGGTGGCAGACTGAGGTGCCTCACATGAAACCAAGGAATTGCGTTGTATTTTAGTACAAGCTCAAACACAGTGTGTACGTGTGTTTCTCGGAGACTTAACATGATACGACTCTGGCGAGGCGAGCTGCTGAAGACATTTGTTCACCGCTCTAAAACGGCTTTCCCTTCCTCTCTTCCATCTTTTATTTTCTGTAAGGAGAAAACAAAACGCTAAGTGATTAAACTGGATTAGATTTATCTGCAGACATTTCCCTCCGAGCTATGGCGCGTGGCCGTTTCTCATCCCTCTGCCTGCATTCCGGTGGGAAGAGGCGTTGATTATACGGGAAATACTATATTATTTCTCTCTTCTCTCCTCGCAGGTGTTTACAAAATATGGGAAATGCTACATGTTTAACTCAGGAGAAGAAGGACGGCCTCTTCTTACCACAGTTAAGGGTGGGACAGGCAATGGACTGGAAATCATGCTGGACATACAGCAAGATGAATATTTGCCAATATGGGGAGAAACAGGTAAGACCTTTTTCCTCCTGCAAACATGCATGTACTGGTGATATTTTTGGAAAGACCATCCCATCCTCCCCAACCAAAGGCTAAAGTTAACTGCTCTTGAAAGCAAGAGGAGCCCAGTCTGTGTGGAAATGAGTTGCTTTTCTTCTCGGTGTCTGCGGCTGCTGGTTGGGACCAGCATGTCCATGGTTCAGGTCATCAGTGAGTGTTGGACTTGGGTGTCTTGGCAGCAATGATTGGGATGCCAAACAGGAGTGTCATCGCCTGTCCTGGGGTGGGCACTTGTGGGTGACAAGAGGTGTGGTGTCTCCCCAAGATGCTCCAGCACCTCCCTCTTCCCTAGAAAAGCATTTTTGGGAGGCCACGTTCAAGGTGGACCTCCAGCTGCTGTGTGTGCTTTCCCCCTTGAAATTTGGGGACATTCGTTGCCCTAATTGTCCTTGCGTGGGTTCCTTGCCTGGGTGGACCCTTGCCTGGGTGGACCAAGGGCTTGGCTCATTGCACTCAGAGCATTGGGGATGGTTGGCATCTGTCCCCTAATGAACCCAACTGGGTCGGGCATCTTCTGAAGAGCCTGTGTGCTGCACTATGCTCTGGGCCTGGCACAGAAGGGCAGAAGGTGCTGACCAGAAGGGCTGGGGCTGGGCGCTGTCTCATAGGTCTCATGGGGTGGAACGGCAGCACTCGGAGGGAACGTGGAAATGATGCCTCCTGCAAGGGCAGCTCAGCAGCTCCCATCATCCCAACCAAGCTGCCACGGTGGAAGTTGCTGGCAATGCTGGTGCCAGTTTTTTTCATGAAACCTGCCACAAAAAGGGCAGGTAGGAGGTTCAAGAGAGGTGGCATGGGCAGGGGACAGCATGGGAAGTGACACGTGCCACCAAAGCCACCCGTTTAGAGCAAGCCTTATCAGTTCTTCAGCAGTGGCGGCTGCACTTTTCGTGAACCCACGTTGACATTTTAAACAAAGCATCCAAAAAAACGTTGGAAAAATTGCCAGCCGCTCTGCTTCTCTGGCAGTTGCGAGGCAGAGCGTTGCGGTGGGTGTTTCTCAGGGCAAGGTTGTGTTTATTTCTGGGTACCAGGAAAGGGAGAGCAGCCAATATCACGTAAGGTTTTGTGTCGCCATCGCTCCATCATCCTGTGCAAATGAGCTCCTTCGAGCACCTTTCAAACTTCTGCTCAATAGCTTTTGGTTGCGTTCATTCAAAACTTACCATTTATTTGTGTGGTGTTTGATTCTTGCGATTTAAACAGATTCCCACGGTCCCATCAATCATTTAAAATTGCACAGGCTTTTATAGCAAGAGCTTTGCTTCCCAGTGTTTACCTCATATTCAGAGTCAGCCTGATATGGCCCGGGTGAGGGGGAGGAGACGGGTGATTTGAAGTCATCGTTTCTGACTTGTTGCATTTGTTTGAAGTCTTGTCCTTTTAAAGGCAAAACAGGTTCACAAAAGAGTGGGAAGATGAAGTGCATCTTCTACCTCTGATGCTTTATCGCTTACAGACTGCCTTGGGGGAGCCCGTGGGCGCAGGAAACTATCACGCTGATGGCTTAGAGATAGAGCAGGCTTGGAAAACCCCACTGACAGCTCTGTATGTTCTACTTTGTTGGGTTTTAGACCCTTCTGAGGTGTCCCATGGAGACACAGACCTTGTGTCACACTGTTCTTGCTTTAGACTTGCTTTTTGGAGCTGTCTTTTGGAGAATCTTTAGGAGGAACCCATCCAGAAATGCACTTTATAGCTGTGATGCTGGGAAAGGTGGATCAGTCTTGGCTGAGTAAACTGGACTCTCTTTGCACAGGAGGCAAAAAAAAAGAAAGAGATAGAAGCAAGTGGAGAAATAAATTGGGTGGACAAAAGATGAGGGAGGAGGATCAACCAGGTCTTGTTCTTGCCGTCTGGCAGGGAGGCTGGGCAGGAGAACCTGTGGTGGTGGGGAGGAGGTTTCCAGTCTGGTACCTCCATGTCTGTAAGCATCACCATCATCCAGAGGTTAGGTGGGGTGGCAGCTTCTGCTCTTTTCACTCTCTTCAGACAACTTTCAAGCCCTGTATGTGGCAAAGGTACTTGAAACTCGGCCATGGCTGTGGACTTGAAACCTGAGGGGAGAAAAAAAACCCAACCCCAAGTGCATTCCTTTTTTTCAAAATTCTTGTGGGTTTTTGTGTCTTTTGAGTCCAGACTTGACTTTTGACCACAGGTGGAAGGGAGCAATGTACCCCTTTGATTTTCAAGATGCCCCTGATGATGTTCTGCCCCCCCCTATGACCTCACTGCTGCTGATCTCATGCGTATTTAACTTAAGTATGTACTCAGCTAAAAATTAGAGGCACAGGGAGAGGCACTGGTTCTCACGTCCCTAGAACTGGGCTGATATTATGGGGCTGGATTGCGCTGGGATAGTTACTAAGGTCTATCTGAAATGCTGTAGGAGTCAAAGCAAAACTATATAAATAGGGCTCTTGATTTGATTAAATGGTGTAGGAGAGGCTCTTGGACTCGTTGCAAGCAAATTTGGCCATGTTCTTACAGGTAGAACTGGTACTTGACTTTCAAGCTCATAAAACATTAATCTTTGCCTTTCAACAAGGGACTTTTTTATCCTCCACATGCGTACAGCGCCTTGTACAAGCTGTCTTCAATCTTCATTGAGCTCTCTGGACACTACCAGAATAAAAATATTAACTATAGTGGTTAATAGTTGCTGTTCCCATGGAAACACTTAACTCAGCTCTTAGTAGGTAAGTGAAGGAGTTGATGATTTCCAAATATTTGCATAATAATGTAAATGTGTTTGGAATTATATCTCCTCAGCTGCTGCCGCTGGGACTGCACAAACTTGGCTCTCCGATGAAAAGCTTTGTCAAGGGCACTCAGCTCTTGGTAGTGAACTTCAGCCCTGGCTGTGGAGACGGATAGGGTGGACACGGGGGGAGATCTTGGCGTTGCGTTGCTAAAGCCACATGTAGGCATGGGGCAGCCCAGCCGTGGGGATACCTCCATGGCAGGAGTTGAGTTTTTCCTTCCCAGTGAGTTCATATCTCTGTTATAGCCTGGCCTGTTCCATTCTCTCCTTATCTTTTAACTCCTCAGACACTTCTACAGACTGGTTTTCTGCTCCATTTTCCCAATAGCCATCCTGTACCCAGCAGCCGCTCTTTCAGTTGCCTCTTAGGCAATGATTTTTGTGTGGTTGAGCTACTTGACCTTTTTTTCCCAGCTTCTAACTTCCACAGTATCCCCCAAACGTGGCTGCTCAAACCATTTCCTTTCCCAGCTGGTTGTCCTGTGTTAATCCAGGTTTTCACAGAGCGATCTGGAGCTGCCCCCACCAAGCTGCTGTCTCAGACATGGTGTTTGCACCCCATTAGGGCTTCACAGATGGTGAAGGAGGACCAACTTCCATCACCACAGAGAGCTCTTCACATGGAAAAACAATGCATTTCTCTGGCCCATCATGGTGGCCTGGGCTCATGCTTCCTGCAGGGGTCTGTCCCATAGAAAACAACCACCCAAAGAACCCTCCAGACCCCAGGTCACCACCTCTCCATCCCAGTCATGGCCCGGACACCCCATGGGACCTTTCCTCCTGCACCCCAGGTCCCTCAGACCCTCCTTGGCACAGAGCAGTTGTGGTTCTGTTGGATGCAGCTGTGATTTTTATCAATGCCAAGTTCGATG
Source organism: Numenius arquata (assembly GCF_964106895.1). NCBI lineage: Eukaryota > Metazoa > Chordata > Aves > Charadriiformes > Scolopacidae > Numenius > Numenius arquata. The sequence goes on along the minus strand of NC_133598.1, from coordinate 3,249,563 downwards.
GGTGGCATCTTACTCCGTATTTAGTCCCGTAGATGCTTTGCTTTTTGCTCCAGATTTGGAGATGCCGTGAAAGCGCGGTCTCCTTCGCAGCCCCGCATGAAAATAGTTGGCGCGTGGACTCAAAAAAATCCTCATTTTTGCTGCTGGCTGCGTGCCTCAGGATCTCGGCTTTCTTTTTTAAACTGTTCTTTGCAATTCAAATAAGAAGTGAAGAAGGAAAATATTGGTTGGTAGCTTTGGGATAGGGCTGCTCCCGGAGCTGCTGCCACTGTGTCACACTGGCATGTGCTTTGTAATACAAAAAGTGATTTAATTGTTACTGACTCGGCAAACAAAGTGAAGTGCATTGTCATTCTGAAAAGACCTTTACTGAGTATCCATTAATATCTGAGGAAGCTGAAGTGTCTTGTCTAACAAGTTGCTTGTAATAGAAGAATATACCTTTTGCTTGGCTGTCTGCATATGCAGGCTCATTATTTGAACATGTTAAATTTATGTGCAGTCTAATTTTGGATTCGCGATTGTACACAGACTGCTTCAGTCTCGATTTTCAAGTGCGAAGAAAAGGGTATTTTGGCTGTGTCTGGATGTCGTGGCATCAGGCAGCCTTGCCGTCTTTGGGTGTGCAAAAATATTGTGTCAGGGCTGTCAAAATCATGGGGCGCGTGGAAAAAAAATGATAAGAAAAAGAAAAAGAACTGGAAATCTCTGTCTTTTGAATTTTGCACTTCTAGAATTTGTATTTTCTAGCATTTTACTTTAACCGTGAGCGTACCAGACATGAAAAGACTGGGAAGATAATTTGTGGCTGAAGTCTTCACATCACCTTTGCGCTTTAAAGAAGGGAATCATGATGCAAACAAACCAAATACAAACTAGCAATCCTGCATGGAGAGGTAAAATGCAAGATGGAAAAAATTTCTATCAGGGAAAAAACTCTTCCCGGTAACCGAGGAGGAGACGGCAAACCTCGGAGTCGGAGGAGCGTAGGTGGAAGCTGCAACCAGTCGTACATATGGCAGGGAATCTCCCAAATTCTGCGGTTACACATCTTTGTCTCACAAGACAAGGGGCTGGGGGATGGCGGGGCTGCCGAGGGTGCTTGTTTTATCGCACCTGATAGGGAAAGTGGCAGAAAGGCAATCAAATATAGGAGAAGAAAATCTTAATTTATAGCGGCGACTATTTGATTGGAAAGGGAACCCACTTCTGATTAATCTTTCTGGAGTGGCCCAAGGTATTATATATTGACCTAACATAGCGGCACAGTAAATTGGAAATCACTCAGGCTACAGGGCTGTAAATAAGAAATACAATCGGAGGGTTCTGCGTTTGTGTTTCAGGAATTGTTGGATAAAGATGAAAATTTCATACCAATTAATCAAGTAACACGCTCAATAAAAAAAAAAGGGGGGATGAGAAACGCGCTATAAAATTGCGCTAAGAAGGAGCATGAAATCTATAAAGCTTGAGGCTTCAATCCACTTAGGAGAGTATCACGTAGTATTATGGGCTGTTATTATTTAACTTGATAAAAAACATGGGCTATGAGCAAGACTTTTGATCTGGGTCACACAGAGGAAGATCTCAACCCTGTTTCCTTCACGCCCAACACATTTGAATTGCAATTTATGTTTTGCTTCCCAGCAGGGTTTTTCCCTGCTGTTATGAAGTGGTGGGTACCAATGTTGATGGATGCAGTGGAAAAGCATCTGTTGGTGGCCCTTCTCCGGGGTGTGCGTACCAACCCCAGCCATCAAACAGTGGATGCAAGGGAAAACCATCTGTTGGAAGACCCTTTCCAGGGGGTTATGGTTTGGGAAAAGGAAAAGCCAACAGTATGTGGTGGGATCTTGGTGACCAACCTCTGCTGTGCCCAAGGCACTGGATGGTCGTCCTCCCTCTGGGCATCGCTGCCGGGGGAGCCGAGCCATGTCTGTTGCATTAATCCAAATTAGCCAGAGGTGCAGGTGGCTTCAGTGGCATTGAATTTCCATGCCGCTGCTTTTCTTCCTCATTAAAGCCGCCTTAATTCCGCTGATCTCTATCCATTTCCAAATTGAATTTAGATAAATTGAATTAGCGTGGCTTTAATTTTGAACCAGGGTCTTCACGCAAACCCTGATGCTGTAGAAGGAAGCTCATACTTGTTTGTGGCTGCTGGCTGTCCTGGGAAGGGCCATTTGGGTCCTCCTTGGGTCTGTAAAGGCAGGTAAAGTGACAGTAGTGGCATCCATGCTGTGAGGAGCAGCATTTCCCAGCCAGCCCTGACCTTTCTCCGGCTGCATCTCCCCAGGGACTGGCTCATTGTGGGATGCTGCAGAGCTGGGACGTGATGCTGACACTGTCACAAGCCTCGCTGCCTCACTTCATGCACAGCTTAGCTTGAGGTAGATCAGATTTTAGAGGGGGTGTCTCTCTGGTGGCTTTTTCTCTGGCAAAGAATAGGTTAATCAGGGCTGTGTTGAGGGATCTGCTGCCTGCTTTGGGTTTTGGGGATCTGTAGTGGAGCATCTCCAGGACCCGCCCAAGGTTTGGGATGCTCCAGGCATCAGTTCAAAGGGATTTGCAGCACAAATCATCCACATTCCCCCCTCGCAGCCAGCGCCGCGGCGATGCTTTTGGCTCGAGCCGGGCCTGTTCCTCCTCATTGCTCACGAAAGCCCGGATGAGTTTTGAGATCCTGCAGCCGAACCCGAGGGCTGAGAGGACTCGGAGGGGGCGAGGGTGACCCGGGGCAGGTTCAGGTGGCTGGAGGCCAATGCTGCCAACCTTGAGAATCTGTCTTGCAGAAGGTTACTGATGCGGGCACAAAAGGAGAGCGTTTCCATGGTTTCTTTGATTTTTTTTTTTATTTTTTTATTTTTTTCCCCCTACCCTCCAGGATTTCCTGCCAGGCAAAACAGATTTAAAGAGCATCTCTTTGCTGCTGAGATGGGTCTGTGCAGCCTTGTTCCTGCTGCACTCCCCCGTCTTATTGCAAGGGTTTTTAGAGCAAGGAGGGACAGTTGGTTTAGCTCAGGGGTCAGATGTGTGTCCCCCCCCCAGCTTTCCCCAAAGCCTCCCCAGCCCCAGCAGTGGGTCTCCAGCTGTGCAGCCTCCGTGCATGGTGCATTAATAACCCCGAGCCCTGCAATATTTGATTTGCCAGCTGTGGAGAGGCACAAAGCACTCACTGTCATCTACTTCTGCATATTAACATGATTAGCGACGGTTCTTCATAAATTCAGGCCTCTCTTTGCTTACAGGAGGTCTGAATTCAAGCTGGCCTCCCCCAAGGTCACAGCTGCGAATCTGCTGGGCTCCTGGCACGGCCACGGGGGGGCTGTTTCGGATTTACACCGCGGGGAATCACCATCAGGCTTTGAGATGCTGGTGTTAACCGTGGGGTTTGGGAGAAAGGGAAAAAAGGCACCGGTTTGTGCATCTGCTTCATTCACAGCTTGTGGAGTTCTAAGTGGGATAATTCCAATTAACATAAAACTCATCTGTAAGTAGAAAATACGTAGGAAATGACATGGGAATGGAGGAAGCGATGGGTAGCAGCAGGTATGCGCCGCGGGGGGATGGTGGGCTACAGCAGTGGGGATACCCTAAACACATGTGCGTGCAGAACCCTGAGCACGTTTTAAAACAGGAATATACTTCCTAAAAGTGAGCGCTGACTCCGGGGCTGCTTGGAGCTTTTTGCCATTTCTTTTCCGTTAGGGGGATGTTGGGAGCCGTTGCCTCTTGCGTGCGGCCGCCGCTGCCTGAGAGCAGCCTTTCTGCAGATGAAACTCCTGTTTGCCTTGGAAACTGGTTCTGGAAATTGGTTCTCAGTGTCATTTAGCAATTAAAATAAAAAGGGAAAGAAACATTAAAAAAAAAAAAAAAAAAAAAAAGAAGAAAGGCAAGGTGTGTGGAAGAACTTTTCATCTCCAGCACTTTTCAGCCCAGAGCATTTTCAGCAGCTGATGAGCAAACTGTGTGTGCACCTGTAACAGCGCGGGCTGATGAGATGCTGCTTCCTCTGGAAGGAGGGAAGACCAAAAAGGCTTTTACTATTCACAGTAAGAATACGTGATGGTTTAAGACAGAGAAAATGATACTGAATTCATCTCGAAACAACAGCAGGGACTTGGGGAGCCAGAGGCGGACACTTTGCTTGGTGTTTAACCAGGGCACCAATGGTTAATTCCCTGTTATTATGAGAGAAGCGTCCTAGGATCCTGAATTAACATCTTTCCCTTCTGATTAGCTTCGGGTAATCTTTTATTAAGGAATGGCCAGAAGGGAAAGGGGGGGGATTTTGCCCCTCTGCTCCGCTCTGGGGAGACCCCCGCCAGTGCTGCCTCCAGCTCTGAGGCCACCAACAGCAGAAGGACATGGAGCTGTTGGAGCGGGGCCAGAGGAGGCCACGGAGATGCTGGGAGGGCTGGAGCCCCTCTGCTGTGAGGACAGGCTGAGAGAGTTGGTGGGGTTCAGCCTGGAGAAGAGAAGGCTCCAGGGAGACCTTAGAGCCCCTTCCAGTCCCTAAAGGGGCTCCAGGAAAGCTGGGGAGGGACTCTGGATCAGGGAATGGAGCGATAGGAGGAGGGGGAAGGGTTTGACACTGACAGAGGGGAGATTGAGCTGAGATGTGGGGAAGAACTTCTTTGCTGTGAGGGTGGTGAGAGCCTGGCCCAGGTTGCCCAGAAAAGCTGTGGCTGCCCCATCCCTGGAGGGGTTCAAGGCCAGGTTGGAGGGGGCTTGGAGCGACCTGGTGTGGTGGGAGGTGTCCCTGCCCAGGGCAGGGGGTGGGACTGGATAATCTTTAAGTTTCCTTCCCACCCAAACCATTCTGTGATAATGTGAATGGCAGATAAGACATACCGACATCTTCACTGCAGCTTTGTTCATGGTCTTTGGGGGACATGGCAGTGCTGTCTTGCTCTCAGTTGTATGAGGGGCTTCACTCCCAGCTGTTTGCAGGGCAATGCACAGATTTGGTGATGTCGAGCTGTGGCAGAGGTTGTGAACATCCCTCCCTGGCTCCTCTCCCACCCAACACCCTGTCTCCCAGCAAGCCAGAGCAGAGCAATGAATATTGGCTGATGTTGCACAAGTTTCAACTTGTGCAGGAGTGTAGAGCCCCAGAAAGGCACGAAATCAAAATCTGAGTAAGTCAAGAGAGCCACGAATGGATTCACAAACCATAAACCTGATTTTCCCCACTACCAAGGGCAAGCCTCGTGTATCAGCTGCTTGTGAAACGGCGAGGTTGACTGGTGGTAACTGGTGTGTCCAGGGCCCTGTACAGACACCTCTGTGCCAAGAATATTTCAGATTACAATCTGCAGTGAGAGCCCATAAAAGCGATGGAGGAGATTGAAGTAGGATAGTAATTTGTTGCGTGACATCAAACTCATCTTCAGAGAGTCAAATTATCCTCGCTGCTTACATCCCTTTCTGCAAAATGAAGTAGAGCTTCCCGTGCATAAATCTCCTCTTGCTAAATATAAGCCATTAAATGCTACCACTTCTCTTCTACGGGGCCGCAGTCGGTGCTGCAAAGGGAGAACGCTGCTTTATTTGAAATGATGCGAAGCTTTGGCATTACCAGGCAGCAATAATTAGCCAAGGCAGTAGAAAAACACCCCAAACCCCAACGGCGAAGGGTTGATTCATCCTTCTGAAGGCTTGAACGTCCAAAGAGACAAACGGTACCTATAAAGCAGCAGTGGCCTCAAGCATAAATAACACGGAGGGGTTTGGGCCAGAAGAACTGATTGCTTTTTTGCAATAGGAAAGTCTGATCTCGGATCAACTCATCAAGAGGCAGCTTGACCTTTAGGAGGGTGGTTGGTGTCACCTAAAGGGAGGCGTAAAATGTGCTGCATCTTGGACCTTTTCCTAATGAGAGCGAGAATTCATTCAATTAGCCAGGTTTCCCAGGGAGAAAAGGTCAACGTTATTTCCACTTTCCACCAGCCCCCTGACAACCAGAGTATCCACAAAATTGGGCTGCCACTAAAAATTAATTATGTTTGCCTGAGCACACTCATCAATAGCGCCGGAGCGAGGGGAGGCAGCTCAAAGGTTACAGGGGTTTTTGTGTCTGGGCTGTGTCATTAAGGATGTCACATAACCGATACACTCCTGTTCCTGGTGAATTGCTCTCCGGGGCCTCTCGATGTTATCGTGGAGCTGGAGAGAGCCAACGCAGTCCTTGAAAAAGCTATTTTTTTTTCTCTTTTGCGATGTAGCAGGTACTGCTGTTTCCATGCGCCCAGGAAATTGTCAGGGGCTGATCCAGGGTCAGGTTGCCCCAAGGGTTGATATTGCCCGTCCAATAAGGCTTGTGGAATGAAAGGACTTGGGGGGTGTGTGTGTGAAGATTTCAACTTGGTATTAAAATCAAATGGTTGTCTGTTTTTAATAAACAGGGGGGAAATGTTCATTTGTAGCCTGTCCTTTAAGCTTTTGGATTTAAGATCTCAAAGCTGGTGCTTTGCAGCTGTCAAGAAGAACATCTCAACAACTTTGCTGCCGGTGAGCAAACATGAGCCTGAAACCTGTGGGCTTTTTGCAAGGGGCTTCCTCCCCGGCCAGCACAGGCGAGTCTGTAGCATCCCCATATCTTGTCCATCAACCACTCTGGTCCCCACGGTGATCTTGGTGCTGAGGTCCTGGCCCATGAGCTCAGCTAAGGAGTGTGTTTCAGCCCATCCTAGTGCAATCAGCACATCATGCAGCACCCTCTTGGTCCAATTCGTGCCAGTTTGGCAGTTAGACACCCAGAATTGAAAAAAAAAAAAAATAGATAAAATAGAATCACAGTGCTTGTGATTTTGTAGATACAGATACGGATGCACAGAACAGTTAAGACGTGGCTGGGAAAGCTGCTCCTGTTCCTGTGGTCCTGCTTGAGAAGGTGTGTGGGCCACCACATCAAGGCTTTCTCCACTGTGGGACTGGTGTTAGCAAGCACAGCCAGATGTCCCCAGTCACACAGTGTTGTTAAACTGAAGCTGGAAATACCTATCAGTGACTTATATGAGAATATCTTTTAGGGGATGTAGATGCTTCAAAAGCTTTTCTTAAAAAAAAAAAAAAAAAAAATGTTCAGGAAATGTTCATTTAAGGCAAAGCCAAAGGAATAAAAACCAGAAGCTGGCTTTGGGAAATCTGGTAAAGCAGAGATAAGGCACCTAAAATCAGCGGGTACATGTTACAAAGCAATGCTGAGCAGCATTAAAATTAAACATGCATTTCATGCTGCAGCTTTCATGCGAGTCTTTGTGGCTGGCGCGTACAGTTAAACGTCCGTAGCCGACATATGAGTGCTCAAAATAGCGAGAATTCGTGGGGTAGTAAGGAGACATGAGAAAGGGGCTGGCATGGCCAGTGTTGGGGCTATTGGCCGGTGTCTGGGCTGCTGGCACCGAGGTGACAAGGTTTGGGGGTGGCTTTCTGCAGCCTCGGCCTTTGCTGTTGCAGAAGCTGCAAAGGTGCCTGCAAACACCAGTTATTATTTTATTATTTTATTTATTTTTTCTGGGCGCTGGGAATGAGGTATCGGTGACTCTGGTGGGATTTCGGGATGCTCTCTGGATGCAGCAGTTTTACATGAGGATAATCCAGGTCATTACCCCCCCCCCCTCTTTGTTCTTGACCCTTCCCCGAGTGTCTTCGTTTCCCTCCTGGAAGACGAAGAGCTCCGCGCATAATAATCAATCTCACGGAGGCACCAGGAGACTTTGTGGCTAGAAAGCGCTTTGAAGATAAAAGTCTTTTGCAAGTGCTAATTAAATTTAATTGTATTAATCTCTGTGATGCAGGGATCATCGTTTTGCTCCGATTTCGTCCAGCCTGTAGCGACATGGGCTCCGGTTGGCTTTTGAGACCTCCCAGGTGCTTCCTGAGGCAAATCGCTGTAGTCCCCGAGCGGCATAAAGCTGTGCTGAGGATGATGATGGAAGGGTTTTCCCTTCCCATAGATGCTCTGGAAGCATTTCACTTGGGCTGAGCAACATGAGCAGAGCCCAAACATCTTCTCTTCAAGCCCAGGCTGGATGGGCCTTTGAGCAACCTGGTCTGGTGGGAGGTGTCCTGCCCGTGGCAGGGGGGTGGAACTCAAAGATCTTTAAGGTCCCTTCCAACCCAAACCATTCAGTGATTCTGTGATTCTGTGGTTAAACTGAAAGAGTGGAGATTGAGATGAGATCTCGGGAAGAAATTCTCTGTGAGGGTGGTGAGAGCCTGGCCCAGGTTGCCCAGAGAAGCTGTGGCTGCCCCATCCCTGGAGGGGTTCAAGGGCAGGTTGGAGGGGGCTTGGAGCAACCTGGTGTGGTGGGAGGTGTCCCTGCCCAGGGCAGGGGGTGGCACTGGGTGGGCTTTAAGGTCCCTTCCAACCTAAACCATTCTGTGATTCTGTGATTCTCTTAAAAACATCACTGCTTCAGCCAGCTCTGAAGGAGCAAATAATCTGCCTTTTCTGAGATATGAAGCAAATAAAACGTCTTTTTCCTGAGGTATGAAGGACTTAGTGAAAGAAATCAAGGAGCTCCCATTTCCACCCATGGTGTAGGAGCACTCCATGAGGGTTTCCTGCAGCTCTTAGTGGCCACTTCTTACCTCGTCTCGTTTCATCACCAGGCAGCATCCCCAAATTTTCATCGTCCTTTCAGTTACAGCTCTCTCCGTGCTTGTTTACAAGACAAAATAGCCAACGATCTGTGTTGGGCTTCTCTGCTGAAGAGCACAGCTGTCTCTGGTTGTACTGCCTCTCGTTGCGGCAATACAAAGCGCTCGAAGGAATCACAGATGGCAAAGAGCATCTAGAGCATGCTTCTGGATGGCTAGAGAGCAGGTAAAGACTATCTCAGCAGAACAGAAGAGCGGGGGGGGGGGGAACAGTTGTGGTTAATTATTCAGCTTTTATGGAGGTTAAAATGAGGGCAGGAAGGAATCAAAGCTCCTCTCTCATCAGCCTGCGAGCAGTGCATTCCTGCTGCTGTATTTGCTAGATTCATGGTGGCTGGATGTGTGGAGGCAAGATGAAAAGGGAGGAAAAAGCTTGAGAGTTGCAAGGTCTTTATCATCTCTGCTGTGCCTGTGCTGCAATGACACGGTGGTGGCACCTGCTGCCGTGTGAGGTCTTCTGCTGCACAGACTTAGCCACATCAGCGCTGGGCTTCGCTTGAGGTGGTTGAAATGGGGAGGGAGTCGACACTGTCTGGTTTAGAGAGGAGGAAAGAGAAAGGCTGGTAAGGAGAAATGGCTGCCCCATCCCCGGAGGTGTTCAAGACCAGATTGGACGGGGCTTTAAGCAACCTGGTCTGGTGGGAGGTGTCCCTCCCCATGGCACAGGGTTGGAACTGGATGATCTTCAAGGTACCTTCCAACCCAAACCATTCTATGATTCTAAGTCTTCAGGTCTGGGAAAGACTAAGCTGGGGAGAAAGGGAGGGACAAGCCATGGTGGGTAGGTGAAGGACAAATGGACTTGGGTGATGGGGAAGACAATGTATGAAGCTCTGGAAAGATGTCTTCTCCTCTTGTTGTCCGCTGTGCCCGTAATGGAGTGAGGGAAACCCATTTTCACTGGAGGCTTTAGGGACAGGTTAGATGATGGTCCGTCGGAGGAGGCTGGGACTGCCGTGGTGCAGCATGGGGACAGGAGGTTGGGTTTGGTGGTCTCACCAGGGCTCTTCCAGCCCTGGCTGTCAAGACAGGTCACTCAGTGCCCATGGGGTCAGGATCTGTCCCTACGTGCCCTGCAGGGTGATGTCAGGCGATGTTACTGGTGACCTGCACTGCTGGCACATTGGCATCTTGTGTTTCTTCAAGACACATTTCTGGTGCTTTGAAGGCTGCTTTCATTTTCTGGGGAGGTGAGATGTGCCAGGTCACACCTGCTGACAGGGATGGATGACTTGTCTTCTCAGTGACAGCAGAATGAGATCTCAAAGCCAGGTAGCAATAAAAAACGAGCTGTTTTAGAGCTGCGTGGTGTGCAGTCACCACTACCTGGGAAGAGACCCAAGCATTTTGGGGCTATCTAGGGCTGGGTTTGACATGGTGCCACCACCGATGTATTCTTTGCTACCAAATACCCTGTGAAACTGGGGAGCTTTAGGAAAGAGGATTGCTCCTGTGTTTTGTTTATCAATTTTAATATTTTTCTTGTGCTTATTACTTCCAATACTACTACTTAAGGAGAAGCTTATAAAGATTAAGAGAGGGAAATGCCATCTGCGGAGTTTGGCCAAGTGACAAATTACACTACATGGTGCCGTTACTCAAATATTTTGGAGAGTGTGAACAGCGGAGAGGGGAAGTGGTTGCTGTTGCCTTCTCTCAAATATAGATGTGCAGAAGGAAAAGTCTCTTTTCTTCCAGTGGAAGGTCAGTGTGAGGAAAGAGAAATAGGTGTCTTTGGAAATGAGGATGGGAAAGAGGTTTCTGCTCTCAAACAACTGGGCAGCTGGAGGAGAAGTCTCTTTGTGGGGAAAGGCCAAAGATAGCAAAGGATTCATGCGGGAGCCTGGAGAAAAAGGTCTCTGAGCCAGCTTTGCTTCTCCTTGTGATCTGGTCACCTTTGGTCCAGGGCAAGAGACCATCAGCTTGCAGGGATGTTGTTTTTGAAGGCTCTGTTTCGGGCAAGAAAGCTGTTTTCCAGCAGTTCTGAGCACCGTGGTGCTGTGCATCCGGCACTGGCATTTCAGCCATGCATCATCTTCCCCAAACTAATTTATTTGTTGACACTTCAGCCCCTGCCACAACATCTGAATCCATCCAGGCTGCTGGTCCCCGTGGGGGAGCAGAAAATCCCCCCATTTTGCTCCCCGTGATCCAGGCTGCTTCACTGGTGGCCTCTCTCCATCACTTCACCAACCTCTTTCTCCAAGACATCAGAGGTTTGACTCACACCTAATTCCAGGCTGGGGCTGAAGCAGCTCCGGGGTGTAGCCACATCACAAGGGATCTCAGAGCCAATTCTGGAGGGAAAAATGGCAAAAAATCCTGGTTTTTTCAGTGATGTCCTGATTGAGATGCATTTCTCACACTCTGAGCTCTTATCTGAGCGTGTTCCTGAGGGAAAAATTGACACATTTTAATGTTAACACAGCAGTTTGTTTTACTCCATCTTAGGAGCCAGGAACAATTTGTCTTCAGTGTCTCATCGTAATGCCCTTCAGTGCATATATTTATTTCTATAACGGTAGCAATGGCCTCATGGGGTTGTTTGTATAATGTTGCATGGGCTTCCATAAATACTTCAATAATAAAAACAATAATTAAGCATTATTGCTGCGATACAAGTTAGTATTGAACTGGTGAAAGCTGCAAACTCATAAAAGCAAGAGCACTTGCATCTCTGGCTCCTGGCTCCGTCCCACACCACTGCGGCCAAGGGCGTAGGGCTGGACTTTGGACCAAGGCTTTAGGGGCTGGGTTTGGTCATTTTACTGCCCTGGAGTGGGAAGTTGAGAGGCAGGAGGCTGTGTGAGCCCAGGGTGTTGCTGTAAGGATGCTGAGTGGGTCTCATGGGCACAGGGTGAGAATTGAGGTTTCCAGAGGCAAAGTCTTTCCTTGGGGTTGGAGCTGTGGTCCATAAAACATCACGATGCAGATCTTTGGGGCCAGGTCTTTGGCCCCACTCTTGTGGGGAGATGCAGGAGGCAGTCTTTGCACCTTCTTAACCCCAGTAGCTTTTTCCTCTGCCTGGTTACCTGAGGGTTTGGCTTTCTTGATACAAAAGTGGGTGCAGAGCAGACACAGCCATGCATGGTGCCTACCAGGAAGATAGAGGACCTTAGCCCTTCACCATGAACCCTACAGCCTGGGAGTAAGCCCCACAGCTCGTAAGCCTTTGAAAATCCCATTGAAAGGGCAAGGCTTCTCTTTGATGGACAGATGCCACAACGTGGGATTTAAGCTGGCACTACGCTTTCTGTGCGGCCCTCTATTGTTGGCTCCAGACCTTTTGTTTTCCAGATGAAATTTGTTCACCGTCAGTTTATCGCAGTTCAGATTATTTTTTTTTACAAATATTTTTCTGTCGGTGGAAACGCTCTGCTCCCTTCTGGTGTTTGCCTTTGATGTATTTATAGAGAGGATTCATAGCCTTCGTCTCGACAGACGATACACAACCCGAGCTGTGTTGGACTTCTCCCAAATGCCGGGTTCTCTGCTCCTCTTCCCATCCCAGCAGCTTTGTTTTGCTCTTTTCCCCGTCTCCATCGATTGATCTCCAGTGACCAGAACCGATGACACTGTTTCAGATGAGGTTCCACTACCAAGACTCTCGTGGAGTCCCCTGGCCCTCAGGCATCATTTCTTTCTGTGTGTTGGCACTTGAGAAGGTGGATTTGAGTGATGAATGGGGTGACCAAGCTCTGAAAGCTGGAGTGGAACCATCCCACCCTCCCTTACCCATTAAAAAGAGGTTTCTCATTTAAATAAGTCAAGAGCCCTCAAAGGATGGGATGGATAATCTCCTGTCCCTCCCCATGGGCTGTGGAGGGACCACAGTGATCAGCAAAGACTTGATGGCCAACTCCTGAGATGGCCAAAACGCGAGGAGCCACGCGTCTCCCTCACGTTGTCTCTCTTGCAAAATACACCTCATCCCCCCAAAATCCCAGCAAGGTCCAGATACGCCTCGTGCTCCATCCCGTCGCCATATTTCCCCTCCTGCCCTGTCTCTCGTGCTGCCGTTTTCTCCCTGTGCCTTGCAAAAACTCAGAAGCAACCTCTGGTATCAGCAATGCTGTTTTCTGCTTAAATCTCCAGGTTAGCGCCGATTGATTTTTTTTTTCCTTATTTTTTTCCCCCTCCAGCAAAATTCATCGCAGCACTGCAGGCTGCGCGAGATGTAATTTTCACGGGTTATTTTTATCAGAGGAAAATATTAGACTGCCTGCTGCCGTATGAGATCCGTCTGTGCCCCGCCGGCCTTACCGTGGGCAGCACACTACAACACAATGCAAATATTTTTATATATAGCATCCTCCATATGCGGCGCTGGGGGACAGCGGGAGGAGAGAGGGGCTGGGGGGGACACTGGGTACTTTGAGGGGACAAAAGGGAAGGAGGTAGAGAAGGTGCGAGGAAAGCAGCGACACTTTGGACTGAAGATGGGACATATATAGAGAAAGAATATCCTTTCCTGGGACAAAAAGGGTTCAGTTTTGGTGTGTGGATGATGGAAGTGGTGAAGGCACCTGGGAGGGTCTGTGAGTGGGAAGCTGAGATTGGAGGAGCAGAAGGAACCTCAGGGGAGCATCGCCTCCTGTGGCCACCAGCTCTCCCCGCTTTGGTAACCCCAGTCCTGAAAAATGGCTATAAAATAGGATGTCATAAATAAGCTAACAAATAGGCAATATGAAATTCTCCACTCCCCAGGCCCGCAGACTTTTTAGTGTTTCTTCTGTTAAGGTCTAAAATCCGCTTGGCTGCTAGGGGTAAAAATTACTAGGTGAGGAGTTTTCTAAGGCAACATGCAGGAACTGAAACTTCTTGTGGAAATGTGTGGAAAAACCAAAATCTATCTAAAATATCCTGCATCCCAGTTGTTGAAGCATTACTTTGGATGCGAGATCAAGGCTTACACCCTTGTATCCCTGAGTTCGAGCAGGGGCTTGGGGTTTCTTTTCCGTTTTTACCTCTTTTTTTTCCTCCAGAAAAATCACCTATTGATTTCAAGTCTGTCTTGGTCCTTACTGGTCAACAGTTAAAAATCTCAAATGCACGAGCAGAAGCATTTCCCTCAGGGATGTAACTAAAATATTTGGATTTTTTTGTGCCCCCCACTCTGACAGAGCAGCTCTTTCCTGGTATTTTGTAATCATACAGAGCATCTAAGGCACATCCTTCTCCATTAAATTAAGTGTTTACTTAGTTGCCAAGTTCACCAAAGTGCTTTGAAATTACATCACTCAAAACGCTGACATTTATAGGCAATGCAAATTAAATAGACATAACTACAGCTGTCAGTGCAATTCAGGCAGGGCACGGAGTCAAGGTTTCTCAAAATGGTGAAAACCTCTCTGCCACCGCCTGTCTTCCAACGTCCTTGTACCGGCAGTGATTTTATTTAGTTGCACACTGACTCCAAAGCTTTCCCATCCAGCCTGGCTTTGCCTTCAGAGAGAAATGGCTTTTTGCTCCCATTTCTCTCGAAAAGCGAATGGGACCGGCTCTGGAGCTGGGCTCTGGCAGCTCCTGCCTGCAGGGACTTCTGGACTTCTGCCTCCAGCAATGTGGCCTGGAGAGGGACCAGGAGAAAATAAATAGTTGTAAGAGGTTATTACTCATTGGAGTGGCTGCAGAAGGAGAAAAGCGGGCGGGTGATGGGGAGGCACGAGCTTGGCTTGAGAGGGAAGTCCTCTCCTTGAAGGATAAAGGCCCAGTGGGAGTAAATCCTGGTTATCTGCTGGTGGTGCTGGACCAGTGTGAGCTCTACAGCATCCTCCAGGCTGGAAAATTAAAGCACAGATCCTGCAGAGGAGCTGGACCTGGCACAGCTTGGTCTGATGACCTGCGTGGACCTTGCAGTCCCATGGAGGCTCTCACCACAGGTCAGGGTGGTGATGGTGGTGGGATCACCACTTGGGATGGTGACCCACCATCTTGGGGTGATGACTCACCCCAGTCTTCTTCTTCTATCCCACTTTGGAACTATCATGCCTTCCCATGGGACCCACATTCCTGGAGAGGCGTCAGGATGCAGAGAGGCTTCCTGAGGGCCATCAATGCTTAGAGCTGGAAGATCTCCCTGGCACCTCTTGGACCTCTAGTTTGAGAAACCACATCCTCCTGACTACTCTACCAGGGACACAGAGGTGACATCTCCCTTTTGTCAATGCCAAAGGCTGCCTGGACCACAGGGCTCAGCCTCTGGGGGGTCCCGGTCCCCTCCGTCCACCCGTCCACCCCAAAAGGGGAAGCAGCAGAGCCAGGACCCAGCCTTGGCACTGGGAAACCTGCTTCCATCTGGCTCCTCTACCGCCAAAATTAGCAGCAGCTCCTCGTTTAATATTTCAAGATGTTCTGGGGGAAGCGGCTGGGCTCCTGGAGGGGGGGGGAGGGATGTGCAAGAACCTCTTCTGCACCTTTAAAACACGTCTTTTCTTACTTTTATTGAATTTTTTTGAATCATTTCTGTCCCTGCGGTGGCAGCAGCTTGCCAAAGCGAAAGCAGGCAGATGGGTGGCCCGGGGGGGTGGCACCCCCCCGCTCTGGATGCCAGGGATATTTCTCCCCTCCGGAGGGAACATCTCTCCCTTCCTCCCTCTGTATTTCTGGCAGCAGCTCTCAGGGTTGGGGGAGATAACGGGGTGGCTCTGAGCACCGCCCTGATTTTTTGGCTATCCTCCCTGATTTTTTGGTCACCTTTCCCTGCCACACGCAATTCCCAAAGGGTGCTGAGGTGGGAAGGGAATTTATTTTCCTTCCCTACCATGAAGCGATCGTATACACGGCGTAACCTGGCAGGAGCATCCCTCCCTACCCTGGCATGACCCTGCCAGTAAAGCAGGTTACGAGACACTTTTTTTCCCCCCCACTTTAATGATTAAAGCTTAAGCTTAATAGGAGAGAAGGAAGGATCTGAAATATTCATTTGCTGGCTCCTCGCCGTCCAGCAAAACCACTTTAACAGCTCTCAGCTGGGCTTGCTGGAGACCTGCCGGTTTCCCCTGCCCCGTGTATTATGTAAGAAGCATTTTAATAATATACGTTGAGACATATGGCCCCTCAGATTTAGTATGCAAATGCAATATGCTTAACTAAAAATAGCGGATATGCTTAATGTAGTTTGCTATAACACCTTCTGTTACTTGGTGAGTAATGAATCGCGGCTGCGCTTTACCGAGAGCTTGGGATGGAGCGAGCAGGCAAAACCCTCTGCTCCGGGATGGGATTTTGGAGTGAAGGAGCTCGATCACATCCCATCTCCTGCCTCTTCCACCACCGTGACGGGATAATTAAGTAGAAGATACCCAAGTAAATGCTTAATGGGGGATTAAGTAATTAATTGCTGGTAGGAAGGCTTTGGGTCCCAGCAAGGTGTAGTTGTTGCCTTATATCCTGGAGCGTTAGTTTGTGCTTTGGGGTTTATATCCCATATATATTATCCCAATTCACACTGTAGGAGTCGCACAGTGGTTAAATCCCAGCAGTAAAAGCATCACCTCTCAGCACTCATCCCTTGGGATTCCACGGCAGAGGCTTCGCTGCTGTTTTTCCAGCCTTTGGGCCATGGGAAGAGAGAGAAGGACACAGGGTCCATCTCCTGCCCTTCCCAAATCTGCCTTTCAGCCACTCTTTTGCAGGCTCTGCAGGCAGAAGGTCCTCTCTTCCTCTTCCTCTTCCTCTTCCTCTTCCTCTTCTCCTCTTCTCCTCTTCTCCTCTTCTCCTCTTCTCCTCTTCCTCTTCGAGCAAATCCCGTCTTGCCATTGTTTCTCACCAAAGCAAAAAGAAACAGCAAACAAGAGGTGTCATTTCGTGGTGACAACTGGGTGACAGCAGCTCTCCCATCCCCTTCGCGGCGCAGTCAAGGCTGGGAAGCAGCCCTTCGCTTCAGATGCAAAGAGATGAGGTTTTTCAAAGTATTCTTTCCTTAAAAAAAAAAAAAAGAAAAAGGGGGGGAAAAATGCCTCTGAAATACTCTGACTGTATCCCAAGAGATAAAGGGGAAGAATTAATTTACCTCTGTAGCTAATACCACTGCCGCTACTGCCTTTAACACAAACTGGTTATTATTTATTCCAGTTTTGTTTTCCCAGAATAAGTCTTTACTTACACAAAGTCTTTACACAAAGTACCTGATGACTTACTGTAGTGGAATTTGTCACATGGTGCTTCTATGCTGCTCCTCATCTGCTCTCCATCACCATCAAAGCCTCCAGTAGCCTTGAGATCGTCATTGATGTGCTGGAGCCACGTCTGCCTGGGCTGTCCAGCTGCTGAGTGATGTTTGAGGGGGGTCTCAGATCATTTCCCACCTCTGTGAGAGAGAAGCAGTTGGTCCACCAGGAAATGATCCTTTTTCGCCCCGTTTCATCCCAACGCTGATTATTCGAAGGGATGAGGAGAACATGAAGTCCCCATTATGGGTTGTCAGCAGCGCTTTGAAGCAGCGAGGTTTGACTTCATAGCCATGGGGAAGGGTTTGTAGAGAGAGAAACTGGTTACCTGTATCGATTCCTCGGCTTTGAAAAAAGGCAACGCCTGAATTTCCTGTTGGGCCTGGGTTGTGCTTATCTGATCCTCTCGTAGCTGCTTATGGAGATTAAGGAGCTGCTTTGGCTCCGTGGAGGGAAGTTGCAACACCTTGGATGTGACTCATCCTGCTTGTAGACATCTCCCCGGGATGGGATGAATCACTCTTGCTCCTTCGGTGAAAGGAGAAGCTTGAAAATGGATTTCAGTGTCCAGAGCTGGGCACGGGGCTTGCCTGGAGTTTGTCTCGGTGCTGTCAGCAGCAGTGAGTCCTCCAGCAGCAGCGGGGACCCCGGGGGTGTCACTGCAGCATCCATGAGACCCCAGCATGGACCATGGGGAGGAGATCATGTTGGAGAGAAATGACAGCGTTCCTTGGTGTACTCAAAAGGTTGCAAAGGGGGAACAGCCTTGGAGGTGATGTCCTGCCTTTTGGGGTCCCAGCAGAAGGCAGACAAGGTCGAGAGCCTGTCCTTAAGAATAAAGGCCTGAGTGGTCTCCATCCAGGAGACTATAGGACTATAACCTGTAGATTATAGGACTTCCCATCCTATCACCCCCACCCTAAATGCAATATACACCTCCTGGAAAGCATTTAGTGAGGTTTTCCCCTCTTCTACTCCGGGGCTCTTCTCCAGCCCCTTTGGGGACATTTTTGTCTTCTCCAGCATCAACGTATCCCCATTCCCTTGGGCCACCACTGGCCCTACCACACGCTCAGGAGCACCTGGACCCCTCCAAAGCTTGGCCAGATGGACGAGACCACGACAGGCTCCCCAGTCCCCTGGCCACCTTGGCAGAGTGGCTTCTGTACACTTAATTTATCCCTCTTCAATGCAGGTGAGCAGCCAGGCTGGGCTCACGCAGGCTCCGCACAGCCCCGCTGGGACCCTTGCTTCTGCCGCATCCGAGCGGGACGCGTCGTGTTTTCCCCGGCAGCTGCCAGCGCCGGTGGCTGACATCTCATTTTCATCCGTGGGGAAATTCCTGGTCCCCAATTGCTCCCAAAACAGCAGCCGAAGCACAACCCGCAATAACAAAATACACAGGACAAATTTCGAGCGGGTGTTTTTTTCAGTGGGGAAAGTTGCGCCGACTCTCGCCTGTCAAATGGATGCTCTCAAACCTCCCCGAACCCTCTCGCGAATACTCTTATTTCGGCTTCACTTAATCCTGTTACCAAGCAACTTTAAGTGGAGCAAAACATGATGCTTCCCTAGAAATGAGAGCGCGCACAGGGGAGCGAAACTGGTTTCGCTGGTGTTAAACTGGTTTCTTTATAATTCATGGTATAATATTCACTTTAATTTTTCACGGTAGGCTCGCCGGTCCTGCTTTCTTATAGTTACGTTTCCATGGCGATTTGGGGTGGGTTTTTTTTCATCTATAAATTTTTGTCTGTGAAAAATGTGAACGCTAGGCATTTGTTGAAGATTTCTGCACAGATACACTCTGGTTGAAGCGGCGGTTGACTTCTCCGAGCCTGGGACCCCAAGGCACATTCCTCTGGGTCGCTGCAGGTCCTGGCTGCCCCACTGGTGTGATGAGCCCAACGTGCTCAGGAGGTGCTGAGCTGGGGGCCCAGACCCCAGCAGGTGATCTGAGGACACGCAGCCAGGTCCCACCTGCTTCTGAGCGTGCGGGAGGGATGCAGGAGGGGTTTAGGGGGTCACTGGGTTGGTGGGAACGGGGACATGGCCGTGCACACCCAGAGCAACTTGGGGTGCTCAGCCCCGATGCCGGGGATGCCAACCACCCTGGGGGCTGACACAGGAGGTGGGGGAGCGCTTGCTCTAATGCGCATCGTTTCCATGGCGATACTGAGCAAAGGATGCTGTAAAAACTAGAGATGAACCTCAACATCTCACAACATCTTCTGGGCACGTCTGTGCTGCCGCAGCGACCCCCCTGCTCCTGGGGAGCCTTCCTCCCTGAGGAAGACAAGGAACTGTGCTCTCAACGTACGCTTCATGGAATGAACATCTGTGCATCCTTCCAGATGTTGTGTTTGGTGCTGCCCGTACCCCTTAAGGATATTGTCCCCATGGAATAGTCCCCATCTTTGTGCCCCGGTGAAACACTGCGCTTTGCAGAGCGTAGAAGACACGCGGGTGACTCTTCCAGCCCAATGAGTTAAGTAGCAACATTGCTTCCATTTTACAGATGGGGAAACTGAGGCAAAGGACAAGGAGCGTCTGGGGAGAAACCAAACCTCCCAGCTCTGTGCTTGCTTCTGCAGCGTGCAGGAGGAGGCTCATTGCCCAAAATAAACCTTCGGGGCCACCTTCTAATAATGTGAACCAGCTGAGAAAATCCCGTCTACTTTTCTCAGACTGGGCCATGTGGGCTCTGTTTTGGTTGTCTCTGAGCAGGGGTGTCTTCCACGGAGCCGCCGGTGCCTCTGGCAGAGCTGGCAGGTGACGGCTCCAGCTAGAAACGACCCGCGACTCGGGCGGTATCTTCAATTCCCAATAAATTAGCGCTGAGCACGGCTTCAGATGTTAATTGCCGGAGGGAAGTGGATCGGTTTGGACATAATAAGGCAGGGGGAGAAGGGTAGCTCCGTGCCTTTGGCAGCGTTTCTTACTTTAATTGCAGCTTCTTGCATATTCACGGGGATGAACTCAATAGCCCGCACCCGAGCGTACAGTCGGCTGGAGCTTTATTAATCTTTTGGAGGGATGCTCTAAGCAGAGAGCCCTGATGAAGCCTTGGAAAGCCCAACACCAGAAATAGAAAGCTGTGCAATCTGCAACATATAACACTCTGCAGCCAGCTCGAAGCACATGCTGAATTAATCCCCAATTTAATTAACGCTTACTCTAATCCTTCAGTGAAAAGAGCAGCTCAGGATTTGTTTGGAAACACTGTCCTGTGTACAGTAATGTATATTAATGTGTTTAAAAATGCAATCATCAAGGAGTTTTTGCTCTATTCCCAGCCTGGGATGCACTAATAAATGAACTTGCAGGTGGTGGCCTCTGAAAAGTGGGATTGGAGATTGAATGAAGGGCTGTGCTTGGGCAACATCACAAAATTAGTTGAAAAACCATAAGGTATGAACAAAACCCCAAGTCATTTGGAATTTATTTCTGAAGTTTTTCTGGGATTTGAGCCAAATCAAAGGGTTTTCAGGGATATTTTTTGCCCCGTTGGTGGGTGATCACAAGAAACAGCCTTAACAGAACGGCAGCGACAGCCTGGGCTGGGGCTCAGCCCCGTACTTCCAGGAGGTACCGCTAGAAGAAGTCGTTCAAAATGATGCTAAAACTGCAAAAACTGGCAAAACCATGGCCAGGCTGGGCCTTTGTGGATGTTCACACCCTGCTTCCACCTCTCCAGTCTCAGGGTGGCAGCCCCTGAGACCACAGAGCCTTTTGGGGGTTTGTTCTGCTCAGGGACATTCATTTTAGCAAGCGAAATGCACCCAAAACCAGACGGTCTCGAGCTTCTGGGTCCTCTGGGACCTTTTCCTTACTCTTGCAGGGAATGTTTAACCCACACTAATGTTCCTCAGCTCCAGCACGGAGCTTGAAAACGTTTAAGATGCAGTTAATGAGGACTGGTCCAGGCTTATTGCATCAAAGGGTTTTTATAGCTGGGCTTTTAATTTTTCTCTTTTAGTGGAAAACAGCTTATTTTGTGGAAAGTGAACTTTTAGAAGAAGTGACAGTTTTTCAAAGCCAGTTTCATGTTTATAGCTTCATCCCCACATGTGTTTCTTGCAGGAAATCCTGAGCTGGCTTTTGGCAGCTCTTCTTAAAAAACGCTGTTTATTTTGCTCTTCTTGTTATTATCGATGATGAAAATTAATAACTGTGTGTTTTAAAACCAAAGTTTCTTCTGTGGCATAGAAAATGCCTCCCCCCTCCCGTCCGTGATTACAACTGGCTACGCGCCAGGATTTTCTATTTAAAATCACAAACCCTTTTGCTTTTAAGTCCCTTATGGATCCTTGCAGGCTATATCTTGTTTGCTTGATGTGGACGTACAGGGATTTACCCGCAGAGGGACCTGGGCACAGCACCCGGTCGTGGGAAATACATGGAATTAAGTCAGAGCTGAACAGACCCAGGGCAGGTGCAGAAATGGGCAGAATAATTTTGGGTGGAAAATGTTTCCACAAAACAGTTCCCGTTGCCCAACAAGTTACACTAAATAGAAGCTTTCTGCTCCAGCTTGTCAGGTAATTACTGAAGGAAGCATATGGTATCTCCTCTGAAGTGTTGGAAGGGGATCAACACCAGGGAAAGCGATGGAGCAGGTGGGATTGGTAGGAGTGGGCGTCTTGTGGGAATAACAGGATTGGGGTTGAAATTGGAGGAGTTGGTGGGTGCTCAGAAGAGGGTTTGAACCTGTTCTGGTGTGCCTTTGCCCATGGGACCTGGGCACCTGGGTGCCAAATTGGGAGGGCCCAGGGCTGCTGTGGTGGTGTTGAGCAGCGATGAGGTTGGATGAGGACGTTTTGGGGAAAGCTTTGGGTGTTTGGTGTTTGGGAGAGTCAGAGCTGGGGAGGTGTTGGCGGGGAGGAGACCCTCAAATGGGGCCCCCGTGGGCGGACAGATGCAGGGCTTGAGCAGACAGTGAGAGAGCTTGGATGTGTCAACATCCATCGGGCATCTCTTGGAGCGAGGGGAGCCCAAGTACGGCTGAGGAAGGCAAAGGCAAGTCGGTTTTTGTCACGGTGGGTCCCCGTAGCAGGGTTGTGTTGCTTGCAATAGCCCCCATTGTGGGAAGGTGGTGGGGAGTGATTCGGGTCGTGGTCATTGGGTCTTGAGCAGAAGTGGAGGTCAAGAGCACGGATGGTCAATGCCAGTCTCGCTCTGGGAGGCTCCAGTGCAGGGAAATGCCAAAATAAACTCGTTCTCTGTGTGCCTGTATCCCACCAACGTGGGATTCAGAGGAGATACACTCAAGCTCCGCATCCACCACGTGCCACCCCGTGCAGTAGCAGTGCTCCATGCCCTAAATCATGGCACTGTTTGATACCAAAAGTGCTTTTGTCGCAAGGAGGCAAAAATAGATGCATTACCTTGTGTGGAGCATCGCAGAGCCAAAGCGCAGGCAGGCAGGTCAGCGTGGGCACCGGAGGCATCAATCCATGGGAGTGTGTGTTCAAGAGTGAGCCCTGCAGACCAGTACATCTCTGACTGGTTAAAAGTCCAGCTCCAACTGGTTGGAGCTGAGCCCCGACGAAGCGCATGGAGAGCTCGCCGCCAT
Source organism: Numenius arquata (assembly GCF_964106895.1). NCBI lineage: Eukaryota > Metazoa > Chordata > Aves > Charadriiformes > Scolopacidae > Numenius > Numenius arquata. The sequence goes on along the minus strand of NC_133598.1, from coordinate 3,227,150 downwards.
CCCAGATTTTCGCAGAAGCAGGCAAGGCCTGGGGAGGTAACTGCTGTAATAAATGCTTTTTGTCTCCAAATTGTTTTCCTGTGCCTCAGATAGAAAAGCTAGGCTTTAAAAGCCTGCTCCAGCTGCGCGGTCTGCAAAGGCTGCTGAGATCAAATGCTTGAGATGTGGAGATGCTGCTGGTGGACACGTCACTGCAGGTACAGAGCATGAGGTTTTGTGTAGCCAATATATAAAGCAGCCGCGCTGTCAGAATGGGGCTTTTTAAATGTTGTTTCTTCCCAAAAGCTGAATGAAATGTGTGGTTCAGTTTGTGGTTGGCGGAGAGGATTTGTTTGCTCAGTTAAGGGATGAAGGTGGCAGCAGCGTCGCTCACCAAGGTCTCTGGAGGTCTCTGGTCCAACCTGCTTGGACCAAATCTTGATCGGTTTGGCTGTGGCTGAGTGTTGAACCTCAGAGGGTGGTTTGCTGTAGAGGAGGTAGATCTGAGCACTGTGGATGCTCTTCTTTAGCCTCACAAATCCATGCATAAGGCCATTCCCACCTGTGCAGTGTCTGGCTTCATTTGCCTTGGGGGCTACAGCTGAGCAATGTCCAAGAAGGTCCTCTGGGCAGAAGGCAGCTGATCCCTTTGCTGCCCGACTGAGTCAGCAGAGTTGCATCCTCCTAAGCGATGGGTTCCTGAGATCTGTAAACCTCATGTCACCCAGTATCACCTTATTCCTCCCTTGTCCTTCTCCCCTGCCCACATCACCCCATGGTCTGGTGTCTTTTGCTGCAGATCATTGTGCAGCCCCTGGAGTAAAAGCTCTGCGGCCGCGATTCCTTGGTGCTGGGTTTCTGCCAGGGCTTCGGATTGAATACAGTGCTGTTAAAAATCTAAATGCATAATAAAATAGCAGAAAAATACCAAGGCATAGTAAGCAAAGGAAATAAAGAGTGACTCATCTTTCAACAGAAGCTCTTCAGCTGTAGAAGGTGGCATTGCTGGCCACGGGCATGGATTCCTATTAGCGGGTAACTCAGGTTTTAGGCCAAATTATGCGTGGTTAACAACTTCCTTTGCAAATGAGCCCCCTTCCTCGTAGTCCCATATGCTCCCTCTGGTTTGTTGGGATGCGAGACTGTGGCAGCGATGCTCAAAGAGAAGGGTTACGCGCCCCAGCTGTATGAAGATGCCTGTGTGACAGAGGAGCCCAAAGTGCTCGTGTATCGTACTCGTGTCTGATTTGCATACCATTAATTCTGCTTCAGAAAGTCCTTTTTTGGGTTGGTTTTAGCTTCTTGTGGAAGAAGGGGACTGACCTCAAGTCACTTGGTGTTCAGCACAGATTTGAGACGTGGAAACCTCGCATCACCCATAACTCTTTGTCTGCGCCCGTGTGCTGCAAATGCCTTTGTCCAGCTTGGAGCAACTTCAGCTGCCAAAAACATGAGCTCCTTTGAATTTAAAACACTTTTTTCATTGTTTAATTACCTACTTTGTCTTCCAAGTGGCCCCAGGCTGTGTCAGTGGACGCAGGGTGCACCCATGCTTTCAGCACTGGAGATTCTAGATAGTAGAAATGTCTCTGTGTGGGGAAGGAGGAGTTTATTTGTTTTAGTAATATGGGAATGCATTTAAAATGCAGTAACTAAATATCAGCTAGAAAGTAGATGTCACCTTCTGTTTTCTGTAGCTTGGGCATACAGACCAAGCTGGAGGGGTCATCCATCTCTGTGTTACAGGGAGGGTGAGCCCCTGGATAGGCAGCAGAATAAGGACCAGGAGCCTGGAGATGCTCTTGGACCCTCTGGGCAGCAGTGGGGGTTTGGGCTGAGTCCCGGGTGTGCATTGTTCATGGCAAATGCTGCTGCTGGGGTTCCTTCCTTGATGCCCAGAGGTCTCATCATCCAGGTGAAGCACTCCCAGACACTTATGCCTGCTTTTGAGCAGCACAGATCAACCAGATACCATTTTCCACAGAGGGACAAACATGGCCACGCTGGTGGGCACCATCCTACCTACCCCAACCCACTAACCTCCCCTCCACTTCTTCCAGAGGAGACGACGTTCGAGGCTGGAGTCAAAGTTCAGATCCACAGCCAGTCTGAGCCACCTTTCGTCCAGGAGCTGGGGTTCGGGGTGGCCCCTGGATTCCAGACCTTTGTGGCCACCCAAGAGCAAAGGGTAAGTCCTAAATTTCATTTACACACCAAGATCCCTCCAGTGAGTCCGTATGAGAGGTTGCCTCTATGTGCTGGTGTCCATTGGGAGGCATCTTCATCATTAACAGCTAATTTTATGCCTTGCTTCAAATTGGTTGGGATGAGGGCAGCTTTTTCAGCGTTGCTTCTCACGCATTGCCCGCAATCCTTGTAATTTTGGCCACAGAAGGGACTTCATCCCTGATAATTTCCCTGTTTTGCTCTTCTGTGGTTATGGTTCAGCTGTGGCAGTCGCTTAATGCGTTGGGTACCTTCCAACCCTCTGAGAAAGGATGCTCTTTGCCAAAAGGCTCTCACGCTCCACGGATATAAAAAGAGACAAGAGGAGAGCGTTTCATTATGCAGATCAGCGTGAACCCTTTCAGGTAACACGACAATAGTCACATTATTTATTATAAACTGCGGTGGGATGCTCCTGGCTCAGGATGCATCACCCTCCCTGAGTCCCAACGGTGGCACATCATCGCGGTGTGGATGGATGCGATGTGACGTAGCATCATTAGACCCAAATCCTGATTAGGCATACGGAAAGGCAGCCAGCGGAATAATTTCTTCCCCCAGCTTGGCCTCAGTGCTTTCAGTCCTAGCCCTCCTGCCTCATTGCCTCTCTCATTTTCCTCCCTGCTCTTGCATCCACCCTCAAATGAGATAAAAATCAAGTTGAGGAAAGCGAACATGAGCTGTTGGAGGCTTTGCTCTGATTAAACTTCTCCGTGGAGATCAGAGCCGCAGTTGTTAGACTTCGGCTCAGAGCAACGCGAGGAATTCACCACCAAATATATCATTAAGGCGTCTCTCCGTGGCCACCGGGGACCAGAATACACCTGAAGATGCTGCATTTCAGCCAGGCTGGATGCAGATCTTCTCTCCCTCATTACGGCATGCTTGTGTGTAATCATCCAGGAGATAATGAACGGTGTGGGTTCCTGGTGGGTGAGCGCCAGGTGGAAACTTCTCAATTAAAGTAGAGAAATGTTTCGCTGGTGCCGGCTTGTGTCTTGTGGGGAGTCCAGTGGGCTGGAGAAAATGAGCAGCTTTAGTAGCACAAGGGCTCTCGTTTGGAGTGTGACACCTTAGTAACGGCAAAGGCAAAGGGCTCTTCAGGGGCTGAGGCAGCAGCTGCTGAAATCCAAAGCAGAAGTGGGCTTGGAAACCCATCGTGGGCATTTTTCATGCCTGTTGCCTTGACACAAGCTCTTCCATGTGTCCCCAATGTCCTCACCATCCCCAATGTCCTCACCTCGTTCCACAGCTGCTTTCTGCCGTCCAAGGGGACCCAGCAGCGCTCGGCAGTGCTTACACGGGCTGTGCTGTGAGATAAAGAATCTGGAAGGATGGAAAACTGATTAATTACTGCTGGAAGTACAATGGCCTTAGTGGCTGGTTGTCCCCACAGCGGCTGCAGACGGGAGCCCTCCCCATGCCAGCACCGGGCAGGCGGCTGGGCAACCAAGGGAGGACAAGTGACTTGCCAAAGGTCATGGAGGAACGCAGTGTCGGAGAAGGGGGTCCCATGTCAGACTAGATATAAGGAAGAAATTCTTATGTGAAGCACTGGCCCAGGCTGCCCAGAGAGACTGGAAATGCCCCATCCCTGGAAATGTTCAAGGCCAAGTTGGACAGGGCTCCGAGCAATCTGGTCTGGTGGAAGATGTCCCTGCTCATAGCAGGCAGGTGGGACTGGATGGTCTTTAAAGGTCCCTTCCAACCCACACCACTCTATGATTCTGTGATTCTGTGACTTCACAGATGGAGTGATGCACTTCACTCGTAGAGAGAAGCAGCAATACATTTATTGGTATAAAACGGGCTTAACAAAGTTTGATGGTAAATACAACAGTGTTTTAACAAGATTCGATGGCAAGGCACACTTGGTTATTTACTGCATAGAGGACAGGGTCAGACAAAGCTGTCAGGGAGACCCTCCCATTGAGTCATGAGGTTCAGAAAGGACCCCCAACTTTCTAAACTCCTTCTCAGAGAGTCTGGGTACGGCTGGATCCAATCCTAGTCCCAGACTTGGTCAACGGTTCACGTCTAAAGGATTATATATGCACAATCAATCTTTTATATCGCTTAGCTAAGATTTCAAAGTTTAGCATGCTATTAGTCACTTACTGAGGATCTGTTGAGGCAAAGAATCTCTCAATCTCCAGAAGTAACCTTGAGAGGTGTCGCTGCTCCCTTGAGGGGAGATCCTGGTGTGCAGTCGCTGCTGTGCAGGAGAGCTCAGAGGCCTCTTGGGCTCTTCACTATTCATGGGGGTGAGATGATTGACCTTTAATCATATTTGCACATTGACCACAGCACCAACATTGCTCAAGTTAGCCCTTGGCTGTTGTGTTATCCATCTCCCCAACACCACGTTGAGCCCCAGATGGAGCCATCATGAGTAGAAGCGCCCATTGTGACCACCACAGGTAGTTGTCGCTTGGGCTACAGGAGATAAAGACCAGGTTGGTGCCCAGGGAGGGGGAGCAGACCATCACATATGATTCTATGATTCTGTGTCAGAGCAGAAGGTCCCATGTTGGGGTCTTACAACTCCATCCCCAGCAGGCACATGCCTTCGAGCGAAGCCCTCTCCTCTTCTCAGCAGCAAAAGAGCAGGACTTTGGTTTCACAAATTATCAGCTGTGAAAAATACCTCCAGCAGAATCAGGACCCCCTTAGCGAGACCACATCAGCTCTGGAGAACAGATAACCAGGGAGATGCCGGGGCTGGCAAGCAAGAAGAGCATCACCAGCCATTTCCATGGCACTCTGTGTGCCCCGTTATCAGGCAGCGCCGGGCAGGGGATGGTGGTGTGCGATGAGGCCGCCTGATGCAGGAAGAGTTTGGCAGCACCTTCTCGAATCGAACTCACCTGGCACCACGGGCAGTAATTGGAAAGATTTGTCTTCCTTAAACATTCTGGTTTCAGCAAGATTCGGGAGCGTGGCTGGGAGCTGGAGCCTGCAGCGAGGCTCTCAAGGACTTTGTTTTAAGATAGAAATAGTGTAAATGCTGGAGACTTTCAAGACAGCTGCTGTAAATCTTCTCCATCCCATTGCCAGCATTAACTATTTCATTATTTTTATTAAAAAATCAGATTTCCTATCAGGAAGGCAACCAGCTGAGAGAGAGGGAAAAAACCCATCCCTCCCCAGATCCCCCCTTCCGGGCAGGGAAGATGTAGGAGATAACAAGAAAAACAGATTGAGGGGGACTTTTAGCTCCAGTGTATTCCCTCTTCTGCAGGTTTTGCTGGAGTTTTGGTGCTGGGAGAGGGAAGAGCACGTTTCTGCCCGGGGCCAGGGGTTCTGTAACCAGTTTAAAATTATACCATGGGCTGCGATGCCTTTACCCAGGAGACCTGGAGGCTCTTCAAGCCGCCTGTCCAGAGCAGCATTCAGCTCCCCAGGCGATGCTGCCCACCCCAATCCCCCCTCTCCATAAAGTCATTTTTTAACCTAATTACAACCATTACAGCATACACATACTGCTGCCTCCTCTAATTACCCCATGGGGACTGGACAGGCATCACCCACCTTCTCAAGCCCTCAATGTGCATCTTTTATTCAGAACTCTGATTTAGTCTTTTTTTTTTTTCCTATTAAATCTCTGCATCTGGGGCAGGCACGTGCTGCTTCTTCAATAAATCACGACAAAAGGTGAAAAAGCTCATGAACGTCACCCAGAGGACTAAGTCTGGCCAGTTACTGGGGTCCTAAACCATGTGTTTTACACCGTGAAACATAAATGAAACGATCCTCCAGCTGGAGAAGAATAGAAAGAAAGATAAAGAGAAGGTCGTTTCACATCTCCCAGCTCAGAGCAGCCTCTGTTTTAGTTTGAAGCACTTTTCCCAGCGATAAAAAAATAGGTGTGGAATTGGGCAGAGTTGCCTTCATCCGACGGTGGGAGCCGTGCATCATCTTTGGGACGGGCTTGGGGCTGAAGGGGATTTGTTTGTGGCTGGTTTAGAGGCTCGTGGCTTTATTTGTGGCTCGGTTACTATTCCCTGTGGCCGTGCTCTAATCTATCCCTTTGTGTCCCCATCCCAGTCTGGAAATAAGAGTATTTACTGAGCTTTGCTCCCTGATTTCCTGCCTTTCCAGGTGTGCAACCGCTTAGCACAAGCAAGGACTTGAGTCTTGGTGCCAGGGGGATAAATCCTGTATCCTTATACCGAGAGCTTTCCAAAAGCCCCTTGTCGAAAGCAAACTCTGGCTCCGTGATGGTGCATGATTTCATTAAATCTCCCTTTAAAATTAGCTGTCAGTCTAAAAAAACGAACCAAATCAGTTTTTCTCCTCCTTCTGCAGCGACTGAGCCCTCTGCTTCCTGCAGAGTGACACTTTTAAGATACATTTACCAGTGTGGGAACGTTAATGCAGTAACGATGTCGTGCTGGTTTGCACTGGTAGCATCGTAAAAGGGATTTTGCATGTGTATCGGTCACACCTGCTGAGTCAGCAAAAGCAATTCTGCAAAGGCAATGCCAGCAGTAGGATTCCTCCATAAAAAGTGGGGGTTGTGTTACATAGACAAATCTGGTTCTTTGCTGCGGACTCGTGCCTAAAGGGAGATGTTTTCTTTGTGAAATCTCAGACCGAAGCAATCCCCTGAAGTTTAAGGGGAGCCAGGATTGAGCTCCCCGGAGTGACTCAGGAGGTGGCGCAGCAGAAGGCAACACACGATGGACAGTTGTGATTAAAACAAGAGTGTCTTGATGAAGGAAGGTGGAAAATCAGGGCCACGGAGATGCTGGGAGGGCTGGAGCCCCTCTGCTGGGAGGACAGGCTGAGAGAGCTTGGGGGATTCAGCCTGGAGAAGAGAAGGCTCTGGGGAGACCTTGGAGCCCCTTCCAGTCCCTCAAGGGGCTCCAGGAAAGCTGGGGAGGGACTCTGGATCAGGGAGGAGAGCCATAGGAGGAGGGGGAAGGGTTTGACACTGACAGAGGGGAGTTTGAGATGAGATCTGGGGAAGAACTTCTTTGCTGTGAGGGTGGTGAGAGCCTGGCCCAGGTTGCCCAGAGAAGCTGTGGCTGCCCCATCCCTGGAGGGGTTCAAGGGCAGGTTGGAGGGGGCTTGGAGCACCCTGGTGTGGTGGGAGGTGTCCCTGCCCAGGGCAGGGGGTGGGACTGGATGGGCTTTACGGTCTCTTCCAACCCAAACCATTCTGTGATTCTATGAAAGCATCGTCTCTGGGTGACTTTCCATACACCACAGCAGTGGCCGTGTCTGAACACAACATGAAAGGAGCTAGAGTGGTTTGTATGGCCATGTGAGACCGTAGCTGCTGGTTTTGGGGATTTTCACACCATTTTACACGGGGAGAGCCGGCCGCTGTCCCTGTTGTGCCTTTGAGGGAGAGATGCTCCGGCCGTGCAGGGGAGTGGTTTCCATGGCAATTGCTGAGTCTAATGAATAAGGTTTGTTTTCTCATGAATGGGCAAAACCCTGAGCTGTGCAGGAGCTGGCTTGGGGCACGTTGTGCCGTCACCCTCCAGAGGGGTCCCAAGGGTGGGCAGGACCACCCCGAGTGCCCTTAGCTCCTGCTGCTGCTGGCTTTTGAGGGCTGCACCTCAATTTTTCTCTTTTCCCGGGAATTTTGGGTGAGCCTGGTGCTACAACAAACCTCCCCAGACCTTGTGTTGTGCATGGCCCTGGGGAGGCTGCAAGCCCCTGCACCGGACCACAGCACCAAGGCATGGGTGGACACACTGGAAATTATATTTTGGAGGATTGATCCCCTGGAGAAAGATGAATTCCTCCTGGATTTGGCTTCTTTTAATCCCTTTTTCCCAGCTGGCTTTTAACAGCATCATCGCTGCATCTCAGCAGCATCACTTGAGCCTCTCCCAGAAGGGATGGGATCAGGGAATGTGACTCCCCCAGCTCGGCTGCTCCCTGCTACACCATCGGCACGACGCGTTAGAGAAGATGAAGAGCGCACTAAAAATGGCAATTTCTGCCAACTTGGCAATAAAAATTTAAGAGGCTTCAATTAAGCAACAGGTTCGAAGATGGAGCAATATTGTTTAATAGGGCTCTATTGTGCCTTGGAGACTCATCCCCTCGTAATGCTTGCATGGGACAGAGAGCATCAGCCACCACCAACTGCAGTATCAAAAGTGTAATTACAGAGGCAGGAAAGCGGGACTCGGGGTCTGGCAGCGATCGCTCTGAAGCCCGTATTTCCAAACAGGGTGTAGGCAGTGCCATTTGAAAATTCGGAGTGACTAAATAGTATTTCCTATGTTTCCTAACCCTCGCTCAGAGCATCTTCTCCAACCTACGGTCTTACACATCCTCCTAGAAGAACATTCACTCCTATTTCTTTCTGTTTCCCTTAGTCCCACACACTCTCCCAGTTGATTTCCTCTGGTATATCATCACACTCTTAATGAATTCCACAATAAGAAGCAAACTGGCAGGCAGAGGTGGCCGGGCGCATAGAAAACTTCATTGCACAGGAGCGGTTCAAAGGAGGAGATGCACAAAAACGATTGCACGGCTGTTTTTGTTAGGGCAGCGGAGAGGTTTTGCTTAGAAAACAGCATTAGGAGTGAAGCAGCCTGTTTGTAAAAGGATACAAAAGAAAATAGGTTTGGAGGCGAGCGATGGAAATGAGTCAGGGCCAGAACGTCTGAATGGGGAGAGATTGGAAAGGGCTCACTTAGGAAGGAGGTCAGAGAGAGGACACATCAGGGGTGTAGATGAAATAATGGTCTGGATGCTCCTGCTAACCCTTCCCTGTGTTATACGGATAAGAGGATTTTTTTAAAAATGATAGAAAGCTGCTTGCTGAGGACAGGAGAGCTTCAGAGGGTCCCAGTCCCACCACGCACCCCCCAAATTGGGAACCTCTTTAGGAGTTTGGTCAATATATTATTTTTTTTTTGTTGTTGGTTGGACTCGATGATCTCAAAGGTTCCATCCAACCAAAAATATTCTGTGATTCTGTAATATAGTCCAACAAATACAGCCAACGGTGTCAGGCAGAGTGAGGGGGAACACTTTTACTGGCTGTAGATACGCCAGGGAAGTGACCAGGAGGGAGAGGGCAGAGTTTATTGCCATTTAAGACGGAGGGTACAACTCATTTAGCAGGGAGGTGGAAGTGAGCTGTAGATACAGCAAATACCAGGAGCAGCCGTTCTGGGAGCAAACCTGGGATGAGCTTCTGAAGGGGCTGCCCTGGACTTTTTGGGGGAGCCACAGGAGATTTCAATATTCCTGTTTGATTTGCAAAATCCTTTCCAAGGAAGTGGAGGAGCCTGGAGCTCCAAAAATCATGTTTTTCTTCTGGTGCCCACTCAGCTCCAGCAGCAGGGGACTGGTGGGCTTTATAACTTCCCCGAGCTCTGCGTGGGGGGGACCTTCCAGGTGCTGGAAGGGTTAAGTTCTTGTCCTTAACGACAAATTTTTTGGTGCTTGCATGAAGGGAGCAAATGAGAAGGAACGATGGCGTATCACACCCGGCACAGCAAAGTTAGACAGCAAAGAGACAACTTCCAGCGCCATTAACTGGGGGATGGTGCCAACGAGCTGTGTATAGGCCAAGCTTTTTAAGCATTTTACAAGCTCTAAAGTTGCCTGAGATTGAAATTCTATTAAGTTGATGCTATTTGATGTCTCATTAAAGAGTGGAGGTTTCTGGTTATTAGTTTGGTTGGAGCAAATGCAAACGCACCCCGTCTAGACGTTGCGATGCTCAGGGAGAGGTTTGATCCCTGCTTGCTGGTCACTGCCTGAGGGTTGGTGGCATCAGGTTGGTGGCATCATGTAGGGGAGGCAGGAGAGGGGCTGAGCTGTAGCCCAGAGCCCAGTCGATGCAGGATGCATCCCCAAAGCTGGACTCATCACAGAACCCAGTTACAAACTGGGCTGAAACTGCCCCAACCCCATGCTGGAAACATCTCCAGTGTGTTTCCACATCTTCCCTGTTGCATAAAATTAAACATGCAGAAAAAAACAGAGATACCACTTAAAATAAATTTAAAAAAGCCCTCTCTGGCCGCAGACAGATGCTGGCAGTTACCGGGAGGGCTCAGTGCCAAGAGTGGCGAGCGAGGGGCAGGAGCGTGGGCAGGACAAGGGGCTGTGGCAGGGAGGAGGCTGAGCCCAATGGCCCCTGCCGCTGCTGTCTGCGTCCCCCGTCCCCCCCCCCCGCCCCGTTTGCCGAGAGCAGCCTGTCCTTTCCCTGCGTTTTGGGCAAGCGAGATCCATCCTGCTTCTGAGGAGACAAGTCAATTTGCTTCTTTTCCTTTTCGGCGCCTGCCAGTTCATAACTGGTTGTCGGAATCCCCAATAGCCAGGATCAAGAGAATTTAAAAAGCATTCAGTTAATTAAGTAAGTATTAATGATTGTGGAAGCATGAGGACGCAAGTTTGTCAACCTCAATTAGAGGCTGCAGCTGAATTTCTGTAAGTGTGAAAGCGCATGGTGCCGGGGAGGGGTGTGTGCCCTTGGAAAGCAGCAAAATTAGAGCTCAGCGCTGCTCTCCTGCAGGAACCGATGGCAGAAACAATCCCTGCTGCCTTTACCTCTGCTTTTCCTTTTGCTTTTAGGGGTATTTTTCCCCTCTAGCTTCAAAGAAAAGTGGTTTGTCTTTGGTGGTAGCAGAGCAGGTTGGAGGGGAGCAGCTCAGCATCCTTGGGCAGCCTCTGCCGGTCCAGCGCCGGAGCCCTCCCGCTGACCTCAAATTAGCATCATCTGGAAGAAGGAAAAGCCATTGTCTCAAGAGGAGGAGACCTGTGCATGGCTGCGCACTGCCCAGGAGGGGCTGCAGGGGAGAGGAATCAAATCCAATTAGCGTCTCTCCCGTTAATCTTGTTTACCTGGTCTGTGGGATGGCTCCTGTTTGCTGGCCAGCAAGGGGGGCTTGGCTCCCTGGTCTGCTCTTCCAGCAGCCTCGGTAGCATTGTGGGCAGGAAATTCAGATGTCAAATCACAGAATCACAGGATGGTAGGGGTTAGAAGGGACCTTTGGAGATGATCTAGTCTCCAAATGTATAAAATAAGTTGCTTAGGCAGCTCTCTGGGGCCAAGCGCTTCAGAGGTGAAGGCTTTGATTGAGGTTGCAGCCCCATTTTGGCGAGGAGGGGGTCAAGGAGGGATGCTTTTGTGGATGGGATCACCATCGCATTAACCCCAGGGCTTGCAGGGCACCGGGACTCCTGTGCTGAGGCAGGAGAGGCAAGGGGAGCATGGATGGGGCTGGTCCGCAGGGCATGAAGCCACAGGGGCTGGAGAGAAGAACCTTGGGATCCTGCTCCATTGGCCAGTTTGGCCCTTTGATTTGAGTCTTTCACTGCAAGGTGCACTGTTTGATGGGTAAAACCATACCCGGCTCTGGGGCTGGATCGTCTCTTTGAAGGATAAGGGGGAGCATTTGAGAGGATGCAACCCAGCGGTCCTGGCAGTCCTGCCTTGTACCTGCGAGCGATGCTGCTGTGGCTCTGAACACAGACAGTAACAGCAGCTGCCTCCAGAGATAATTGGAAATAAAAGGTCAGGACAAGAGCTGACTACATCACAAGCATAGTACATTGGTGTCAGCTCACCAAAACCATCTGGGAAAGGCAAAGGGAGCTTTCCCTGGAACCAAATTACCTTCGGATGTTGAGGCAGGGTGTGGGAAACGTGGCTCCCCTATTCTCTGCTGAGCCCCGTCCCTAATGATGTGCCTTTTCTCTCCGGAGAGGTCCCGCAGCCATATCTGACTGCTGATCAGTCGAGAGCTCACTTCTGATTACAAATTACAGAGCGAGAAAGAAGCAACGAGTCTTTCAAGCTGTAATTACGATGGAGGCTCCAGGTAATAGCCCTTGATGAGCCCCTTGGAGAGAGAAGAGTTCATTGACTTGCTCAAGGGAGGGAGGGTCCAACCCTGCCAGCCCAGGGAGATTTGTCTCGAAAATCTTGCCAGAAGGAAGAAGCAGAGATTTGACCCTCATACTTCCAATGAACCTTGAACTTTTCCTGCAGCGCAGCTTCCCACCAAGCTGGTGATGGAGGGGGAAGCGCTCAGATTCCCAGTGCCGGTCCCCCAGGTGTGGGAGATGCTCCAGGTACAGCCGCCGCATCTCGGGGCTCTGCTCAGAGCTGTAGCCAGCAGCGAGAAATCCCTGCCCAGTGATATAGATATGGTAGGGGTTATAAAAAGGTATATTAATATATAGGTATATTAATCCTGACCTATAAAGAGGTAGGGATTAATATACCACAAGGCACCACCAAGGGTGCCTATGATGCGCCCCACAGGGCTGTGCTCCATGGCCAGGAGCGTCACTGGGGAAATTTCCTTCAAAAAATAAAAATTGGAGCTTTCCTGGAGTCTCCTGTGAGTCCCAGACACCACGTGCTTTTCTCCAAACCAGGGAAGGTCTTTATACTACAGAGCAAGAAAACATCCACTGGGGTTAAATGCACCCAGAAGCTTTTTTTGCTCATAAGTATCAGCGATTCAGAGAGTGGTGGGGAGAGAAAAACCTTGGTATTTGGCAGGGGACATGTGTTGCACCTAGGGTGGATATTAGGAAAAATTTCTTCACTGAAAGGGTTATCAAACACTGGAAGAGGCTGCCCAGGGCAGTGGTGGAGTCACCATCCCTGGAGGTATTTAAAAGCCGGGCAGATGTGGTGCTGAGGGACATGTGTTAGTGGTGGTTTGGGCAGTGTTGGGTTGATGGTTGGACTTGATGATCTGAAAGGTTCCTTCCAACCTGGATGATTCTATGATTCTGTGATTGTATTCCTGCGTGTTTAGGAAGCCAGAGAAAAGTGAGTTCCACTTGCACACTTGTGCGTGCACGTGGGATTGTGTGTGCAGCGAGGCAGCAAATCCCCAAGGAACGCCACGCTTTTGGGGAGATGCAAACCAGCTTTGTTTCGCGATATGGGGGTAGTCGGTGCTCGTGATCCTGGCCATAACTCTGTTAATGAAGTTGCATCGATTGGGGTTTAATTAATCATTCAGCCCATGCACCTCCTGCAGATGCCGTGCCAGTTCACGAGCGCCGTGGCTCAAATCCAGCGCTGGCTGAGCAAAACAAGTGTGTAAGCTAAATACCTGGTCACGACTCCCATCGTTTTCTGATCCCGTCACCTACATTCAGAATAAAATTTAAAGGGCTTAAAAGATTTGTGTGTAGCTGTGCTTGGAAAGGAGCTGATACCATCTGAGACCGCGGTTATTTATTCTCCTTTATCATACAACGTGCAACATATGGGTCCCTTTCTCCGCCACGGATGACTAAATGATGGCATCTGGCACTCTATTATATTGCAAGTGTAAAGCGAATGAGAAAAGATCCCCTTCAAGCAGCACTTTGCTATTGTCACAGAGCCGCTCTTGATATTTTCATTCCAAGGTGCTGCTTTGCTGACTTTCAAAACCATCCTCTTCAGAGCCAGGCCTGGTTCTCAGAGGATGCCGAGATTGTGGGAAACTGCTTTTTTTTCCTCCCTTTAATGCCTCAGCTGGTCCCCACAGATGGGATCCCTCCATCACCTGCTGCATCTTTGCACCCCATCTGGATATTGTCTGCTCTTCTGCTCGGCCCCGCTGAGCGCGGAGACCGGTGTGTGTCGCTCCTGGCAGCGGAACGGCTCTTGCTGCTGTTGCTTTTCAGAGCAGCTTGAGCAGCAGGAGGGATTGGGGCAGATTTTGGGGGTGCCAGAGCTCGCATCCCACCACGAGCAGCCCAGGCACCTATAGGCGATGCTGGCGCTGGCAGGCACAGCATCCTGCCAAGGTGCTGAACATCACCGTGTTTTGTGTCTCGTTGGCACTTGAAAGTTGGGTTGATGCTCACAGGAGAAGGGGAAGGGAGCTGGTGATTCCTTCCATCCCTGGCTGGTGGAGGGTCCAGAGCCAAAGAGGTGTTCACCATCACCTGGAGCCCCCCTTCACCCTTGTGCAGGCAGGTCTGAGCTTTTCTGGGCTCTAGCCTTGGGGTCATGCAAGGGAAGACCTTGCACAACCATCTAGCTCATCATGGGGAGGACCTGTGGCTCATCCAGAAGATGAGTATGCCACAGGGCTGCCATGGCCATGGTTCCAGCTGGTCCCGTAAAGCCTGGGACAGCCTGTTGGGGACAGAACTAACTGGGAACCAGTATAATGCCCGTAGGTGCAGCAAGCAAAGTGCTGGAATAAGCAAAGCTCCTCTGGGTTCCTGGATGGGAACTGTTCACAGTGAAATTGTTCCTAGAGAAGAAATTACCTTGGCTTGGCTGAGTTGAGAGCTTCTTCAGCCCCAGAGGGCAGGGTCACCCTCTGAAGCCTGGCATCTTCCCCAGACTCTCCTTTAGCTTCCAGACTTCGTGCCCCTCCAAGGCAGATTGTTGCCATACCCAACAGTCCTGACCACAAGATGTGTTCTTCCTAACATCTCATCCTTCTCTTCCTGGCTGCAATTTAAGCCCATTCCGGGGTTTTAACGTCTGAGTGGTCCATAAGTCAAAGCCATGGGGAGTTTCACCAGCACTGCAGGCTGGTGCACAAGGTGAACATCTTTTCACAGGGTGCTTTGGAGACCTGGAGCTCTGTTCCCGCAGGAGATCTCATGGGGCAGACCTAGAGCAGAGCATGGGCTCCAAACGGCTCACACTCCAGTAGTTTTGTCATAGTTACCCCAGGTCCGTGCCTGAAGGATTCATGGGGTTGTTTTTTTATCCTACAGCATCTGCTTCCACTTCGTGGGACATCTCTTTTCTTCTCCCTTTCCCACTGATCTCCAGAAGAAACCCAAAACAAGCACCCCAGAGCCTTGCCATTAAGTCCTAGGCTCATAGTCCATCAACATATGTTTACATATTTATTTTAGGATGTGATTAATGTTACTACATTTCTTAAAGGAATGTTTTTGTTCAGCCAACGCGCTTTGCCAGCACAAAACGTTCTGTGTTTGGAGCAAAGCACCGCAAATTGGACGCTGCTTTAAAACACAAAGAAGGAGGGGTTTGGGGAATGCGATTTTCTGCTCTCTAGCAAAGAGTTGTGCAGAGCATTTAGCAAAGATAAAGACAAAGGGGAAAGGCTGCCAATCTGCAGACAGATGAGGAACAAGGTAGATTTGGCCGTCGGGGCCAGAGAGTGACTTTTCTTTCCTCCAGCATATTCTGGGCTCTGAATTAAGGTTTCTGTGGTGGATTATGGAGTCCTGCTTAGCTTATCTTTGGATTTGTGTTAAATGAAGTGGTAACAGCAGAAGGTTTGCATTGCTCTAGCACTGAGCAGAGCAACTCCTGAGCCTCACGTGAGGTGCTATGCAAACTGGGGAGAAGAAGACAGTTCCTCATCATCATGGGGGGCCAGGAGAGCAGATAACATGTATCTCACTCCATGGGGCTCTCCCTGAGCATGAGTGTTTGGAAAAGGACATGACTGACTTCATTGTCTTCTCCAAGGCTGCAGTGAGGTACTGCTCTGCAGCCTGGCGCCATCTCCCATGGCAGCACCACTCTGAGCACAACCACCCCTCCATGGGGAGCTCCAGGTTTGGAGGCTCTGTATGGCGTCAGCACGCCCTTTCCTTGGCATTTTTCACCTTCTGCAGCAATCTCTAGTTGTTGAACTGCTCCTGGTTCTTTCCATGTGCTTCCCAAGTCCCTGGCCCTCTCTGAGGGTTGTGATCTGCCGCATTTTTCATCAACAAGAAAAGCGCCCGAAGAAGGGAACGGTGCAAATGTGGCAGCTTTGCTGACACCAGAGTGATCATAACCATTCCCAGGATCTCACTGCCACCCCTTTCTGCTCCTCAGTGTCACCAGCGCTGTCTGTGTTGTCCCCATAAGTGGCACAGAGTGGGGCAGTTTGGAGGTTAGAGTAAGCTGGAGATGGAAGCTGCCCATGGGGCAGCAATGTGCCCTTGTGGCCAAGAAGGTCAATGGTCTCCTGGGGGGGATTAAGAAGAGCGTGGCCAGCAGGTGGAGCGAGGTCATCCTCCCCCTCTGCTCTGCCCTGGTAAGGCCACATCTGGAGCACTGGCTCCAGTTCTGGGCCCCCCAGTTCCAGAAGGACAGGGAACTGCTGGAGAGAGTCCAGCAGAGGTGACGAGGATGATGAGGGACTGGAGCATCTTTCTGCTGAGGAAAGGCTGAGGGACCTGGGGCTGTTCAGCTGGAGAAGAGCAGACTGAAAGGGGGCCTCATCCATGCTGAGCAATAGCTAAAGGGCGGATGGCAAGAGGATGGGGTCAGACTCTTCTCAGTGATGCCCGATGACAGGACAAGGGGCAACGGGCACAAACTGGGACACAGAAAGCTCCATCAGAACATGAGGAGGAACTTCTTTCCTGTGAGGGTGGCAGGGACCTGGAAGAGGCTGCCCAGAGAGGTGGTGGAGTCTCCTTCTTTGGAGACATTCAAACCCTGCCTGGACACGTTCCTGTATATCCTGCTCTGGGTGACACTGCTGTGGCAGGGGGTTGGACTGGATGATCTCCAGAGGTCCCTTCCAACCCCTGCCAGTCTGTGATTCTGTGACACACCGGTGCCAACAACCCTATGTTTGCTCTCACCAAAGTTGGAGATGATTTGTAGGTTGGAGCCTCCCCTTCGGTCCCTGCATGGGCAGGATTTTCCCAGTGGTGCAAGAAAGACCACAGAGCTGGTCTTGGAGAACCTCTGGTGCTGCACATCTCCAATGCACCATCCTGCTGTGGCTCTACGCCCAGAGATGCTGCGTTGGAGGGATGCGGCAGAGCAGCTCTGGAGCAGAAGAGCTTGCTAAAGACTCTAACTTGGCCAAAGTCATGCTGTGGCCTTCCCTTGCAGCAGCACCGCTTGGTCCCTTCCTTAAAAACATCATTAAAATTGTGCTCAGAGGGTGTCCTCTGTGGCAAGAGGAGGGAGATGCTGTGCCCCGCTCCTCGCTGCCGGTCCCAGGCGTCCCCTGACACCCCGCTCCTCCCTCTCTTGCAGCTGACGTACCTGCCTCCGCCGTGGGGTGAATGTCGCTCGTCGGATATGGGCTTAGACTTCTTTCCCGTTTACAGTATCACGGCTTGCAGGATCGACTGCGAGACCCGGTATATTGTGGAAAACTGCAACTGCAAAATGGTTCACATGCCAGGTCAGTGTGCTGGGGAGGGGGGGTTGTGGGGACCCCCTCCCTCCATCCAGCCTGGGTCATTATTAGGGGTTAATGAGCTGGAAAGGGACCAGGGATTGAATTAGCTGGGAACACCTTTCCCTAAGGAAAGAAAGGTGCTAATAACCTTTGCAAAAGGCCCTGAAATAGGGGCAGGACGTGGCAGAGGGACATGGGTCTGATTTCCCCATATTTAGCCACAGTTAACAGCCCTGGGTGGTATTTCCAGCAGCCCCCCCACCTCAGTTTACAAGAGAAGGCCCCCGTGGCTGGCAGAGGTCGGGGAGATGCTGGGTGCCCCCAGCATCTGGGTTCACTTTGCTTAAGGGAGGTCCTTGTGGTCCCCGTGGAGAGCCCAGCAGTCCCCAGTTCCCTTGCAGCAGCAGTGGCTGGTGCCCACTGATGGATGGGGATCCATCCACACTATGGAGTGATAGGACAAGGGATAACAGTTTTAAACTGGAAGAGGGGAGATTTAGATTAGATATTAGGGAAAATTTCTTTGCTGTGAGGGTGGTGAGAGCCTGGCCCAGGTTGCCCAGAGAAGCTGTGGCTGCCCCATCCCTGGAGGGGTTCAAGGCCAGGTTGGACGGGGGCTTTGAGCAACCTGGTGTGGTGGGAGGTGTCCCTGCCCAGGGCAGGGGGTGGCACTGGGTGGGCTTTAAGGTCCCTTCCCAACCAAACTATTCTATGATTCTGCATGTCCTTTCCCTGCAGGGGATGCACCCTTCTGTACCCCAGAGCAGTATAAGGAATGCGCAGAGCCTGCACTTGGTGAGTACCAGGAGATATCTCTGGGTACCATAGCTGTCCCAGGCTGGCAGGACTGGGGTGATCTAGAGCAGCTGCAACCCAGCAATGGGGTTTGATGAGACCCAACTTGTTGGGAAGGTCTAGGTGCACCCTGGGATAAAGTTTCTTCTGGTTCTACATGGGGCATGTGGCTCCACCAGTGCAGAAACCGTCAGGATAACGGGCACCTCAGGATATGTAGGAGGGGAGCACCTCTGGGTCTAGGTTTGGGAGGGAGGGACCCATTCCAGGTCTGGATTTAGGAGACTCAATCACCACATGTTCCCCCAGCAGATGCTGGTAACAGAGTGTAGCCTCCAGCAAAAGGCCTCTCCAAGATGGTGGGGATGGCTGCGCAATGGACTGGCAGAGAAATGGCCAGGTCTGGGTTTCCTGCAGCTCTTCTGATATGTGACTCCTTGGCCCCTCTCTGGTTGGCATGACCTCTGCTGTGTGTCCCTGACTCCATGAGATCTAACTTTGTCACCTTCTCCAGGTTTGCTTGCTGAAAAGGACAGCAATTACTGCATCTGCAGGACACCCTGTAACCTGACCAGGTACAACAAAGAGCTCTCCATGGTCAAGATCCCCAGCAAGACTTCAGCCAAGTACCTGGAGAAGAAGTTCAACAAGTCGGAAAAATATATCTCGTGAGTGCTGCAGAAAACAGATCTCCTTTGCTTTATGGGGGGAAAGTATAAAACCCTGTCGGGAGTTTATCCCAGCTCATGCTAAGACCAGACCTTGCCAATGCCTCTATCACTAAACAGAGATATGTCCTTCATGGAGGGTTAGTGTGAAACCCTTGAAGAGATGAGATGTAGGTTGCTTTCATCTCAGTAGACCTGTTTCAGGACAACTATATAGTCCTTCCCTGGCCTTGTCTCCCTGAGCATACCCCATACTCACCCCAAAAAAAGTGCAAAACCTCCTCTTATTTTGATAGGGAAGCCCAGTCTTGCTGGCCCTGTCTGAGATAAGGGTACTCTACCTAAGTCTGGGCTGTGGACATCAGGCAACCACTGTCTTGGACCTCTCCTAGTGCTAGGCACGTTATTGTGGAGGCAGCAAGAGTTATTCCATGTTAAGCATCCTTTGGACTCTTGCTGTTACCATCAGTGAGATCCAGAGTTCAGATCCTGAGAGATCTTGGGGAACCATTTTCCAGCTTCTGCTAAGGCTGCCAGAGTCCTGTCAGTGCCCTATGGTCTTGGTCTCCAGGTGGTCCAAGTGTCTATGGGTTGCTGAGGTCCCAGACAGTCCAGATAGGGAGAGACCTAAAGCCCCAAGTCCCTTTGTTTTTTTCTTGTCCCAAAGCACAAAAGGCCACCAGTGGCTGATGGGGTGATGCTGTTGTCCTCTTTCTACAGAGAGAATATTCTTGTGCTGGACATATTTTTTGAAGCACTCAACTATGAGACAATTGAACAGAAGAAAGCCTATGAAGTGGCAGCCTTACTTGGTAAGGAGAGACCGGGGGGTGCATTTTGGAGTCCGTGTGTGTTTATGGGACAGACAGATGCCACGAGTGGGTGCACAGGTTACGTGCATTCCCACGAAATCCCAGCAAGATCCAGCCACAGCTTTCCATTTTCCTTCCAACAGCAAGCAGGGAAATGTCCCAGGGACCAGTGTCTGTGTGTCACCCATGAAAGGTTAACATGAGCTGCTCCATCTCAGCTTGCTACCAGGGCCCTATTATTTGGAAATCCTGGGGCTGAGCGGGTGATGGATTGTCTCTGTGGTGCCCCCCATACTGGAACGGTAGTGTGTGGAGGACAGCTCTTAAAACCATCTACCCATCACCTCTTAAATGCTCCTGTGCAGCCTGGCCAGTCAGGACCCTGAGCTCTTTGCCCCACAGCTTGATGGAGAAGGTGGAGGAGTAGTTGGGTTGCTCAGCGTTAAGCTGGGTCAAGCTTTATGGGTGCCAGCTACGGATTTGGGTGCTTGGGACCCATTGGGTCTTCAGGCTGGAGGTGTTTGCTCAGGAGAAGCAAGCATCCTCTGTACCCACACTGAGACACCCCCGATCCCCAAGTCCCTCCTGGGATGCAGGGAGCGATCAGCACCTTTGGTTGAAAGCTGGAATTGGGACATCCCATCGGGCCGGACACTGCAAGCCTGCCCCAGGACAGGGGAGACTGCAGGGAGGAAAGCTCCCCTTGCCCCTTGGGTGCCCCAATGTCACCCTGCAGTGGTAGTTCTGCAAAATGTACATGCCATGACCCCTTCGGCACTTGCTGTGGGTTCCCCAGTGCTTTGGGCAGAGTCTCATCTCCCCCCCAGTCCTCAGCCTCTTTTGAACCAGTACTTTGCCCCAAAGCACCTTTTTTCCTCTCTTTCTTCTGTTTCCGTCTCATGGACATCCACAGCAAAGGTCCTGGTAGCTCCTCCGCCGACGGGTGCCTTCACTCTGGGGAGCAACACAGTTGAACCATGGGTGTTTTGCAGCAAAATCTGTGAGATTTTGGCTTCCCTGAAGGACATGCTTTGTCAGAGCAGAGCATCTCATGTCAGGAGTCATCTTCCCAGCAGATCCCTGGACGTCTCCTCTCCCTACAGTGCCTCCTCTGCAGCCCTTCCCCAGCCCTGGGGGACTGGAGGACTTGAGCAGAGACAGCTTTGAGATGCTCCCCCCAAAAAAAGCAGGCCATTTTCCCGCTCCCTTTCCTCTCTTTGGCAGGTTCAGGTTTTTTTTCTTGGCTCCAGGGAACATTATTTACTTCTTCTCCAGCATCTCTCTCCTTCCCCCGCCCAGTTTGGGAATTGGGCTTTGGGATTCCTGGGACGCAGCCTGCTGTCTGCCTCTGACAGATGGCTGCCTTGCACGCCAGCGTGTGGTACCGCATCCTCATCAGGCTTCCAGCTGATGGCCTCGTTAGCAGGAGAAACACTTTGGTGGCCGGCAGCATCCTTCCTGGGATGCTTTTCACACTGTTGGAGCTGTTGGTGTTTCTGGGGGTGATGCGTTTCCCCACTCTCTGGGGACAGCAGCACCCAGGGCCAGCCGCACCATGGTTGCAGGGGTACCTCTAGGAGCGTTTACCCTGGGGGTAAAAGCCACCTGCGTGTTGTTCTCTGTTCCAGGTGACATTGGAGGCCAGATGGGGCTATTTATCGGTGCTAGCATCCTCACTATACTAGAGCTCTTCGATTATATATACGAGGTAAGACCCTCGTGCTTCGCCTTGTTCCTCTGGCGGGGTGTGGGTTTGCCAGCCCTGATACCAGGCTTGGGTGGTTGTGGACCAGGACCCTCCATGCCCAGTGTGCCCGCATGGATTGTTAATGTTAATTAATGATTCTATATGATTAACACTCTGCTATATAGTCGGTCATGGCTATGTAGCATGGTGTGGAGGTCCCTCCATCAGCGGGGAGGGTGGCACTCAGCCATGGCATGGCATAGCCAGGGTCGCTTGGCACCCTCCCTCTGCTAATGAGGCTTCCTTCTCGCTTGGGCTAATTAAGTACCCACCTTCATGTGGCTGTGCTGCTTCTCACCCTGCATCTTGCCCTGCCTAAGGTGTGGTGGCTCCGGGGTGCTGGCTGGGGACCGGCTGCTGTCACTGTCCCCAGTTGGGCTTCTCCCAGCAGCACATCATTACCATCTTCTCATAAAAACTCATTTAATTAATGCCTGAGCCCCAGTCCAGCTGTCAGGTGGGAGAAGCAGCAAGGCCAGACCTTGTACCGCTGCTGGGGAGGTGGAAAAACCGTAGAGCCTGTGCCAGCAGCCCTGGAGCAAAGAACTTTCTAGGAAGCACCCAGAGAAGCTTGAGCGCGGTCCCGTGGCTCCGCAGTGGCCCAGAGCACCTGCTCTGGAGAAAAGTGAAAGACCTCTTTAATGGGAATTAATGCAATAAGCAGTCTGGAGGAGACGTTGCTTTCTGGCAGCCCTCCCTCCTCCTGCCCTCCAGCAGCAGAGTTACGACCCTTGTGTATTTTTAATCTCTTTTTGCCTAAGCAAATTCCCCCGGTGAGTGTCTCAGCCCAGCTCAGCAGCTCACGGGGGATTTCGGCTTTTCCGTGCTGTGGTGTCAGCACCCAACCAAAGCAGGTTGTCACAGCTTTCCTGTGGGCATCATCCCTCCAGCATCCTCCGCCACAGCCCTTGCAAGCGCAGAGGCAAATTCTAGCTTCTGGCTGCACACTCCTGCCATCTGGACTTTTTCCACCCCATTTTTCACCTCAAACAGGTCAAAATAACCCTTCCTGGAGCATCCTCCCCACCAGCCATTGGTTTCCTTCCCAGTCTTCACAGCCACATTTCAGAGGGCTTCATGTTGAGGGCCAGGCTCATGATTTTTGTCTTATAAAAGGGGAAATCGAGGCAGGGAGAGGGGCTGCAGCTGGCTGCGAGCCACCGAGGAGCCACCTCTTCACACCAAGATGACCCCAAGGACCTGAACACTCAAGAATGTGTCCTGTTTTATAGCAGGAAGGACTGAGTTTATGGCTTGGGATATTTTGGAGGAGGATGCAGACACCTATGGAGATGGGCAGTTCCCAGCAAATTTGGCACATCCCAGCCCCGGGTCCTTTGCCCTTGTCCCTGGGAAGGTGCCTCCTGCCAATTCAGTTTTTCTGCCTGTTGCCTGGTGGTTTTAATGCAGTGGCTGTGGGTCCCCTGCACCCAAATACGCGATATCTTATACCTGCATCGCCCAGCACTCCCTGAGACATCCCTGTCTCAGCCCCATGTGGTGATGGGACCGGGGATTTTTAATCCCATGGGATATTGCAGTCGGGGGGTCATCCGTGGCTGTGGCATTAATGTGTGCCAAGCCAGGTGGGTTCACAGGGGCGTCGGGCAACCACCATCTCTGCTCCGAGCTCACTGGGGCAGCTTGAAAACCCTCTTAATGTTATTAAAATTGGGATTCTAGCTTTACGTTTCAAGACAGTCGCTCCCCATCACAGTCCCTTCTGGGCAGCTGTTAGCGCTCGGCGGCATTATTCTGCAATAAAATATATTGAAAATTACAAGCATAAAGCTTATAATGGCTTCGGAGTGCAAACAAACCCTGCGCCTCAGTTTGTGTCTGAGGCTGAATGCACACAATATTTCATTAAAATCGCCTATTCCCAGCTTTCTTGGGGTTCTTTCATAAGAAGGTAATAAGAAACCTCGCAAAGTTTGGATTTTAATTCTCTGTTTAACGCCTTTTTTTGACATCTGCTTATAAAACTTGGCAAATAGTTTCCTCCTGCTGGTTTTTTTTTTTTTTTTTTCTTTTTTTTCTTCTTTTTGGGCAAGCATGGCTTAAGAGAGCATCCTGTCTCCTTGGAGAGGCTGCCTGGGGGTGCACCAGCCGGTTGACCCAGCTATGCCCTGAGCAAGGGTCATCTTCATGGTCACCCGTGACAGATATTTAACCCACTACCGGACAGGGAGAAAAGGAATAAAATGTCTTAAACGATTGCTAGTCTACATGGTTGGTCTAATCTTCTCAGGGTTTCATCGAGGTGGCATTCAACGCTGCTAAAACTCATTGTGTTTTCAACCAAAGCATTTATAAACTGTTTGAGATTGCTGACAAATGGCTACAACTATTCTTTCCTGATGACTTAGTCAAAATCGGATGAAATACTGACCATAGAGATGAGGTTTTTTGCATCGTTGGCTCAGTGCAATCCTCCTCTTGGTCCTGCCCCAGAGCAGAATTGTGCTCCTGGGCTCATCAGGGTCCCAGATCCCCACCACACGTCTCTGTGTGCCAGCCAGCATCTACCTCGCTTCCTTAGGAACTGACCCAATTTTTTCTTGGTTTTAGCTTGCTTTTTTTTTTCTTTCCCACCAGTGGAATTTTTTCAGAAAAATTTCACTTTTCAACCCTATTGGGATTTCCCTGGAAAATACGTTCTTCAGCAGCCGCGGCTGCCAAGGAAATAATGTGACTGTGAAGGGAAACGGCGCTCGCATCACTGACATTTTTCAATAAACCCCCAAATATATTTAAAAAATAGAGTCTTGGGGTTTGGTTTTTTCCATGTGAAGAGTTCAGTTTTGACACGTGGGGTGGTTTTCTCAGTCCTCCAAAACCAGCAAATCTCCTGGGACTGTGGACCCAGCCCCGTTGGGTGAGGCTGCCCCGTGCCTCGGGGATGCCCACCTTAACTCAACCTCCCTCTCTTGCAGCTGATCAAGGAGAAATTATTAGACCTTCTTGGGAAGGAGGAAGAGGAAGGGAGCCATGATGAAAACGTGGTAAGGAGTCCCATTGGGAGAGAGGAGGAAATTTCCCTGCGGTCGGCCCTGTAGGGAGGTGAAGTCGCTCGATACGGACGCAGCGTTTGACCCCCAACTTATTTCCAAAGGATTGATGCTATGGCTTGGCCAAAGAAAGGAGATAGCAGTTGGGGAGGGACAGGGAGCGTCCGGCGGCCCCCGGGGTAACCCTGTCCCCCACTCTCCGTCCGCAGAGCACTTGCGACCCCATGCCAAATCATTCGGAAACCATCAGCCACACTGTGAACGTGCCGCTGCAGGCCACCCTGGGAACGCTGGAGGAGATCGCCTGCTGACACCGACTGACCGCTCCACAGTGCCAACACCTAAGGAAGGAAAACTGCACAGGAAAGCAGGGACCGAGCTCAGGTTTGCAACGGGGGAAAAAAAAAAAAGTATTAAAAAAAATATTAAAAAAAAAAAGGAAGAAAATCGCTATGCATTA